>NC_135659.1:99086435-99386435 GCF_964188315.1 Podarcis muralis
CGCCCGCCGGGCCCCCCTCCCTCTCGCCTGCCCGCCCGCCCTTTTTCTCCCCCTCAGCCGCCTCGCGCGCGCGCGCAGCCCAGCGCCCCGCCCCTCCCCCCCCGCCGCCAAAACCGCGCCCGAGTAACGGTCGGCCGCGCGCGCTCCCGTCTGCCTCCTCCCGCTCCTCCTCCCGCTCGCTCCCGCTCTCTGCACCCCCTCCCCCCGCGGCCGCTCTTGTCCTCCGCCGCCCCCCCCCGACCTCCTCGCGCGCGCGCGCCTGCCGGGAGCGCCCCCCCCCGCTTGTTTTCCCCTCGGAGGAAGATGAAGGAGATGAAGCAGAGGAGGAAGAAGGAGCGCACGTGGGCCGAGGCCGCCCGCCTGGTGAGAAATTGGGGGGGTGGGTGGCAGGAATTAAGAATAAGCCCCTCGCGTGGGGTTTTTATTTCTTTTTGTGTGTGTGCATGGGGGGGGTGTTATGGGGCGGAGGGCTCTTCCTTGTCTCTCCCTTTGTCACTGTGTGGGGCGGGGAGGGAGGAGCTGCTTCCCCATAGGAGAACCCCTCGCCTTTCCCAGGTGGGAGAGCTACGTGGGCACAACTCCCACTCCCCCCTCGACTCTCCCCCGTGGGGTGTCAAAGAAGCACCCCCACGAGGATGGGCGTAAGAACGAGGGTAAGGCCACGCAGGGGGGTCAAAACTTGAAATTCCCCCCAGTTTGGTCTTAGGCCCTGCACAGGATACACAAAGTGGAGGTGGGAAACATGTAAAGCCCTCCAGGTGATGCTGGACTACAACTCCCATCATCCCCTGACCACATTGGCATTGGTTCAACAGCACTCGGAGGGCCTCCCCATTCCCCTGATACAGATTCTCTGTCGTAAGGATGCCAGAAGAGCCCGGCTGCTGGATCAGGCCAAAGATTTGTCTAGTCCACCATCCTGTTCTCACAGTGGCCAACCAGACCCCTTGGCAGTAAGTCTGCAAGGAGAACCAGAATGCATCTGTGCTCTCCTGGATGCAATTCTTAACAGCTGCTATTGAGAGGCATGCTGCATCTGACAGTGGAAGAATAACATAACGGTCCTGCATAGCAGCTATAGATATCCTTGTGTTCCATGAATTTTTATAATCCACCATTAAAGCCATCGAGGCTGGTTGCCATCATGCTTTGGTAAGAAGTGTCATAGTTCTGTGAAGAAGAACTTTCTTTTCTCTTGACCTTTCAGCTTCATTGGATTGCCACAGGCTCTAGTGTTATGAGAGAGGGGTAAAACCTTTTTATAAACTTCTGAAATGTCCCTACTTGACTTTTATCCAAACGAAAAAGTCCCAAATGATGTAACCTTTTCTCATAGGAGAGCTGCTGCAGACCCCAGTCATTTTTACTGCTTCCTTCTGAAGTGAAATTACTATTCACAATATTCCAAATGTGCTCACATGTCCAAGGTGCTAACATCACATTTATGTTTGTGTGTAGGTTCTGTGAAGGCTGTGCAAGTAATACACAAGTTCATCTACAAACAAATGACAGTTGCTTCAGTCTCCGTAGAATAGGGAGAAACAATACAGTGGTACCTTGGTTTTCAAACATCTCTGTTGACAAACATTTCAGTTTTTGAATGCTGTAAACATGGAAGCGAATGCTTTGGTTTTTGAACACGCCTCGGAAGTCGAACATGCCACGCGGCTTCCGTATTGAGGCTTCTGTATTGAGTTTTTTGTTTTTGAACACTTCAGAACTCAAACGGTCTTCTGGAACAGATTACGTTCAAAAACCAAGGTACCACTGTAATAACATTTAGAGGGGTAGCCATGTTACAACACAATCATAGCCATGTCTACTCAGAATTAAGCCCCATTGAATTCAGTAGGACTTACTCTAATGTAAGTGGGGTTAGGATTGAAATCATTATGATACAGCCTTCTTGTGGGTAACTGATGAAATGGGTCACAAGACTGAGTGATTTTACAATAATATTCTTCACATTTGTATAATGCTTTCAAATGTTCAAAATGATTCATATGTCTATAATGTAAGTTAGTGTTTTCCCCAGATGGACAGTTTAAGGCTGAGATAGACATGTGTGTCTGAGGCCAACTTTTAAGTTCATTGCACACTTGAGATTCAAACCCAAACACTTGCATATTTGTAGCTCAACTTCATACCTACTGCAGCACACCAGCTTTGCAATAAGGATCCTATAATGGGAAGAGAGGAGCCCATCAGGAAATAATGAAGCATTGGACTGGAATTCCATTTTGTGTATTTAGAAATATTTCAATGCAACAGGGATTTATACTTCATTCATTCTCCATAGAGCACTCCCTCAGGATGCAAGAAATTTGAGAGCTTGTCCTATAATTTATACTTATGTCATGGGGCTTGGAATGAGTTACACAGAAATTGTCTGTAGCATAGTATATGGTTGCACAGTTATTTCCACATTAGAGGCAAGATACAACGTGGTAGAATAAACTTTTTTTGGAAAGATTGCTTCTGGTTCAGGGTATGAAAATGAATTTCCAAGCTCAGAGTTAGTCACCTCTGTTTTCCTGATATATACTTGTCTTATGTGTAAGTAAAGAGTCATCTCTGTTTAAGTTCATTCATGTTGGCATAAGCATGTCAGATACAGTGGTACCTCGGGTTACATACGCTTCAGGTTACATACCGTATTTTTCGCCCTATAGGACGCACTTTCTCCCCTCCAAAAATGAAGGGGAAATGTGTGTGCGTCCTATGGGGCGAATGCAGGCTTTCGCTGAAGCCTGGAGAGCGGGAGGGGTCGGTGCGCACTGACCCCTCTCGCTCTCCAGGCTTCAGGAGAGCCCCAGCGCCAGCCCCACAAGCTCGGGGGACAGCGGGGAGGTGGAACACCGCCATCCCGCTGTCTCCCGATGTGGTTTGGAGGCTGAAGGCGGGGAGACGCGTGCTTCTCCCTGCCCCCAGCCCCGCAAGCTCGGGGGACAGCAGGGAGGCGCAGCGCGCCATCCTGCTGTCCCTGGACCTGGTCTGAAGGCTGGCGGCGGGGAGAAGAGCACTTCTCCCCGCTGCCGGCCCCACAAGCTCCGGGGACAGCGGGGAGGCGCAGCGCACCTTCCCGCTGTCCCCAGACCTGGTCTGAAGGCTGGCGGCGGGGAGAAGAGCGCTTCTCCCCGCTGCCGGCCCCACAAGCGCCTGGGGGGAAAATAAATTTTTTTTGCTTTATTCCCCCCCCCCCCCAAAAAAAAACCCCAGGTGCGTCCTATGGGCCAGTGCGTCCTATGGGGCGAAAAATATGGTATGTTTCAGGTAACAGACTCCGCTAACCCAGAAATAGTACCTCGGGTTACGAACTTTGCTTTAGGATAAGAACAGAAATGGTGCGGCAGCGGGAGGCCTCATTAGCTAAAGTGGTGCTTCAGGTTAAGAACAGTTTCAGCTTAAGAACGGACCTCCGGAATGAATTAAGTACGTAACCAGAGGTACCACTGTATATCTGTGTTGCCTGACTATGGTAGGGACTTTTAGTACCATGATAACACTGTTACTGTATTGTATATTGACTTGCTGGGCAGAGCAAACTCAAAGAATGCCAGGTGTCTTTCTAGATGGAGGTTATTTCTCACTTCATTAGACATACCTCTACCTGTGACATACATGTGATGGAAAGAGAAGCTAAAATGCTACTCCCATGTTTATCTAGGACTCTAGAGCAGGGGTCAGCAAGGTTTACCGGCCATGGGCCAGATCACTCCCATGGAGATCGTCCGTAGGCCGGACTGGCACAGTGCGATGCCAGAAATTGCATCTGTGCATATCCGTGGCACCAGAAATCGCTTCTGCGCATGCCCAGACGTTGAAAATCACTCCTGTGCAGAAGTGATTTTCAGCGTCTGGACGTGCCAAGATGTGATTTCCAGTATCTGCACATGTGCAGACGCGATTTCCGGTGCTGCTCGGAGAGTCACTGTGCTGTTTAGCACAGCGTGCGGGGGGCTCACCGAGCGGGTGGCTTGGTTCGGGGGCGGCTCATGGGTCGGTAAAACGGTCTTTGTGGGCTGCACGTTGCCAACCCCTGCTCTAGAGGCCGTGGCACTATCTCCTCCCCACAATATGTGTAAAGAGAAAAGTTTCTCCTATGTAGTAGTAGTAATTGGTACACACATTGCAGAGTTGAGGTAGGACTTGGGAATCTCTTACATCTGTTTAATACATTTTTAAAAAGAAAACTCGATAAAGCCTGGGAAAGTTTGTGTGCCCACTGGTTCTCATCTTCAGAATGACACGGGGACATCTGTTTCCACATTTTAAGCCTTGCAGCAAAGGGAGAAGAATTTTGCCTTCTGTTGTCATTTCCACATAAGATTCCACAGTGACAAGTTGCTGCAACGTCTGAGGCAGGAAGGCATCCCATGGAAATTGTTTCTCCTGCTCTGGATGTTCTCACATTCTTAAGTTTCCCATTGGCTGAAACAAGGAGGTGCTATGGAAGAAAGTGAAAGAATGGGCCACTATAGAGCATTGGTTCATTGCTGCCTAGTGCTATGTCTGGGTAGAAGCTGGGAATCATATTCTCATGTCCAATTGGGAAGGACTGCTTCTTAAAGCAGAATTGTGTTTCCCCCTTTTATGAAAGGAAATCCTGTGAGACTAGATCTACCATTTATTTTCGTTCTCCTTCCATAAGAACTGTATTGATGTAGTCTGCCTGGCTCATCATACATTATGGTTAGTTGAGGTAATTTTCACTGTCCTTTTTACAAAGGAGAAACTTTCTTTAAAAATAGAGGAAGCCTCCTGTCCTCTTTTGCGCAGGGATAGATTTTTAACAAGGGTTTTAAAGGCCCACAGAAGGAGTTATTTTCCAGAAGAAAGTGACTTTTTAATTCCATTTTCTTGTTCGCTGTGAGGGGTGTTCATGCAGGTGTGAGGGAGATACAAAGGTTTTCATTAATGGTTGAGAGAGTGAGAAGTGTAGGCTCTTAGAGGCAAATGCATGTGTGTTCCCATTTATGGTAAGAAGTAGGCGTTCTTCCTGAGAAAGCTGCCAGCAGTTAGTAGATCCTGATTAAATTTCTCAATATTACTAAAATATATCGCCTCTAGGTATGGGCAGAATTTCTGGCTTGCTTTGTTAGAGGCTTAAGGAAACAATTTTGTGGTGTCATTAGAAGTAGATAAATTAGCAACCTTTCACCTCTGGAGCGGAGCCATGTTTTTGATACCTTCAGTATTATATTTACCTAGGACTGACTTTTGACTAGGCATGTGTAGTACAGTCTGTAAGACTGCAGTGTTATAGACCTGGACTTAACCCCAATGGCACACGATGGGAGTTCTTCCAACTAAAAATGCATTGATTTTGCTCCAAGAATCTGAAGCTTCTCTGCTTTAGTGTTTTCCAGCACTTCCTGAGATCAAACTGATTTGCATTCTGAGGAATGTTTCAGGAATTTACTGTGTGGTTACAGTTGCAAAAAACGCTTCTCCCTGCATGTGAATTGTGAAATCTTAAATGGAGGCATGTCCTTTCTTCATTTTGGTTTGCACTTTAAAAATAACAAAGCCCATCCATTCTCCACTCCCAGTAACAGAAAAAGAGGTGTGGAGGAGGGGATATGCAGAATTGAAGCATAATTGTATCTACTTAGGGGACAAATTCCTCAGGTGGGCGTGTAAAACCTTTTATCAAAAGTCTGATAACACTTCCCTCCTCCACTTCAAACCAGAGATGAGCACTGACATTGCATACACCAGGGGTCTGCAAGGTTTACCTCACCTGGGCCGGTTCACTCCAGTGGAGATCCCTTTGTGGGCCGGATCACACGTGTGTGTGAGTGCGCCTACCCACGATTTCCGCCGTTGTCGTCTGCGCAGACATGTTTTTCGGCATCAGCACATGCGCAGATGCGATTTCCGGCGCCGCGGAAGCAAGTCCCTGTGCCGCGCTGCACCAGTTTAGTGCAGCGTGCGGGGAATCGCTGAGCGGGTGGCTTGGTGGGGGGGGGCAGCTCGTGGGCCAGTTAAACAACCCCCGTGGGCCACTTGTGGCTCATGGGCCTTAGGTTGCCGACCCCTGGCATACACCATGCTCAGTTATTTGCAGGTTGGATCATGCAACTATCTGCTTTTTCTGTGCTGTTTTCAGAGGCTGGGTTCAGGAATTCATGTTTCCCTTCTACTTAAAAAAAATTATGTTGAGTAGGGCAAGCTGTATGTGGCTGTAGTCTGGATGATCTGTCTTCTATATTATTGACTGAGGATGAAACTTTTCAATTTTAGTTGGTGGTTTCCTTTCGTGGACAGTATTCGTCCACTGCTCGACTGTCTAGTACAGAAGTATGTACAGCCGTACTTTGGTTTTTGAACAGCTTAGTTCTCGAACGTTTTGGCTCCTGAATGCCACAAACCCGGAAGTGACTGTTCCGGTTTGCGAACTATTTTTGGAAGCTGAACATCTGACGGGGCTTCCACGGCTTCCCATTGGCTGCAGGAGCTTCCTTCAGCCAATCAGAAGCCGCACTTTGGTTTCCAAACATTTTGGAAGTTGAATGGACTTCTGGAACGGATTCCGTTCGACTTCCAAGGTACTACTGTACTTGTTTAGCTGTGTTCAAGTTTAGTACAGTGGTACCTCAGGTTACAGACGCTTCAGGTTACAGACTCTGCTAACCCAGAAAGAGTACCTCGGGTTAAGAACTTTGCTTCAGGATGAGAACAGAAATCGCACGGCTCCGGCAGCGGGAGGCCCCATTAGCTAAAGTGGTACCTCAGGTTAATAACAGTTTCAGGTTAAGAACAGATCTCCAGAACGAATTAAGTTCTTAATCCGAGGTACTACTGTATTTAGTGTAAGAGTATTCATACAGTGATACTTATTCTGTCTACAGGGGCCACAAAAATGCCAGTGGCAGCCATGCACTTAATTCTGGAAACTGCTACCTGATGCTTCCATGGATGCCCAGTATAAAGTGAGATCTTGTCTCCTTTTGTATCAAGCACAAGAGATTGTGGGGTCCCCTTCCAACATCCTTTGGCATGTGGAAGAACTTGAGGGGTGCTTTTGCCTCTTACTTTATACCAGTTTTTGCAGGAAAAGCAGTGGGAGTATTACTGACTCTCCCCCATGCTTGTTCAAGGTGAGTATCTCTTGCTTTAGTCCTTGCATTAGGCAATTCCAGGCATTAGCGGGAGACTCTCATCTAACAGAGCGCTTGGAGGGAGGGGGGAGACACACAGTGGTGATGGCAACCAAAATTTTTGCCCAGCTCTGAAACTCTGCTAACGTTTTTAGACTTCTACTTTTCTTATAAGAATATATATGCCTGCCACTGAAGATCTTCAGTGAGTTCTTTTTACTACTACCAAGCATGATATAGTGGAGAGTCCATAGAATTTGCACTGGGGAGGCCTGGGTTCAACTTTCCACTGGGCGCCCAACTCTTATTCTAGAACAGCTACTGTTTCTTAGTTCTGTACTTCACTTGCTAAAATAGTTTAGCATCCTCAGCATTGGCTGGTAATTGTTCAGCTTGATGAAGATGTTAGCCCAGTGTGTGGTAACTGCAGAAAGGGCAAATTCTGTGCTAGGGATCGTTAGAAAAAGAGTTGAAAATTATATCACGCTAGCTGAAATAACGAAGGAACTACGCAGAGGTGAACGCAGGCATGTCCTGCCAACTGCTACTACTTAAGGGTATAAAACTGATAAATGATGATATTATCAAATACCTCATGGTGATTGTCAGCAGTAGGCAAGTTCTAGTAGTAGTAGGCAAACCAAAATGCATCCAAAGAGACTTTTGGTTTTGGGCTTGGCTACCAAGTGGTGGGGGACGCGGGTGGCGCTGTGGGTAAAACCTCAGCGCCTAGGACTTGCCGATCGCATGGTCGGCGGTTCAAATCCCCGCGGCGGGGTGCGCTCCCGTTGCTCGGTCCCAGCGCCTGCCAACCTAGCAGTTCGAAAGCACCCCCGGGTGCAAGTAGATAAATAGGGACCGCTTTATAGCGGGAAGGTAAACGGCGTTTCCGTGTGCTGTGCTGGCTCGCCAGATGCAGCTTGTCACGCTGGCCACGTGACCCGGAAGTGTCTGCGGACAGCGCTGGCTCCCGGCCTATAGAGTGAGATGAGCGCACAACCCTAGAGTCTGGCAAGACTGGCCCGTACGGGCAGGGGTACCTTTACCTTTACCTTACCAAGTGGTGGTATATGCCCCCCCCATACATAAAAATTCTTAGAAGTAAATGAAAATTGCTTAATGGTTGTATTTGACTGAGCTACTGATATGACTAGGAAATTCAGCATCTCTGTCAGGCTTCTAGAGTTTGAGCGGGTAGAGTTCCTTACTGTTTGTCCTCCTCTTCAGGTGCAGAGTGATACTGAGCATCAAGGCAGTCTTCTTTGCTTAGATGCTTCCATCTGTATTTTATACACTGATTCTCATCTTTGTGGGTCAAACACTTTGCTTAGACACCTGGCATATGTTGCTGCTTAACCACTGTCTAATGCCAGCAGCATGCAAATAAAGCTACCAGGTGACACCAAGAGGACAGGGGCAAGGTTGCTGGGAATATAGTCACCTGCCTTGACCTTGAAAATACTGAGATTGAATGGATGATAAGTCCCTATGTGCACCTCAGCCCCATTGCTCATCTTGCCCATGCCTTGTAGTCCTCTTGATGTCACAGCAGCAATCTTCTTGTGAGAAGACTTTGCTTTCCCTTGCACTGCGAGTGAACATGCTTATCAGACCAGTATTGCTTTTGCCCCCTTTTGTCTGGAGTCTTCTTAATATGTATGGAGCATCATTACCTTTCTATTTCTGGTTTGTTGCTGGCTCAACCTCAGGTTAGATTATCTGCTTAAAGGCTTTCCGCCCCACACCTGGTTTGTGGGTTGCTTTCAAGCCGACTGCAAACCCATTCAAAACAGATCTTTGTATAAGACCTATGTTTTTTGCACATACCTCCTCATAGTTTTTGAAACGTCTTCTTCGTTTCCCGTGGGCGCCTTATACATTCTGTGCATGCAGCTTCTGAGAAAAGTATTTTAAATACACACAGTTGGAATGATACTCAACACATGCCAAAGTCAAACTGCTAATCTTGGTAGCAAACTATCTGGAGGAGCTGCAGCCCAGGATCCCCTGGTGTTTGGATCATCATAAACTGAAAATATTTTCAGGCAGTACTTCCGGCTCTGCCCTGTTTTTAAGTCATTTCCCTTGCACGGTGATCAAAGAACTGCTTTAGAAAGTTCTTTGTGAAGATAACATGTGGTCTGAAAAGCCAACAGGGGGGCTAGTTTCATATTTATATGCCATTTGTTTATGGGTTAACCGTTAAGGGGTTTGCGTTTTGTTTTGTTTTTATGCATTTTGTGTTCTCATTTTGTATTTTTATGTTGTGAACTGCCCTGCGATTTTCGGATGAAGGGCAGTGTACGCATTCATTCATTCAATAAATAATAATAATAAAATCTGATATCAAGAGAAGAAATCTCATAGAAAATCTCAGACTCTTGTGATTTGTTAAGCAACTGCTTTCTTCCTTTGTAGTGTTTTACCCTTTCAGATGTGATGTGTGCTATAGTAAGCTTTAGAGCTCAATCTACCAAGCCCTTTTGCTGAGCATTCATTTTCATTGAGGCATCCACAAGATAATTGTGGCTGGTTTCCTGTGATTTTTATGACCTCCAGTAGACTTACTCACATGCTCATAGGTAATGTGTGCACTATTTGTAATACTGGTGAAGGTAGCTAGCAATCATTACAATTTCTGGCGAAATTGTGCCCCTTAGGAACATCCTTCTATAGCTTGATGTTTTTGTTCATGCTTTGTTTTTGCCCTGCAGCATGACATGCTTGATATTTAATTTGAATTCTCAAGTTCTACTTAATCTCACATGTAACTGTTAGAGAATGGGTTCATGTGATCCATTGATGTGCAGCTGCAGGCTACATTTCTTTCTGGGTTAATGTTCTATGTGTGATTTGTGTCAAAGGTGTCCAAGTGTCTTACCACCTCAGAGCTTAACCCTTCCACCAGGATCTTACTTCCTTTTTTCACTGATGAAGGCTACCTCTTTCTGAAAAGTGCCCTGGAGTCACTCTTTATCCTTTAAGGAGGCTGGATCACTTAAGTCTGTGTTAGTAGTTGTCTTTGTGCAGAATTAGAATGGCTTTCCTCAGTGCCTTGTGGCTTAGCACCTTCTTTTAGATCACTTGTTTAGATTCCCTGGGAGCTTCTATTAACTTTAGGTGTGTGTTTCACAGTTTCCAGTTCCTAGTCTCCTGCCAAATAACTTTATAATTCACAGCTCTTGGAGTATCACATACTGAGAAATGCAGTGCTGAGGGCTATGGATATAATTTGCTTTTACCTTTCCTCGGACATGTTGGCAGATTCTCCGTTGCGTGACAGCAGGATGTGTGGTTCAGGTTGATCTTTCTCTTTGTGGAGGTGGAGATTCACTGGTGGTTAGTGACCTGCATTCCTTTCCAACAGAGATGCCCCATTGATGCTGTTTCACCTCTTCAAATTGCCTGCAGCTGCTACTCCCTTGTCACAGCTTTGCAGGAACTCCATTCTTTATGTTCTCACATGCACACAACAATTAGTGTTACCAACTTGTCCTTTTAGTGAGACTGTAAATGAAAATTGTGGGCCTCAAACTCTTTATTTCAGCGCGCTCTATTTTTGAGAGTACCAATAGGCCGAAATAAGAGCTTTAGGTTACACAATGGAATTTATTTCAATAACATGTGAAGTAGCCTACAGAACATCCATGAGGTCATCTCTTTTTCCATTACCATGTTTGTATAATTTGACATGATACTTTTATCAGGAAGAAGAGTGTGTTTGATCAAAAATAGGGGGTCCTCTTCTCAGCACAGGTTTGTTTCAGCGTCTGAAAGGAGATGCTGAGAAATGCCAAATCTCTCTCAAGAAAAGCTTTAGAAGTCAACTTCTAACTTGAACTGAAGAGCTTATATCTTTTAAGCCAGAGCGGGAGGCCTCTTATCATTGCTGCTGTCAAAATTTGGATATTATCCCACATACTTTTGAAAATCTTGCCTTCACAGTATCTTGTAGCTATGATATGCCTTTTTACATTGTATACATTTTTTGAAAAAGGGCACTGAAATAAAAGTGCAACCTTTCATGGTCATGGAGGTTGCCTGTTGGGGAGTCACTTGTTTCACCAGGAGACATTGACAGTTTCATAGTCTGGGAGGTATACACCTGTTCATCCAGCGTACTAGCAATTCTATGGTTTTTAGGGCCAGGGTTGACGATCTGTCCAGGAGGGCAAATAGTATCTTGAAGAAAAGCAATTTATTTTGGGAAAAGAAGGAGGGTGTGTGTATAAACAGCCCCCTCCAAACACCTTGGCCTTACTTAAGTTGAATAACTCCCTCTCCACAGAGTGAGGGACCTTCATTATATGGCTTCCAGCTAATGCTGAAAACACGCCTCTTTACTCTGGTTTTGACACTTGAGGTTTATAGTTTAAGGATACGCCTTATTTCTGTAATTGTAAGTTGCTTTAAACTGTTTTTAATAATGTGTTGTAATGTTGTAACCTGCCCTGGGACCTTAAGGTGAGCATTGGGTAATGAATTATAATTTTTTTTAATAAGAATAGCATCCACTGCCTACTGAATCCTTTTTTATTCTGGCAGGCATTTAATTGATGTTTTGTTTTGTAGTTTGTTTTATAATTTTAAAAAAATTCTATTTTTTGTACTTTAAAGACTATTGTAGTTAAGCAGTCTGTAAGTTGCTTAAATAAATACCATATTTTTCTGTGTACAAGATGAAGAATTTATATTTTAAAATTATGTTAAAAATTGGGGGTCGTCTTACACACGGATAGTGCAGTGTGGGGGGCGATTGGTTGCTGCCATGAGCAGCAGGTTGCCATCTGCGCTTGGGTGTGTGTCTGATGGTCGCGGCAATGGCTGTTGTTGATTTGCTGCCACTGCAGCAATTGGGCGGGCTATTGGTGGGTGCTGTTGGTGACTGGGCAGATGATTGGTGGCTTCGGCGACGCGTGATATTGTCTGTGTTTGTCTTTTGGGGATTTTCGTCAATCCCTCTTAAAAAAACCTCAACAACTCTGGGCAATCCTTCCCCCATTTTCTTAATTTGTAGTCCCAAAAAATAGGGGGCATCTTATACATGGAAAAATATGGTACACCCACACACCAGTGACTGCTTTTAAAATAGGTCCGAAGATGCAATCCTGTCTCATCGAGCTTGGCCCTTCGGCACTGGGTGAAATCTTGCCAAGCGACTCATTTCATTTTGAGTCGGGATGGGGTTGCATTGGGACTGTTATGGCTTGAAAAACCCATGTTCGATAGCTTTGTAGAAAGGCTAGGCCAGATTCTCTAACCCTTTATCTTCAGTTTGAATGCCTTAGGCTTGGGGTTTACATGCTAAGCTTCAACTATTTATTTATCTTTTCAGGTGCTGGAAAACTACTCCGATGGACCCATGACCCCAAAACAGATTTTGCAGGTCATAGAAACAGAAGGCCTAAAGGAAATGAGGTTGGTAGTGTTCTTCGTGTTTAAGTTAAAAGTATGGTGTAGGGTGAAGTTGACTTCTTTATTTCCTCTAGTGCACCTCTTCCTTGCCTTTAAAAACCTGCATTTGGTCTGAAAATGTTCCATGTCATACTTTAGGTTCAATAGGTGGATTTCCTGGATCTGTTAGAGAATTATTTTATTATTATTTTTTCGATTTATACACCGCCCTATACCCAGAAGTCTCAGGGCGGTTCACAAACAAGACCACATATAAAATCAAACCAAAAACAATAACCCATTAGCCCTGCATAATCCAGGCATGTCCAAAGTCTGTTTTGGGAGCCTAATCCGACCCCTTAAAAAGCCTCTACAACTTCAGTCCTAAAAAGAAGGCCAACAACTTTGGTCGGCCTGGCCCTCTTTGAAAAAAGTTTGGACACCACTGGAATCCCACTCATTGCTCTTTTTCACCATGTGAGCCTTTTTCCAAGGGATTGTGGAACAGCCTCATTACTCTGCTGCTGGAAGCGCAGCACTGGTTGCTGGTTTGATACTAGACCAGGTTCAAGGCACTTGTGTTAATTCACAAAGCCCTAAATAAGTTGGGCCTGAAGTATGTTATGGACTGTCTGATTTCTTATGTTCCACCTTGATCGCTGCGATCCTCTGATGGGACACTTCTGATGGGACTCCCCACATGGCCCCTGAGGTTTGGCTGGCCGTCACTAGAGAGCAGGCCCCGCCCTGTGGAACTCCCTGCCAGTAGAGGTTCGTTAGGAACCACCTCTTAATTCAGACATCGTTTGAAAACTATATTGTTTAGACAGGCTTTTGTAACATGAATTTTCTTTGTTAATCAGTATTTATTGATTTTCATCAATAAATGTTGTACTGGGCCTTGAAATAGTTCTGTAAAAGTATGGATTCTAAATATGTAAATAAATAAATTTATCTCCCCTCCCTCCTGAGTATAAAGTGTGTTACCAAGGCAAGAGCAAACAAGCTTGTTGTTGTTGTTGTTGTTGTTGTTGTTGTTGTCGTCGTCATCATCATCATCATCATTTATATACTGCCCTTCATCAAAAGATCTCATGGCGGTTTAGGTAGAGATCTGAGCCCCTACATTTATCCATGTGCATTTTATTGTTGAGTTAAAGATATACTACAGAGAGAGGGAGGAATTCAGCACTGTGCTATTACAATTGTCCAGTCAGTGCAAGCTTTTCATCTTGGGGGAGGGCAGGGTGGGAGTCCCATTTCACTAGCAGAACTTGTTTCACTGGCTTCTGCTAGTGCATCTGATTAGTTGAATCTGGCCCATAGTACAGTGGTGCCCCGCAAGACGAATGCCTCGCAAGACGAAAAACTCGCTAGACGAAAGGGTTTTCCGTTTTTTGAGTCGTTCCGCAAGACGAATTTCCCTATGGGCTTGCTTCGCAAGACGAAAGACGAAAAAACCGCAAGACGAAGAGACTCGCGGAACGGATTAATTTCGTCTTGCGAGGCACCACTGTATGTTTGGTACACTCTGACGCTGTGTTTTGGGCTGAGATTCAGTTATAAGACATTTCAGAAAATGAGTACAATCCTCCATTTTGCAATACCTTTAGCTGAGACAGGAGCCAAAATGCAGGAATGAAAGTGTAGTCTTAATTAGATATACCTATAGTCTCCAGCTGCATAAGGTGTAGAGTTATTTGCAGATGAGATAAAGAATTTTATTTGCACTTCAGAAGTAAAGTGCCCCAAGCTGGCTATACCTTGTTACTGTTTTTTTTTTTTTTTTTTTGGCCTGAAATAGCTTATCTTCCACCTGGAGTTTGAATATTTTGTGTTAATTCCATTCTGTTTTCTTTTGATACATCATTTCCTCTCCACATGTCACCGGCATTGCCATGGAATCACTGCATGTCTACAGAAGGTAAATTACTTTCTAAATAAGGATGGGGCCTCTGCAAAAAATTGTCCTCAGGAATTTAAAATGTTTCCTCCTGGATTTCATTTCATTTCAATTTATTTGCCACCCTGGTACAGATCACAACTAACTGTGCTGTTAATTCATTAGAAATGATAACAAGTTGTGCTTCTTTATCAGCTTAAATAATCTTACTGGCTCTTTATTTTGAAGGTGTGACATCTTTTCAAATTAGCTGCATCTGACAGAGCACTTTAAGGGAGGGCGGCACAGTGATGATGGCGTAACATCTTTTACGCTGGGGAAACTCAGCCAGATGGGCGGGGTATAAATAATAAATTATTATTATTATTTAAAAAATCACCTAAAGAGCTCTGCTTTCTATGTTTTGTATTTTCTGTGAATGCTTCTCTGTAAAAGGGGCCCCAAAGAAGAACATTTCATCCATTGTTACCATGTTCACGAAGCCAAGGCAGTTTTGTGTTGGGATCCAGCATAGCTAAACATCATTATGTCTTATCATTCTTTCCCAACATTTGATATTCCTAAAGAGGCAAACACATATTTGCACCTCCTCCTTGCCTTTGGCATTCTGAAATAAAAGATCATGTTATAACACAGTTTAGTTCAGTTTAGTTTAGTTTAGTTCAGTTCAGTTCAGTTATTTATATGCCTCCTTTTCCCCTGATGGTACTCAAGGCAGTTTAGATTCTTCTTGTCTCCACATGCAACTGTGTCTGCAGTGATGCAAAAGCATGTGGAATAGAAGGTGTGTCCTGGGCTTTTCAGTTAGGAGCCCAGCATGTAGGCATAGCCAGTGGCTTCTTCAAGGAGAACCCCAAACCACACAAGTTTGTGTGCTTCTCCCACTACAAGCTGAAGATCTCTCTTATTTCCACCAGCAGCCAGGGAAATATACTGGGGAGGAGCGAGGCGGCTTGTTCCTGAAAAATATTTCTGCCCTTCACCACCTCCTGTTTAAAACAGTATTTTAGAATCCTTATTGTAAAATTGATCTTGACTGGACAATACAAATTTATTTGGCCAGAATTTAACTTCAGATTGCATAGCACACCTTTATGTTTCACAAAATAAAAAAACAGTAACTCTGGGCAAGTACTGAGGTATTTGGTTTGGTAGTGATTATTCTGATCAGGGAGTTTGACAAAAACAATATGTTATGCCGTGCAGACAGGCTGAAAGTTTCTTTTCAACACTGGGGTGTCTTGCCTTGCTGTGCTGGGTTGGGGTGGCTGAAGTAGCAGAGTTTCCATAACTTTCCTGCTAATTATAAAGCAATGTGTGTCTGAGCTGCCATTTCCAATGATGCATTTTCCCTTCCTTCCTTCAGTGGCACATCCCCGCTGGCCTGCCTGAATGCCATGCTCCACTCCAATTCAAGGAGCTGTGAGGGGCTTTTCTACAAACTCCCTGGGCGCATCAGCCTTTTCACCCTCAAGGTAAGACCAGATTGCTCTTCCTCCACACCAGAGATTTGGCAAAGGCTTAGCTAGCTGGCAAATATTGAATGAACACCTGACACATGATAGAATCTGATATCTAGACTTTCTTGCAAGCTGGGCTCACAGTCAAAGCTAATCTGCTATTCAGCTTACATATTCTAACCTGCTTACATATTCTAACCTGCTATTTAGCTTACATAGCACTCATAAGATTTTTAAACGTTTGAGCATTAGTGCCATAAGACCTACTAACCTGACACACAGCATATTGTTTTTTTCTAAAGCCAGTGCTTAAAGCAGCACTTTTAATCAAGGTGGATGGATTGAGATTAGTGTGTTTGCTAACCCATTAACCATGTTTTGGACATCAGGGTTCCCTTGGGTTCAGTATTATCCCTGTGATTTTTCCACTTTGATTCGTAAGGGCAAATTCACCAGAGCTTTGATTGGTCTTTCTAGAAAGATGCTGTGCAGTGGTCCCGGAACCTGTCTGCCCCTGAAGGAGAAGAGCTGGACGATGCCGCTGATGCCGAAAGCAGTGGCTCCAACGAAGCCAGCACTGTGAGCGGCGATAATGACAGTAAGCGCCTGCCTGGCCGAGTTTTTGTTTAGTTAACAGAATCTGTATAACCCTCTCAACAGTTTACAAAAAAATTACTGATAAAAATCAGAAGCTTAAAAAGATTTACCCCAAAATGTCAAAATATAAACAATCATCACAAGTTGAAATATACATTATAAACTAAAATGATGTGTGCTTCAGATAGAATTGTAGAGTTGGAAGGGACCCTGAGAGTCACCTAGTCTGAGTGGGCTTGCCTAAGTGAAGAAGTTTGGGCCAGGTGCCAAAAACATCATTATTATTAATAATAATTTATTTATTAAAAAAATTCATATAATGCTGCATCATAAAAGTATAACACAGCAGTTTACAACAGTTTATAAAATCATAAAACCAGACAATAATGTCATGAAAAGTTAAAAGCAAAAAGAAATAAAAACCAAACATATCAACACACCATTGTTGGGGGGTGTAAAGAGTAAGGTTACAATAACTTCCGTCATAGAGCTTCAATATGTTGATGACATATTGGAAAATGTTGATCACTTTTCCTACCTGGGCAGTTATTTTTCCACAAGGGCCAACATGGATGCTGAAATCCAGCATTGCCTGAGTTCTGTGAATGCGCCTTTCTCCCGATTGAAGTGCAGGGTGTTTGAGGACCGAGACATTCACAGGGAAACCAAAAAGCTCGCTTACAAAGCTATTGTACTACCAACCTTACTGAACACTTGTGAAACATGGACCGCTTATAAACACCATCTCCAACTCCCCAAAAGTTTCTATCAACGGTGTCTCCCCAAAATTTTACATATCACTTAGCAAGACAGGCGAACTAATGTCAGTGTACTGGAAGAAGCAAAGATTACCAGTGTCGAAGCAACGATTCTTCAATGTCAGCTTCGTTGGACTGGTCATGTTCGGATGCCTGATTATCGTCTTCCAAAGCAACTATTCTGAACTTAAAAATGGAAAGCATAATGCTGGTGGTCAACAAAAGAGGTTAAAAGACTCTCTCAAGGCAAATCTTAAAAAATGTAGTGTAAACACTGACAATTTGGAAACACTGGCTTGCGAGTGCCCCAATTGGAGAACAGCCTTTACCAAAGGTGTCATGGACTTTGAAGACGCTCAAACTCAGGATGAAAGGGAGAAACATGCTAAGAGGAAGGCACATTTGGCAAACCCTCAACTCCTGCCTGGAAACCTATGTCCCCACTGTGGAAGCATGTGTGGATCCAGAATTGGCCTCCACAGTCACTTATGGACTCGCCGTTCAGACTGTGTTCATGGAAGACAATCTTACTCAGCTACGAGGGATTGCCAGAGAAGAAGATGACTCTTAATTGGCTGCCTAGGCCTGGCAGAAGAGAAAAGTTTTCAGCAAGCTTTTAAAAGTTGGCAGCAGAAGGCAACAGAATATCAGCAAAGTGTTCCCCAAGACTGGGCCGATGACACTAAAGGCTGTTTTTCCATTGTTGTCAAATAAGCCCCACCAACTGGGGGAGCCTGCCTGGTTTCAGTAGGCAGGAAGTTCCAGACTGTAGTTGCTGCCATGCTTGAAATATAATTCCTTTCAAGTGGAGACTGAGTGGAACTTGTAAAAAGTCAGTTCTACAGATCAAGGTGGTTGAGTGGGCATATGTGAGGTAAGGTGAACCTTCAAGTAAACGAGTCCCAAGTTGTTATGGGTTTTATATACCAATAGTAACATCTTGAATTGTTCCACATACAGATTGGCAGCCAGTGCAGATCTTTTAAGCAGAGGTGTAATTGTCATTAATTCTACTCATATTGATCCAGAGCAGAACTCCAGCGTATAGTTAGCAGAGTAAAAACTTAAACACATTGCAGAATTTGCAAAAAAATAGATCAGAGGCAATTAGTATTTCATCCAGCAGAGCTTTACTGTTACTGAAGGCAAATGAGCGTAATGGTCACAAATCGAATACATTCAGGATTGTGGACATAAGAAATCCATAAGAAATCCAGTTGCAGCAGACTTAAGTTTACAATAACTTATAAGAAGACTAAAACCTTAACACTATATACAGAACACCACACCAGAAGGAAAAAGAGGTAGTGAAACCCAGGCTCCTCCTGGCCTTATTATTATAGTCAGCAGAACATTGACAGAAAGAGAGATCCAGGTTTAGCCATCTGTACTCAGTTTCTCTGAAGGAATAACCCAAACATCATGAACCTTCTGCTTGTTTCTTTCACACAGAGAAGCTTCCAGAAGCCTCTTGGATTAATTAGAATAGGAAAGATCTCTACACATCAGATCAATATTTTCTGTACCAAAAAATGCAAACTGACAGTAATATGCTGACATGGGTTTCACTCCTGTGAGCAGTCACACTGCAGCATTCTGCACAAACTGCACAAGGAGAGTCCCACCTTGCTGTAATCCAGGCTTGAATTCACCAATGCCTGGATTACCATGGTCAAGCTGTCACCGTCCAGGAATGTCCAGAATTGCTGTACCAGCTTCATCTGGCAAAAGGCACTCCCAGGCTACCTGAGTCTCCAGTGACGAAGCTGGATCCAGAACTGCTTACTTGCTTCTTCAGAGGAAGTGCAGCCCTGTCAGGGGCAGACAATTGGCCAACCCTGAGCTGCTTGTTTCTTGCACCAATGTTGATGGGATGATTTTTTTTCTTTTCAGTATCTCTAGATGAAACCTCCTCAAGCGCCTCTTGTTCCACTGAGCCTCAGAGCAAGAATGTACCTGCTGTTCGGGAGAGCCATAGAGCAGCCTCACAGGTAGAATGGGGGCATTTGACTGGGGGCTTGTGGGCAGTGGGGCAAAGCAGAATGCATCAGAAAGAATAGCAATGCATATAAACCTTTTAAGTAAAAGAAGAAGAAAAAATAAAAGAAGGGCTCAACAGAGCTCTGGTAGAGTAGAAGGATAAACCTGCAGCTGCACAGGCTGACCCGCCATGGCAGTTCTTCTGCAAAAGTCTCCTTCAGTGGCTGCTATCCCCGATGGCTGAGTTCTGCCTCCACAATTGGAGGCAGAGTGCTTCTGAACACCAGTTGTTGGGATTCACAAGGAGGGAGAGTGCCCTTGCAAGATTGGGCAGGCAGACTAGAATTGCTGCATAGAAGGGCCACATAAATCACCTACTCCAGGTAGGTACCTGTCCAGATTTTTGCTGAAGGAATCCAATTATGTAGATTTGGCAATTCGTCCAAGTATATCCCTCCCCTCCCACCGCTGACTGACTTGGCCATAATATTTCAAAAAGGAGTGCCACTTGGCTCTTTAAGGAATGAAACACAATGGGAAGTTCACAGTTTGTGTACGGTCTGCACTGTGACTTCTTCTTCAGAATGTTCATCGGTCTGCTTATGCGCTGGAGGACTAACCAATTAACCATGTAGGTGTGTCTTGGATTGAAGCAGAGTCACTGTGATTGGGGAATTCAACTTTGAGTTAGTTTACCCAGGTACACTACCTTAGGGCTTTAATATAAACCTGCCTTTCTAAATACATACATTTGCCATTTGCCTTGTCCTCAGTGAATATTGCAGATATTTGTGCTATGGATATGCCTTAGAATCTTAAGAGTTGAAGGGAGACATTGCAGGCCACATGGACTGATCGTTTCCCGGCTCAGTGCAGGAACTCTGGGAGCTAGAGAAGCCCCAAGAGGTGGGGGCCTCCAGTAAGGAAAGGAGAGGTGTCATTGCCAAGCCTGTTGCTTTAGCCTAAATTGATGCTTCCTCACCAGCGCTGTGTTTCTTTTGGTCTTTTCTGGAATACAGGCAAGCAAACAGAAGAAAAAGACAGGAGTGATGCTTCCCCGTGTAGTTTTGACTCCTCTGAAAGTCAATGGTGCTCATATGGAAACTTCTTCAGGTGAGCCAGCTCCCCACCCCCATTGACTTTGCACATCTACAGGAGCCCTCCAGTACCAAACCCCTATCTGGCACCTCTCACAAGAGCTTCCGAGTGCCATGCACAACAGAGATTCTTTGGCACTTTTTAGGTCTGCTAAGGGCTCTTTGCAGGTGGCACTGTGGGTAAAACCTCAGCGCCTAGGACTTGCCGATCGCATGGTCGGCGGTTCGAATCCCCGCGGCGGGATGAGCTCCCGTCGTTCGGTCCCAGCTCCTGCCCACCTAGCAGTTCGAAAGCACCCTTAAGTGCAAGTAGATAAATAGGTACCGCTTTATAGCGGGAAGGTAAACGGCGTTTCCGTGTGCTGGCTCGCCAGCTGCAGCTTCGTCACGCTGGCCACGTGACCCGGAAGTGTCTTCCGACGGTGCCGGCTCACGGCCTCTTGAGTGAGATGAGCACGCAACCCTAGAGTCGGACACGACTGGCCCGTACGGGCAGGGGTACCTTTACCTTTAGGGCTCTTTGCTACACATTGTACCTTGTTCCGAATACAGCTCACTGGGAAATTGGTTTAAAGTGTCTCCTAGGCTTTGAGTTCCATCCCTGACTTCATTTAACACTATTATTTTAACAGAAGAGAAGAAAGCAATAGCTGCAGCAGCCACCACCCGGCCTCTGCAGTTGTAGATACTTGTAGGGCCTCAGCATGGGTGGCCTTTGTTCAGATCCTTGTTCATGGAACATTCTTGGGTTGTTGTCTTTTAGTAGATCATTTTTATTAAATTTGCAAGAATATCGAAATACAAAAAATCCACAAAAATGAGATGGCAAAAAAGTTGTTAGCAGATTAAAATCTTGTACCTTCATCCGCCTCATAGCATTGTTGCAAGGATAAATTAGAGACATTTCTACTCTAAAATGATTATATTTTTTATTTATTAAATTTATATACTACCCTTCATCCAAGGATCACTGGTGATTTGCAGTGTAAAAACCATCAATATTACCATCATCAAACCATCCTAATCATTTACGTGGTGCTTACATCTAGACACTATATAAAAAGAAAAGAATGAGAAGCTCTCTCAGCAGGCTTAGAGGCTGAAGACAGACAGGAAGGGAAGTAATTGTTGCCAAGCATAATGACAGGAGCAAAGGGGGCTTTGAAACCAGAGGGGACTGGGTGGGGCTGCTCCTTTCCTGTTCAGCTGCCTATCCCTTTCTGCGCTTATTCTCACTTCCTGCCTCCACCGCCCCCAAAAAACCAAGATAATGGGAGCTGGAATAAATTGTGCAAACTGAGTACTGTAATGTCAGGATTTGGATTTCTGTAGCGTGGCATTTGCTCACCTGACCATACCCTTACCTATCCGAGCCATAGCTGCTTACCTTGGTGGAGGTTGTGTTTAATAATAATAAGGTCCAGTGAGGAATGTGGGGAGTGTTTAACGTTGTCTCGTGGGGTACTCCTTGCTCACTGGTTTCAGGGTTCACAGGGAGACAAGTTGGTGGCGAGAGCAGCAGCAGCAGCAGTTCCTCTGCCCTGAGCGGCAACACTGCTATACGCAGCAGGACAGAAATCAGCAGGGACCCTCCACAGCTGATCCGAGGATTCCGGAAACCCACAAGTGGTAGGTGCAGTCTGTTGTCTCTATCTAGATTTTTTGTTTCAAACAGAAGGATCCCTGGGCTTTTATAGGCAAGTCCAGGCATTCAGGTCTGCCTTGGAAGTCCTGCTTTTTGTACCATCACCTTAGACCAGCACATTTATTTCTACAGGCTTTTAATGTGTAGTTTTGCTGGTACATTAAACTGATTTTTGGAATTAACAACATAGAGCATTGCATAATTTTAACATTCCTCTATGCTACTGTGGGTAAACAAACTCCTTACAAATCTTCAAGGAGCAGGAACAAAGAGAATCAGTTACTGTACTTGTGCAGGACTATATTTAAAGTTTCTGATAGAATCTTAAATGTTCTGACTGGGGATAAAGCGATAGGCTATTCACTTTTCTCTGTCCAGACAATTAAAATCATTTGTAAAGCATGCTTGAGTTAGTGTCTCTTCTACCACCACCGCATGAGCTGATGGTGTTTTCCTGTGGTGGTTTTTTAAATGGCTGGGGGTGGATGCTCCTGTTGGCCCCTGAAGTATAGGGCTGGGGAGGTGTTCGCTGGCTAAAGCAAGCAGCCCCAGGCCAATTCTCTCTCCTTTGGGGGCCTGCCATTTTGCTTGGGGGGTAGTTGTTACACCCATTCATCCACACATCTGTCCAGACATGCTCCAGCTGTTTTCCTCCTGGAGCAGAAAGCTCTTTAGGCAGGAGGTCTCAGTGGTTTCGAAGTGGCTCCATTGTTCTTGGCATTCAGGTGATGCCAAGGTCTTTTGAAAGACCTAATTGTTCAAGCTGCCTGTATCGGCCTCTGCTGCTGTCTGTGTTGATTTGTGGAAACCTGCTTGGAAGCGCCTTCTGTGTTTTGGAGGGCTACAGCTACCGGGTTGCAGGCAGGGCCTCTTGCGTGTAGACTGTGTAAATATTCCTGGTTTTATGAGACTCTTCGAAAACTGCAGGACAAATGAAGAGGAACCGAGGCGATGATGTAGACTTTGAGACGCCTGGCTCCATTCTCGTCAACACAAACCTGCGAGCGCTGATAAATTCCAGGACCTTCAATGTTTTGCCCCTGCACTTCCAGCAGCAGCTGCTTCTCCTTCTCCCTGAAGTGGACAGGCAGGTACGGATCCCCACCAGCCACGTCTTGCCCCTCTGTTCTGCGACACTTGTGCAAGCTTCTCATCTGCTGTGGCTTGTTTCCTTTTAGGCCGGGACGGATGGGCTGATGCGGCTTAGTGGGAGCGCTCTGAATAACGAGTTCTTCACCCACGCAGCCCAGAGCTGGAGAGAGAGACTGGCTGATGGTAGGTGCCTGGGGTGGAGTGGCTGCTTCGGTAGAGGCCAGGCAGTACAGAATACACTTAAAGTCGAACTCCCCCCCGGATCCTGCTTTGTGGTGGTGCAAGTCACTCTGCCCCTCTTGATTTATGAGGTGGCAGGAGCACAGGCTCCAAACAACCTTAACAGAAACATTGGCGGCTTTTCCCCAGTGTCAGCATCCATCTTCTTTGCTGACCTTCCACCTTGCAGACAGATTCAGTAAAATCTAATTCTGTCTGCTTTAGCAACAAAGCCTGTTGGAGTTCAAGGCCTAGGGTGCCTCCTGCTCTGCTCAGTTGTGTAAGGTGACTTGAAAAAAAATCTGCAGGAAGCTTCTGGTGGATTATGAGGCATCAGTGGTGATACCTCTGTATTTTCAGGGCAGATCATCAATTTGGCTCTTAAGTATTTTGAATGATCTGCATGGCTCAGAAGTACAGTGGTACCTCAAGTTTTTGAATGTCTTGGAAGTCGAACGTTTCGGTTTTCAAACTCTGAAAACCCGGAAGTATCCATTTGCGAACACACCTCGGAAGCCAAACGGCTTCCGCTGAGCCGTTCCCCCCCCCCCCCCATTTTCTCTACTGAATTTGCCAACCGCCCTTTACGCCTCGGTTTTCGAATGTTTCGGAAGTCAAACTGTCTTCTGGAATGGATTACGTTCGAAAACCGGGGTACCATTGTACTTCCACGTCCTAGGCCAGAAAGCCAGTCTAAAATCAGAGACTCGTGCAATTGTTTTTACGAATTTATTTTTAGCCAACTTGATCACTGTATACTTTTAGTGAAAAGGCAGGGTATATACGATCCTTTCAGCTGTGAGTCTGTATTAAAAGATTAAAGATCCTCATCTTTCTGAATCCCTGGAGGGAGAAATCTCTAAAGAGGAAGGCAGCCAAAATACTTTTAGGTTTCCTTTCATCTCCCTTTCAAAGATAACAGCTTTTGGCACCAACTTGGATTCTAAGAAACCTGTGAGTGTCTGCCATGGAGCCACTTTGTTGCAAACGATTCTGGGCTTTGTTCTAACCTAGGGCACCCTCTTTGGCATTGACATTGTCCTCATGCAAACTGAGTAGGTGCTTCGGATCTTGCCCAGGCCGTCCTCTAGCTATACATTGCAGGGGACAATTAGTTGTGTGGTGAACAAGCTGCATTTGGGGGGGGGAAACCTTGTTCACCATACTTGTTTCCTCATTGAGGAACCCCTGAAACGCTGGGGGAAACTCCAAGGTTCCCCGGATCATGGCTCCCCTATTGCTCTGAAGCATTCAGCTGCATCCAACAGGACTTATTCCCCTTGCTCTCCTTTTCTCATGCACCCTCTGGAGCAGATCTTGAAGGTGCATGAGGGACTGCAGGGGAGAGGAAAGGGGAGATCTCTTGCGAAAGCAGAATGGCAGCATTGTGTTTCCACCTTTAAGACAGTAGAACTCTGTCAGTTAAAGAAAAAGTTGTTCATATGTAATTAACGTAAGATTTCAAAGAACATGTAAAGCATTCAGCAAAGTTTCCCCACGTTGATCGGTTTTTAAAAATGATTTTGCCCCAATTAATGCTGTCCCTTTGGCACCAAGGCAGAGTCCCCTTGAGATCATTACAGCTCACCTGTAAAGAGCGCAGAAGTATAGTCTCTTCTGCCCTGGACTTAACCCTGCCATGCACTTTCCTGATGCAACGTTTGTTGAGTTCGGATACTAGCGCCTGCTGCTTCCAGCTTCTCATTGTTGGCTTTTTTGCAGGGGAGTTCACTCATGAAATGCAGGTTCGCATAAGACAAGAAATGGAGAAGGAAAAGAAAACGGAGCAGTGGAAGGAGAGGTTTTTTGAGGACTACTATGGGCAAAAGTAAGTGGGTGTTTTTATTGAATACCTTTAAAAAACAAAACCACAAGCTAACTTCACCTGTTTCTGTGCTATCACTTGTGGTTGGGGGGGGGGGAGTGTAGTGTTGCAAGGGGGCCTGCAGAGGTTTAACTCTCTCAGGGAGGCCACAGTTCACCATCTCTACCTCCAACCTTTTAATTTTTAAAATGAATTTCTACAGGTGATATCCAGCCAAGTCATACTTGGAATAGACTAATTTAATTGACCGAAGTTACTAATGTTGGCTATCACCCTAGGTCTTTTAATTTGCAAGGGCAATTAAAGTTCTGGAAAATGAGTATGAAGGCAATGGGTTGACCTAGCAAGAATTTGCAGTTTTTAAAAATGCTGTAGAAATTCAAGGCAGAATTGCTTTATAATGTACAACAACCTAAGTTTATCCTGAGGTGCCCCAGTTGATCTTGGCTACTGGCTCAGGCAAGTTCCAGTAGAATCAGCCGTAATACCATTAACTAATTCGGGGTTCCTTTCACTTCCTGCCTTGTGTCCCTGACCTACAGGCTGGGCTTGACTATTGAGGTGCCTCAGCAAGAAAAAGCAGCGCCAGTCAACAGAGAGACCAGGTCTGCCTCAGCCGCCCAAGAGGAGCCTCCAAGGGTGCAGCGTGGCCCTGTCACCCGGCAGCGAGACGGACACTTGAAGCAGCGCGCCCTCCGGTGCAGAACCCGGGAGAGCCTGAGCAAACTCTGCGAGGCAGAGCACGTGGAGGCGGCGGCCAAAGAGGCACCGTCCCTGGAGCCGAAGTCCCCCAGTCAGAGGGACGCGAAGCCGGAAGTGGACTTGTGCGAAAGGAGCCGGGTGTCTCCGAAATCGGAGATTTCGCCTGAGGCCACCAAGATCCAGAGCAAGCTAGAAGATGCCTTGCCGGCAGCCGCAGCATTGGGCAGAATCCCCAGCCTGTCCCAGGAGCCCCAAGACCAGGAGTCCAAGGAGCAGAAGAGGAAGTGCTTTGAGCAGGCTGCCTCTGCCTCCTTCCCCGAGAAGAAGCCCCGGCTTGAAGATCGTCAGTCCTTTCGTAACACAATTGAAAGTGTTCACCCAGAAAAGCCACAGCCCACCAAAGAGGAACCCAAAGTCCCACCCATCCGGGTAGGTAACAGCCTCATGCCAGGTCATACAGGCCTTTGGGGACCAGGGCTAGAGCGACCTGGAGCAGCCTGTGTTCGATAGTCTCCCTCTCTTTCTCTCACCCTCTGGGCATGGGTGGGGAAGGAAGGCAGGCAAGCAGGTGGATGAGCTTGGAAAAGCCTTCCCTCCCTCAGAAAGAAAGCTTATTCTCTCTTCTGTTTGCTCGTCTGTAAATGGAGGGGTTCCTCTTGCAGTTACTTCCAACAAAGCCTTTTGCTTGGTTCAGTATAGCTTAAATCCACCCATGCCATTAACAGCTTTGGGCACTGTCCTCTTAACTTGGTCCTGCTTGGACAACTTTGGAGAGCCTCTCCCATACCCTCCGCCCCAGTCCCATTTGGGTCAGTTCCTAGAGCTTTACTTTTAGCAGAGCTTCAGCTTTCACCTTCTGGGTGAGAAAAGGCCTGAGTTGGAAAGTTTTTCCTGGGCATACAGATTTTTTACAGAAGTGTTTTATTTGTTCCCTGCCCGGAGCTCAAGGTGCTTGCAGAAACAATGAAAAGCATTAAAAGACAGTACAACAAAAACCCAACTAGCTTATCAGATACTCCTCCTTCCTAGGACTCTGGTAATGAATGCCTTTACCTGACGGCATTCCCAGAAATCTTTTGAGAACAGTTGAAATGACGTGCTTGCAAGTTTTCTGGAGCCCCATTGAGGGTTACTGTGCAGTAATTCTAAAGCACACATACCCAAGCACCAGTGCACTGTGTAAAACTGTTGTTGTTCTTGTCTGCTTGTTTTACAGATTCAACTTTCCCGCATCAAACCCCCCTGGGTGGTTAAAGGTCAGCCAGCCTACCAGATATGTCCTAGGATTATCCCCAATACAGAACCCTCCGGCCAGGACAGAAACGGGGACTCAGCCTCTGCTGACTTTAAGGCCTGTGCTGTGCAAGGCAGGATCCAGCGAGAGGCTGCTTCTCCTGCCACCGCCATTGGAGGTGGGGGTGGGCCGGGAGGAGGTGGAAGGAACACGGATGAAGGCGGTGGTGGTGGTGGCGGCGGCGGCAGCAGCAGCTGCAGGATCCGGCAGCCCGGTCACCGCCCCAAATACTGGCGATCGAAGAGAACTCGTGGGAAGTGCAGGTCAGATTTACAGCGAGCACAGCTACTGTCGTTTTCACACCTAGAAGAGGAGACCGGCTTTGAGCTGGCCAAAGCGGACTCTTGCGTGCAAAAGGCCTCTTCCCCGCAGGCTGAGGGAGATTTTGCGTTTGGGCAGGCCTCCAGCCTGACTTCACTTCGGTCTGAAGGTGCTACCCAGCTTGCAGAAGCTTCCGGGGGCAGCTGCTCGGGAGGCGCTGTGGCCGAGCCGTCCCTTGGTCACCTAGCCACGGAGACACCAGTGGGCAGCTCTGGGCAGCTCCCAAGTGATATAATTAGTGAACCGTCTGCAGGCGCTGCTTCCCAAGAGGGACGTGGTAGGAAGGAGGGAAGTGAGTTTTCTCCAAGCAGCAAACAAAGCCGTTCTCCAGTGGCTCTCTTCAAAGGTGCAAGTAGAACGGAAGGGCATGAGCATGGCCACTGTTCCCCTCCAAATTGTGCCTCTATTCTGAAAGAAACCACCTCTGGTACTTCTAGCCGTACCATTGGTCTGGAGAGCAAACTAGAAAAGGGGCTAGATATGACATCTGGCCCAAACACAGAGGAGCATATCCCCAATCCAGAGAACTCCAGCATTGTCGGGACAGAGGAACTCTCCTCACAGTTCCACATGTCCCCAAGCCAGCTGGCCCCACAGCGGCACGAAAGAGAAACGCCAGGCGGGCTACACAACACCAGCAAGGATGAGGTTTCTCTGTCGAAGCCATTGCTGCTGTCTGAAGGCCTTCCCCCGTGGGAGGTGTTGCTGAGGACAGGAGTGGAGACAGACGGACAGCAGGCGAAGGCCAAGCCAAGCACCAGCCCCTCCAGTGACGAGGAAACCAGGAGCATTCTGAGCGAGACAACGGAGACGGCATCCGACTTGGAAGCTGAGCTGACGGATGAGAGTGCAGAGTTGGGGCAGGACTACATCAAAGCTACCGAGAAAGGAGCTGATCCTGACAGGGGCCACCAGGAGGAATATAACAGGATCAAATTGGAAAGTTTGGTTAGAACTGACACTTCCTTGTGCAGGGAGGGCTTGCTGTTAGAAGCAGGGGCCACCAACACCTGTCAACTGCAGGCATCTCGTCTGCAGGAAGCTTGTGAATCTTCCCTCCATGTTGATGCAGAAGGCCAGGAAAGACCTCTGGTGGCGGAGACCCCCAAGCCTCTGTCTATAGAAGCAAGCAACCCTCTGGTGGTTCAGTTGCTCAAGGGAAGACTGCCTCTCAAAGCAGTTCTTCCAGGGGCCCATAGCAGCCCTAACATAGTAGCTGCAGCCTCCTCTCTGAACAAAGTTTGTTCTTTCCCAGTAGAGAGCAAGTGCAAGGGTTCCCTTTCCCAAAAGCCCTCTAGGGGTGAGGGGTTGGACACAAGTGGCGAAGTCGGCAATGGATACCGTGCACCAAGGTTTCTGAGGGACTTCCCCAAGAGGCAGTGCACTTCTGGCCCAACACCTTTGCCTGTGGAGAGGGTAGAGAAGGAACCAGAGAAAAGCTCAGAGTCTCCAGATCGAGCAGTGGGTACTTCCCAGAAACCTGATAAGCTGGGCCTGGGAGGAGCAGCGTTCTCTTCCTGCACTTACAACAACCGAAAAGATCCCTCTGCCGCTGTCCCTGCAGAATCTCTTGTCCCTGGGAGCCCAGAAGAGAAGCTGAAAGCGACCGGCACAACCTCTCTGGGTCCAGATCAACCGAGAGGAGGAGCTCTTGGGAAGAAGGTCTTTGGCTCTGGCTTCGCCTGCAGTGCAGCTGCCAGAGCCCAGCACCCCAGAGTCCTGGAACCCTCCCCCATCCTGGGCATGCTTTCACACAGTAAGCTGCTGCCGCCCCCCAAGAGTGCCGCGCCTGGACATGGCGTGCAAGTCACAAGGGAAGACTGGCCTCCGAAGCAGCGTGCGCATGTTGGAGGCGGCGGCAGAGGAGTGGAGAACAAGAAGGTCCTGCCATGCTCTGGCCCAGCCAAGAGGAACGTGGAGAAGAGGAAGGAGGCCCCTCCAAGCCCTGTGGAGCTGATGGAGCACCTGCAAAGCAGCCCTCTTGTTGGGAACTTGCCCTTTTTCAAGTGGCCAAGGGAACTGGGGAAGGGACTTGCCCAGCCCCTGGAGCCTTCCTCCATCCCTTCCCAGCTCAACATCAAGCAGGCCTTTTACGGGAAGCTTTCAAAGCTGCAGCTGAATTCCGCCGGCTTTAATTGCGCCTCCAGCGTGCCAGGCTTCCCCAGGAGCCTTGCAGGAAGCATGATGCAGCTAAGCCACAAAGCGAACTTTGCCGCGTCCCGTGGCATGTCCCTCTCCGCACAGATGTTTGCCGATAGCGGCAGCATGGAAGAGATTTCACTCAAGTGTTCATGCAGCCTTAAAGCCATGATCATGTGCAAAGGCTGTGGGGCGTTTTGTCATGACGACTGCATTGGCCCCTCCAAGCTTTGTGTGTTGTGCCTTGTGGTAAGATGATGAATTACGGCCCTGGAACAGGGATTTGGGGTGGGTGGGAGCTGTATATTTCGTGTGTCTGTTTTGATAACGAGGATTCTGGAACCTGTACACAAAATATTCTGGTCATAATAGAGGCAATGTTAGCACTGTATATTTGATTTTCCTGCTAGGATTGGACCATCCCATTTCTGAGGGGTTCCCTGCCCCCACCCACAAGAATTGCTGAACGTTCTGCTTGCTTAATGCCTTCCTTGGCACTAGTGATTTGTGTTCCTTGAGCCCTTTGAGGAGGGAGGGCTTGCTCCATGGGAACTGGAGCCAGCACCATCCTCTTTTCTTTCTTTCTTTCTTTCTTTTTTAGCGGCTGGGTTAAGCAGACCCCTCTTGGCAGGGGGAGCAGAATTCAGTCTTCCATTCTCCCTTCCTGCAATCTCCCCGACTTGGGTTGGGGGAGAGAGGTGGTTGTTTTTCTAGATCCTTCCACTTAGAGAGAGCAGGAAATAAATGGTTGTGGGCTTTAGGGCTGGACTGCAGGACGAGGGTCACCACCAAGATGGTTAGTGTGGCGTCATCTTCCGTATTGGAGGGGCCTGGCTGTGCGCAGCTGCCTTCGGCTGCCATTGTCTTATGTCGCAGGCAGCATCTGCGCCAGAGGATTTGTAACCACCAAGGGGCAGTGGGGCTGGGTGTGACCTTTTTATTTTCTAAGCAGAATTTTTTTAACTTTTTGTTCTTGGGTGTAAAAAGTGAAATGTTTGGCTCCTATATGTACCCTCTATGCATCTGTTGGATCATGTATTTATATGTTGTACACAGTACTGGGCAATTCTGTAAATTGATGTTATGTACATAAAAGGGTTTTTTAAAATTCATTTATTTTTCAGGCTGCAGCAGTATTGCATTAAAGTGGTGTCGGTTACCAATTGCTGTCCATAATCGGAGCTGCTGTGTTCTGTCCTGCCTCACGCCTGCAACGGCCTCTCCTGCTCTTTGAGCGAGAGGTGCAGCGTTTGTTTCAGGTCTCGCTCAGCTGCTCTGGCTCCGAAGTTGTGCTTCTCACTGCCCCTCTTGCAACTCTAGAGGGAGCTGGAGGCAAGCGCTCAGGTGGCACGTTTAGCCGGTGGGAGCAGGCAAGCCAGCGCGCCTCGCCTTGGGGTGCCCTGCGTTGGCTGCAACGGGCTTCCCTCTTGAGGGGCGAGAGAGGAAGCAAAGACTCCATTTTCATTAGAGCAAATGGATAGCGAAGGTCAGTCATCTTCCTCTTCTCCTTTAGCTCCTACCTACCTCTTCCTTGACCGGACTCCTCTTTTTCATTAATTGTAGCCCTCCCTGCTCAAAAGCTATAGAAGTGTAAAACCTGGACCTCGTTTCCCAGAAAGGTTTACTCTTAAATCAATGTAGCAGCTTTTTAGTTGGAAACATGGAGATGAGAGAGGTTAAAAGAATTGCGGTATTAAAGGCAACTAAGCTGATGGTCTAAAACCTGCTTACCAAAGATGGGGGGGCAGAGTTGGGGCCCCTCACTCTGCACCCCCTCGGGGCCACTGTAGTGTACAGACTGATGCTGGTCTGGTGGGGAGGGGGAGTCCTCTCTGATGACCCCTGGTGTTGTATGTCCCTTGTGGTATTGGAAAAAAAATAAACATTTTGAAAAAGCAAACTTGTGGTTTTAATCTTCCTTCTGATATTTCACCAGTTCCATGCAAGGGAATTAGCAAGGAGGGATGTTCTTGAGACTTGCTTCTCGTGCAATGCAATAACACAGCTCCCTGCTGGAAAGCATCCCACACTGAAGTTGCCCTGGGTGGGGCTGCACTCCCCTAGGAGATTTGCAGATGGGAGGCCTGCTCCTGTATTCAATGCTGTCGTGAGGTTTGGGTGGTCTTGGTGGCTAGGATTGCCTTTTTCAGCTCTGGCTGGTTCACTAACTCCAACCGCTGCTGGAGGGTGATGACTCGGCCACCATACTCCATGCTCTGGTAATTGCCATATTGGATTATTGCAGTGCACTGAATGTGGGGCTGCCCTTGAAGACTCCTCGGAAACTTTAGTTGGTCCAAAAATGCAGCGGCTACATTACTGGCTAGGGTTCTATTTAACGTGCGTTAAGGGACGCGAGTGGTTCTGTGGTCTAAACCACAGAGCCTAGGGCTTGCCGATCGGAAGGTCGGCGGTTCGAATCCCCGCGACAGGGTGAGCTCCCGTTGCTCAGTCCCTGCTCCTGCCCACCTAGTAGTTTGAAAGCACGTCAAAGTGCAAGTAAATAAATAGGTACAGCTCCGGTGGGAAGGCAAACAGCGTTTCCATGCGCTGCTCTGGTTTCGCCAGAAGCAGCTTAGTCATGCTGACTGCATGACCCGGGAAAACTGCGGACAAATGCGGGCTCCCTCGGCCAGTAAAGTGAGATGAGCGCCACAACCCCAGAGTCGTTTGCAACTGGACTTAACTGTCAGGGGTCCTTTACCTTTACCCTGTGTTTTAAAACAGCTGCACTGGTTGCCAGTTTAGTTTTGGGCCCAATTCAAGGTGCTCACATTAGTGCTTAAAGCCCTCAATGACTCCAACGCCAAATACCCAAAAGACCACCTCAGGTGCTGAGATTGGTAGAGGAGGCCTCCTGGTGGTAGTTCCTCTGTCCTTAAGAGGCCTGGAAGGTGGTAGACAGAGAGATGGCCTCTGTGGTGGCCTTTAGCTATGGAACTCCCTCCCCGCTCCCAGAGGTGCACCTAGCAACTTTATTATAAAATTGACATTAAATGCTGAAGAAAGGTTCCCGTTTATCCTGGCTTTTGGCATGAGGTGCGTATATTTATTTATTAAAAAGTTATTTTAAAGTGGTTTTAATGTAACTTATCCTGGGACCTTAGGGTGAAGGGAGGACGCTTAATTAATTAATTAATTAAAATAATAACAGATTGGACCAGAACACTGCTCTGCGTAGGCCTACAGATGGGAGAAGTCTACAGCTGCTTGGGAGCCATACTGGAAACTAGAAAATGCGTTCTGTTTGTTATACAGTGTTTATTAAGTAGATTCAGTCTTATAATATGATATACAGACTCAAAAAAATTCCACATACTTATGAAATCAGTGCATTTAGCAAGTAATACCATGGATGGAAAGAACCGCTCGATTTAAACAGCTCGTTGGTCTTTTTTTAAGTGACTGGGACAAGGAGGATGGCCTGTGCTACTCATTTCACAAACAGAACAGAATTAAGTTGCATTACATAGAACAAACACACGTTCTAAGAATTAAAATATTAAGCCACATTTACTGGAAAAAGATCCACTGTATATAACACAAAAAGTATTTCCATAGCACATGGAGGAGGAAGTGCCCATCTGCTTAGAAGAGCCACATGAAGTTGCATAGGTGCCTGTCAGGGAAGGTTTTTTTTTTTTTTAAGAATTCAATAGATTTAAGCCATAAAGTGTCACCTTCTCAAGCTGGTTTTAAGTGCCATTTCCTTCCTCTAGCGTCTCTAGGGAAGTCTAGGGTGCCTCTTGGGCTTCGTCAGTCTCGTTCCTGGGTCACGCGTACCCCACAGCCCCCGTTTCTTGTGCCTTGGTGCTCCGAGAGCAGAAGACAGAATTAAGTAGTGCCATCCTGTGGACTGACTAGCGAGGGAGATTCTAGCTTGTTTGCTTTCACCTTAGTCCTACCGCATTAAAGATCCCGATAGCTGAACTGGTCGCTGGAGAACACGGAATGGCTTGTGTACAAACCCTCTGGGTTGCAGCAGCACATCCCAGGAGTGGGGCGGGCATGCGCTCTTGTGCACAGAGATGGGCAGGGTGCCGATGAGAGAGTCTGTGGCTCTGCTAAGCAGATGAACAAGGGTGAGGGGGTGTCTCACCAAGAGCAGGTCTTGCAGAACACGGGATGTGCTGGGAGTTCTGTACATGTAAACAGTACACTTTCACTGAGTCCAAAGTCAGGAGCAAAAAGTACAAAGGTTCACATTGGTCTTAGGTAGATACAGGCGAAGAACTGAGCTGTACAGCTCTGAAACAACAACCAAACCGAACTTTCTCTAAAGCACCACTAAATTATATAAAAATCAGACCATGGACAGATTGTAGTTGGTATTCCGGTGAAATCACTAGGCTACCTTGTAAAAAGTTTTACAAAAAATTACAAATCAAAATCTTATTTAACCCTCTGAGTTCAAAGCAGCATTTCTCGTAAATGAACTGGTACTAAACGTTACAGCCGTCTATGAGAGAGGGGAGGGCCTTCCAGTGTTGGGAGAATGTTTGGGGGGGGTGTTTCTACTTGGAATCCTGCGAATGCCTTTCCCTGGCCCAAAATGCTATGGGGAAAGGACTTGTGGGTGGAGATTTCTCCTCGGTTTTTGTAAAAAGACCTGCCGGCCCATGCAGTTCTGTGGGCTCTCGTCCTGTTTTTAAGAACAGGTGGGCTGGGCCTTCTGCAGGAATCAGGGTCCCTACTCAATAGGGATCATCGGCTGAAGACCACAGAGATGTCCTAAGACAATTAGAGCTATAAACACACACACAAAAGATGGCTTCCGTGGCCCAAATGTGACCACAGATGCTATACTTACCTGAACTCCACCCAACCCTGATGTCGGTTGTGAGCCCCGGTTGGCTTTCCCGTTGGTCTCTTTCCATGAGCCTTACCAGATCAGTCTCAAAACATTCTAACCAGTGGTTTAAAAAACGAAAGCAGCAACATACGCACACGAAGCCAAGTTCCAAAGTGATCTAGTGAAGAGGACTCTAAAAAATGACACCCGGGGTGGGGTGGGGGAGACCTTTTTACCTAAGCAGCCTGTTCTCTTGGGTAAACAGCCCCCCCCCCCCGCCCCCGCCTCATGGCTATGGCTCCTGGTGGCGCCTCCAGCAATGCGAAGGCCGCACATGACAAACCCGAACACCAGGATTTTATTAAGGACAGCGATTGTCTCTGCCACACTTTCAACGCTCAGGGTTGCACAGAAGCGGTGTGGTAAGGGCTGATTCTTTCCTGGGCCTTTCACAATAATAAATATTTACAGAAAATCAAAGTTGAGAGGGAGAAGCAGCAGGTCACGCACACCTGGGTGTTCTCTGCTGCAGAGGAAATCAAGAGAGATGGGGGGCTGGAAGGAGGGCCTTCCCTGGAACCCCTGGGGTGTCACTCGGCGGACTAAAATTAGAGAAACTCTGGGGATGTGAACTAGGATCAGGAATTCTCATGTGCAACAAAGCCACGCTCACGGAGAAACAATGCAACCGAGCCATGAAGAGCCGCAATTGCCAAGGGTCTGCAGTAGTTTGTTCCTGAGAACTTCTTGGGTACAAAATGTGGCTTAAAACTTAAGTCTGATCCCAAGCGAATATACGGGGAAGAAAGTTCCTCTCAAACAAGCAAAAGTCGTTTCCGTACAAACTGGGCGTAGGAATGGAGTGTTGTATTTCTTTCACCTCATGAAACAAGGCAAATAAAAACTCTGAACAAAAGAAGCTCACTTCCCATAGGAAAATGGCCCAGTATTCCTGGCCTATGGGCCCTAAATGGGAGAGCTTCCAAGAAGGAACTTAGGAGTGCTGCTGCTGCTGCAAATTTCTCCTAAACTTTGCAAGGGCTGGTACTCTGTGGCCCTTTCCCTAGCAGGCTGTGGCATCACGGGGAAGCTTGGGGGCAGTCAAAGTTACCCAGCTGGGAGCAGAGGGAAGGTGTAGCAAATTCACCCCATTTGCGAGGCCTTGGGCTTTCTGGTGTCCTCTGCTGCTGGCTCTGAGCAGTTCCCATGGCCTGGCTCTGCTGCCTCAGCTCCTCCATTCCTGATTTTAGCAGCACTGAAAAAATATTGCACTGAGCAAAAAAGCAAGTGCATTTCATGGGTGGAGAGGTATGGGCGGGGGCTGTGGGAAGGAGAACTGGAGGGGAGAAAGTAGTGGCTCGAGCCCAGTTCCACGCATCAGAAACTGGGCTTCTTGCAGGAGTCCTCTGCCTAGTTGGCTGCAAAAAAGCCTTTATAGGAAAAAACAAAACCCTTCCAGGAATGACGTGAACAGGAAGCTGCATTTCGTCCCTTCCCTTTCCCCTTCATGTAGCTAATGCAACCCTGCCTTGAGCAAGCCCCTCCCCAAAAAACAAAGTTAGGAAGGGCAGCGAGGAACAGGCCTGGTCTGCTGGCTCAAATGCCCCTGAGGGTTGACGACTGGACTCTCCCCGAGTCTGGAAAAAACCCACAACGCAGAGTGAGGTAGAGTGTGGAGGAAGAAGGCTGAGCAGCTGCTTCTCTTCTGGGCCCCAGGGGCTTTTCCTTTAAAGTGACCAGAGCAAGTCCTGCTAACTGGAAGTGGCTGGGGGACGGGGCTGGCCTCTGAGCCCCGCGGCTTCTGCCACAGGGCTGCCTGGTGGAAAAGTGGGAGAAGAAGCAGAGGGTCTGCAGCTGCCTGGGCGGCTGGTCTCCTCATCCTCACCCTCCAGCCCCCCAGGAACACGGGACGGAATGTGTGGCGGTGCAGGATTAAACCTCCTCCTCATCTGACAGACACAAAAGTGGCAAATCTGTACAAACTCAAAAATTCATTTTCAAAAAAAGAAAGAAAAATAAATTAGGGAGTGGGGGAAGAGAGGGAGAAGGGGAGGAGAAATCCTGGCGAGGGAGGGCCCGTTTCTCAATAAATATGGAATTTCTAAGATATGGAAGAGGCAGGATGGGGGGGGCAGGTGCTGGAAAGGGGGCTCTACAAAAGTAAATTCTGACTGTGCCTGTAGCTCCATCCCCCCCACCAGCTCTCCCCACCCCAACGTCTTCCTCCCCCCAAAAAAATAGTCCTACGTCTCTCCAGGCTGCAGGCCGGCTCCTTTGGGTCGTTGTTGGAGTGCACTGGCGCAGGCAGGTTCAAAAGGCAGGTCCTCAGGCCCTGGGCTCCTGCTCCGAGAAGAAACAGATCTTTTTGGATCCCACCTTATAAAAAAATAGTCATAACCTGTGCCAGCTTGGAGGTGGTTGGTAGGCAGAGCAATGGCCAGTCCTGAGCAGATTATCAAAGGGAGCCCCTCTGCAAGCAAAGGACAGTGTCTTCTGGCACAGGAGCCAAAGGGAGGCCAGCAGTCAGTTCTGCTGTAAAATGAGGTTTTCCAGTTCATCTGCAGAGCGGAGGAGGAAGGCTGCGGACTCCCGGTAGCCGGCGATCAGCTGCCGCACCGCACTGATCTCCGTGGGGCTGAGCTGGGCGGCTGGCACCCCCCTGTTCGTGCTGTTGGTGGTGGCAGGGGTGGGGGTACTGGGCGCCCCACTTTTCATGCTGAGGTCGGTGGGGCCTGCAGGCAAAGAGCAGGAGAGGGGCGGTCAGGAAGCACAAAGGATGCTGCTAGCAGGCGGGTCACGGGGGAGCCTGCCCTCCTCCCCAAAAGCCCTGCCCCGGAAGAGAGATTTCCCGTCACAGGGATGCGTGTTGCTCATCAGCCTCCGGGAAGAACACAACCCGTGCGATTTGGGTGGCTGTTTTGGCTTTAGTGGGACTGTCGTAAGCCACTCTGAGCCAAGGGGCAAAGCGGGGCACACGTTTAAAGAAACAGAGGAGTACCCGCAAGTACATCAGTGTTAGCAAGCGACAGCCGTTTGGGCTCTGAGACCACATTGCTCCCCAAACACTGTCTGCGGCTGCCTCCAGAAGGATAGCAAGGCAGGGCAGCCCAGGGAGGTGTAGACAGCCAAGGAGGGAGCTTTGGGCAAGCTTGACAGGCCAGCCATTTGCTCTAAGCAGGGCACAGGAGATAGCAGGTTTGAGATGGGACAAGGAGCCCTGAACAGAGAGAAAGCAAGCAAGCTGGGAAAATGCCAAGCAGAAGAAGGCCTGAGGCCCCAGGGCTCTCCAGCAGAGGAAGGGCCAGTGCCCCCCAAGCAGGGTGCACTCGAGGACCCGCAATCTTCAAGGAGCAAAACGCATCGCCCTCTCCTCCTCTCACTCAAGGGGATTAGGCTTCAGTGGCTGGAGCCCAGGGTGGGATCTTGCTTCAGAGTTAAGAGGCATTAGGAAGGGATGAGAAGCGTTAATCCCAGAGAGGCATCTTTTGCGGCTCCAGAAATCACATCCTTCCAGCGAGGGCAAGCTGGGAGTGAGAGGAGGCCAGAGGCCACTGAGGCACACCTCACAACAGGCACTCAGAGGATCCTCCCCACATTCCCAAAAACCAACTGGGCAAGATGGTGGGAGGTTCACACTTCCACGTTTTGTCAAAGGGCCCCCAGAGTCTCCCGTTCCTGAGGCCAAGGGCACAACGAATGACAGAGGCACAGGGCGAGGGGCTGCTGTGTTGGCTCATGAGACTCTGGCCTGGACTCGCCCTTTGAGGGCAACACCTGAGGGCACAGCAGGGCATTCTTCAGCCTGAGGGCTGCATGCCCTTGTGGGGGACCTTCCACAAGCCACAGGCCAGCAGTGAATGCGGCAGACACAAAAGGGGGGGCAGAGTCACCCCACACTTCCTCTTTTTCTCACATACACACGAAACATTCATCGACTCCATTCTCTTCCTGGCCCCTTTCTCTCTTTTCCCTTCTTGCACCCCTCCCCTCCTCAACTCCCTCATTTCCCCACAGCAATTAGGCTTTTTAAAAGCTCCCTGTGGCACCAGTGAAAGCTTTCTAAAAGCATAATTGGCGGCGGGGGGGGGGGGGGTTGAGCCACAGCTTCTCCCCCCCCCCCCACCACCCTCTGCTTACCATTACTGTGATTCCCTGTCTGGAGCGAGGAGGCAGGTTGCAGGCTGCCTCCAAGGCTTCCGTAGCTCCGGTAACTGTAGTTCAGGCTCCCATTGATATAGACGGGATCTTGGGAGAAAGAAGAGGCTGGCAGTGTGTAGGACGAATGAGTGATGGCGGCTGAGTCCCGGGAGTGCTGCTTGTCCAGGGCAACCGGCTCATCCTACAGGGGAGGAATCATAAGAGTTGCAGAACTCGAAGGGACCACAAGAGTCATCTAGTCCAGCCTCCTGCAATGAAGCCGGCTCTTTCCCAACATGGGTCTCTAAGCAAGGGGTGCACCAGTCAGTGGGGAGGAGCGTGCCTGGCCTCAGGCCCCTCCAGCCAGGCAGGGGCAGAGGGAGACGAGGAGCCCTTTGAACCAAATACCCAGAGGCCTGTTCTTTCCTCTCCCCACCCCCTCAATGCGCATAGCGCCACACCCGTTGCCCACTCTCAAAGCCAGAAGTGCAACATGCAGTCTGCACAGCTTGTGAACAGGTGGCGATGGGGCGAGCGCAAGCGCATCAGCTCCGTCACAGCACCCCCAGGGCACAGAACCCTGCGTCCAGCGCCAAACCAGAGGTCAGCTCCAAGGCCCATACCTGTGACGTTTGGTAGATCTCCAGCCGCATTCTTTTGGCTGCTTTCCGCGTCTCACTCTCGCAAGCGGCTGCCAGGATGTTCTCGGCCATGGCTGAGGTCAGGTGGGGCGGGGTGGGCCTGGTCTGGGGACACATAGAGCCGGGAATGTCAGCCGTCGGATAAGAGGGTCAGTGGGTGGGCAGGCAGACCAGACAGTCAAAGGAGAAGAATCAGCAGCTCAGGAAAAAATGAATGGTTCTGTATTAACATGCTTATATCCCTCCTTTTGGCCTCCAAGGATGCTTAGAACACATCAGTTAAGAACAACCAGTTATCCATAAAGCAACTGATTAAAAACCAAGAAGTAAAATCTAAGGGTGCTTGTTCAAAATGCCAAGCCACGTAACAAGGAAGAAAAACCGAAGCAACCCCAAAGCAGGGCACAACAAAACAAAAGGAATGTTAACAATGCGCTGAAAAGCCCATCAGGCATTGCAAGGGAGGGAGTGCCACAATCTGGGTGCCATGATATATATAAAAAATCCTGTCCTGGGACCCCTCCAAACTCCTGGTGACATGCTTGGTCCCAAACCATTTTGGGCTCCCCCCACTTTAAAACAAAAACATAAACTTTTCCAGCTTTAAGGATACTTTATGTTGTACCCACAAGCAAACCAAAAGCCAACAAAGACCAGTGAACACCAGATAAAGCAACATGCGCAGTATCCACAGCCACAGCCTTGCCTGCTGTATTTTCAGCAGCTGATGTTTCTAAGTTTTCAAAGGTAGCCCTCTGTAAAATGTGCCGTAGCAACCTAACCTTGATGTGATGTGACTTGGGCACATGAAACAGTGGCAACATCTATGATTTCCAGGAAAAGGTGCTGTGCCAAAGCATTCCTAGACACAGCTGCTACCTGGTGGCTATCCAGGACCAAAGGCAGATCAATCAAATGTTTACCGACCATTAACAAAGTAGAACATATGAAGATGTACAAAAATCAAAGCCTCCGTAGAATCAATGAATTATTCCCAGGTGACAAGTTGGGAACAAACCATTGTAGTGGGTCAAGGATACATTAGAATGTTCACATATATATTGCGCACCTGTTTGGTAACACATTTATTAGATCCATCGAGGAAAACACTCAAAAGAGCCCCCAAGGATCTTCCAGGAAGCCGCCTCATAAAGAGATAAATTATGCTTTCCTCTAACTCCTTGATAAAATATACAGCAAAGGTATGTAGGAGAGACTGTTTCAATTCTAAGTTTGAAAGGACAGCACCTAACATGGCAGGGATCTACGGCAAAGCTGCCATCTAGGATCTTGGAGGATAAAATGTTAAAACATGCCAACAAAATTTCTCTTCCGAACTTAGGCAATGCTAGAAAACTTAGATATGAAATAGAGTTTGCTAGAAGCAGGGATGTAGCAAAGCGGGTGCGGTAGGTGCAGCCCGCGCTGTGTGTCCTCACTGAGGGGGGGGGGTGACAAAATGGTGGCGGCACTCACTGTGGGGCGTGCAGCACACCCGAGCCACGAGTTTCTCCTGGGAGTGACGCAGTGGCTGGAGCCCCCTCAGGCTCTGCGCTGCCCCAAACAGTCTGCCCATTCTCTCCCCCTCAGCTGTAGGGAAGCAGGCAGACTCCTCACCCCTGTGGGTGGCTGGCCCCGCCCCCAGGCGCAGGGCACGTGTGCCGCCCCAGGCACCCAATCGGCTTGCTCTGCCACTGGTTAGAGGCAGACCAAGTCACAGCTGATGACTGTCATGTAAGCGACCCAGAAACCAGGTCAAGAGAACTCTCAGTGAATCTGATCCTAACAGCAACTTTGTCTTGACAAGATGGTCTCAGCTTCCTACAAACATCCAATCCATTACTGGACTCAAGCACCAATTCAAGATCTCCAAGCATTCCCAAAATAAGATGCAAAACAGAAGACTGTTGCCAGCATTTGATTGAGACCACACTCTAATTCTCCAGACAAGCTCTCCCAGAAGTTTCACATAGTGGTGGAAATTATCAACTGCTATGGGACCCCATGACCAAAGCCCACAGGACCTAACAGCAGTCTCCCTGCACACACACCCCCGCCCCATCCCACCCAGGTGACTCAGCAAGGTCAGTGGGAAGGGTCAGAGAATGGAGGATGCCCAGGGGAGAGAGAGAGTTGGACAGGCATCCCTAAGTGGCCAAGTCTTCCTTATCATGGCAAAAGCATGGAGGTGCCATCCCACGGGGCAATTACATAGACTGGGTCCAGTGAGGCTCATATGAATGAGGAATGGAAGCAACAGGGGTTGGGATGGTTCTCAACTATCTCAGGAGAGGAGATGCAGAAGGAATTGGGGATAATAATAATAATAATAATTAATAAATAAATAAATAAATAAATAAAAACCCTCACCATCTCCATGCCATTCTTCTTCATGCGGCGGCAGGATTTGAGGTAAGTGCGGATGCGCTTGCGAGCTCGCTCCTGGAACTCAGGAAACTGCCTGCTGCAGGATTCAATGATGGCCTGGATCTTCTCTTTGGGCTGTTTGGAGATGGGAACCATGCGGTCCAGATTCTCATCCACAAAAAGGCGTACAAACATCTGCAGAAACAACAGGGAACATTGGGAGCTGCCTCACACCTGAATGGATCGTTAGCCTGCCTGGTTCACAATTGTCTGCTCCAGTCCGGCGAGGGCACCAGGTTGGGGGAAGGGTGGTCTACTCTGACTGGCAGCAGCAGAAACTCTCGGGCAGTGTCTTCATCACCAGTTACCAGAGATGGGCTAAAGCAGGGGACAAATCTGTGCGCAAAGCATGGGGTTGGCCGTTGAGCTGTAGTCCCTCCCCTCTCACAGGGGAAAGGAAAGGTGCAGCCATGCTACTGAACCCTGTCTCCCCCCCATAGGGCTGATCATACATAGAGCTGCCCATACATTGAAGGCCTTTAGCCGCTCTGGGTCCATTCCTTCCGAATCGTTCATCTTGTCGTTGTCCTCATGGTCATCGTGCTCGTCGTCGTCATCGTCAGCGGCTGGAGCTCTGCCCACAGTCAGGTCTTCAGGGCAGCCGCTGACCTCGGTCTTGACGGAATCGTAACTGCCAGAGCTGTATGGAGGCGACTGAGGGAGGAGACAAAGAATCAGCACTTTGAACCGCCCCCCCTGGCTACACCGTCTTGCTTAGCCTTCTGGCGGCTCACAGATCTCTAACTTTGGGAGGGCTCAGCCTTGGTTTCTACACTGTCTAAATTTGTGGGGGTGGAGCGGAGAGAGGAGGCAGAGGGCTAAAATGGGACGGAGTGGGGCACAACCACATCACTCCTACAGTGAACGCTTGGGAAGATCCAAGTCCACACCCCCTGCTAGGAAAACATTCTTCAAGAAACAGATAAAAGTTCCTTTAAACTTTAAAGAGGGTTCCAGAATTTTTTTTAGTGTGTAGGAGTGGCACTCTTGGCTTGATTGGTGTCAGCTGCAGGTGCAGATCAAGGGAGGAAGTTGCAGGCTGCAATGTCCGCACAAGGAAAGCATACACATACTCTCTCACTCTCTCTCTCTCTCTCTCTCTCTCTCACTGAGTTTATACCGTGCTGGATATAGAAAGTACTGTGGTACCTTGGTTCTCAAATGCCTTGGTTCTCAAACAACTTGGAACCCAAACACTGCAAACTCGGAAGTAAGTGTTACGGTTTGTGAACTTTTTTCAGAAGTCAAACATGCTCCAGAGGTCTGTCTGTTTGCTATTTATTTTGCATTTTTTGTGGCTCTTTTTTTTTGGTGTGTGACTGTGTGGAACCCAGTTCCGCTACTGATTGATTGTGTGATTGCAGTACATTGTTTATTCCTTTCATTTTATGGATCAATGGTCTCATTAGATAGGAAAATTCATGTTAAATTGCTGTTTTGGGGGTTGTTTTTAAAAGTCTGGAACGATTAATCCATTTTGCATTACTTTCTATGGGAAAGCGTGCCTTGGTTTTGGAATGGACTTCCGGAACGGATTACGTTTGAGAACCAAGGTACCACTGTAAATAGTTTATATATATTAGGAACTGAAACGCTTGTGCAACCAGTCAAGAAATAAAGAAGCTCTTGACTGAGGAATTTGACTATGACTACTGTTCTTGTCCTCTGCTATAAACAGTAAAATGAGGTTTTACTGAGGTGCCACCACACAAGCAGGAAAGTGCAGCAGAAGTCTGTGGGCGGTAACCTCTAATACCCCAAAATATGGGTCAGTCTGAAGTGTCCTCTTCTTTCCACCTTGGGGAGTTGAGGACAGCCGTGCTGGATTAGGCCTAGCATTCTGTTATCAATGCTAGGAAGCACACAAGGGAAAGCAGGAAATTGAGCCCCCCCCCCAGCTGTTTGTTCCAAGCAGTCACAGAAAGGTTCAGCCACCATGAGGACCAGTCAGCAACTGCGAATCCCCCAGAACCTTGGTGAGAGCTCTTGCCCATGGAAATCCCCTTTCTGTGAGGTCCATAAAGCAGATGGTGCATTCATCTCACCATGCTCTGGTCATCTGGTCATTCTCTACAGACACCATAGGGCTCCACTGCTGTTTTGGCTCCCAATGGGCAACCATCGTTTATTTCTGCGAAAAGCTCCAACCGCACAAAAGAAGGGCCACTGGGCCAGGGCTGGTGACTCTGCTTCCTTTCTGTCCTAAAAGGAAATGTTTCTGGCCGAGATAGGACTAGGAACAAGGCCCTTGGCTTAGGAAAATTTGCTGGCACTGGTCTGAGTGTAGTTGGTCGGTGGACTACGGTGGCGAAGGAACACAAAACGTGGAGTGCTCTAAATTTAACGCAAGGCTAGGCCACAGGGCCTCCTTATCAGGGTGACTGATCTTCTCCTATTACCTAGATGGGTCATCTGCTCTCGCTTCAGCCTCCACATGGTCTTCTTTTGACTCTGCCACCGTGCCTGTAGCCAGGGGGGAACTCCACTACTGCCATTGGATGTTAGGTGGAGGGACCCTTCCCCTGCCCCCATGTCAGGGGCTTTCCCCATGCCACTGGCTGCTACAGTCACTTTCCACACACACACACACACACACACACACACACACACTCACACACACCTCTCTCTCTCCCACACACACACACACCTCGGCTGTGCTTTTGGCTCCATATTTTGCACGGCTCCGCAGGCCATCGGCACTGCAACCGTCCGACTGGTAGGAAGGGGTGACGTGGGCAGGTGCCAGCTTGTCGCACAGGTTGATGGGCTGGTCCTCAGAGGAGGCACTGAAATCCATGGGAACGGCAGCTCCATTCCCGTTCATCTCTGGGTAGGCGGCATCCCCCTGAGTGCTGCTGGAGGTGGACGGGTTCAGGGTTGAGGAGCCGTTCCCGCTACAGCTCTCTGAGGAAGAATCGTCTGCAAAGAGAAAGGAAGGGGCCCCGTTACCAGAAAGACCACAGACCCCAAGATGCTGCTACTGTTGCGGCCCCAAACCTGCAGCCCGTAGCGGGGAAGGGGCAGCAACAGCTCCTGCAATATTGTCACCCAAGGCACAATCTCACTCTTCCCTTATCAACATCAGCCCCCCCCCCAAACAAAACCCCAACAATGCCACCCTGAGGCCCAGGGCAGGGCTTTCTCAGTGGTAGCTCCCAAACTGTAGAAGGGGAAAGCAAACCTCTTTCGCTCACCTTCTTCTGAGGGTGAGGGTGTGCATGATTTGTTGCTATTTTACCCATTGCTATTTTATGTTACTTCCATTTATGTTGCATTTACTTTGTGCAGATGTTTTCACCAGAGATATGTATATGTATATGTATATGTATATGTATATGTATATGTATATGTATATGTATATGTATATGTACATATCACCTTGCCAACAAACGTCCGTATAGTTAAAGCTATGGTTTCCCCAGTAGTGATGTATGGAAGTGAGAGCTGGACCATAAAGAAGGCTGATCGCCAAAGAATTGATGCTTTTGAATTCTGGTGCTGGAGGAGACTCTGGAGAGTCCCGTGGACTGCACGAAGATAAAACCTCACCGTTCTGAAGGAAATCAGCCCTGAGTGCTCACTGGAAGGACAGATCCTGAAGCTGAGGCTCCAATACTTTGGCCACCTCATGAGAAGAGAAGACTCCCTGGAAAAGACCCTGATGTTGGGAAAGATGGAGGGCACAAGGAGAAGGGGACGACAGAGGACGAGATGGTTGGACAGTGTTCTCGAAGCTACCAGCATGAGTTTGACCAAACTGCAGGAGGCAGGAGTGCCTGGCGTGCTCTGGTCCAGGGGGTCATGAAGAGTCAGACACGACTAAACAACAACAACATGTATATGTATATGTATTTGCATGTTTTAAGATGTTGCAAACTGCCCTATGACTGTATGGTGAACAGGGTGGTGCAGAAATATCAAAATGAACAAATGTGGAGATAATACTGGCATTTCTTACCAGGCAAATATTAGTGAGATAGCATGTCCATAGTCCTTTAGAATTACATGCCAGTTAGTTCCCTGCCACTGAGACTCAGTCCCACCCCCACACACCCCGGTCTTGTACACCTGCCTTCAGGCTCCCAAGGCTCCCTTTTTATACGAAATATCATGAAGTAGCGCAGAGGCAGCCAGTGTGGGGCTCCCTAGATACTTTAGATGACAACTCCCATCAGCCCCAGGCATCACGGCCAGTGGCCAGGGATGATGGGAGTTGCAGCCCACAGCATCTAGAGGGCATCATCACACCGGCAGCTCACAAAGGAGTCTGGGCAATTCTTTTTCGGGAACTTCCATTTCCCAAAGGACTACTGAGGATGACATGGAAGCCGGCAACATTAACCCCTTGCAAATGACCAGAGTGCCTGGGGACAGTCCGGCTGCATATCCACAGCAGTGACCAGAGGAGGAATGACCACTGGGAGGAGCGCAGAGAGAAGAAACACTTAGTGCACCTGTGGCAGCAAAACCAGGCGCCTCCACCTGCCACAAAACGTGTCTCTCCTGTATCAGTCTCTACAGCCACAGCAGGCGCTGTAACTCTCCAACAGTTCGACTTCACCCTCAGAGGCACACTCTTCCGTTGTCTTCTGAGAAAGACGGATGCCAACCGACTGAGGGTGAAAGCTCAGGAGGGGGAAAAGGTGAGAGCCAAACGTCAGAGCTCTCCCTGTGGGCAGCTTTGAAAGGATGCCTTTCGTACACACTGGTGAGAAGATACTTAAGCCGAGAGAGAGGAAGAAGGATGGCTGCTTGCAGTGTGTACACTCAGCCCTCTTTGGCCTTCAGTAAACCCGTTTGGCAGGTTTATTCTATTGTTTCAAGAACCTGGAAAACCTGCTTGACCAGAGGTGCTGGAGTGAATGTGTGTGTCCATAGGAAGCCTCACTCCAGTCGCTTTCAGAACTCTTAAAAAGGATTGTCCCCAGCGCTAGCTATGGGGGCAGAGATTCAGAGGGTGGCCCTTCATTTCTCTGCAAGCCCACCCCGTCCCTTGCCTTCCTCAACACATCTCTGGACTGAAAATAAAGCGGAATCCAGGCGCCTTGTGTTGAGGGTGCAGAGGCAACGACAATGCCTCTTGCCACTTAGCAAGGAGCACAGGATGCCTGAGCATGTGTGTCTGCACCTGATGCTGGAGGAGCTCCTCTGGTCCAGCAGAGGGGAGCCAATGGACTTGGCTGCCATTGCAACTGTGGTCACAAAGCCAGCCTGCCAACGCGTGGCCCTGGGCAAAGCGCTCCCTCGGCCTCAATCCCCCACCTGCAGAACGAGGGCAAGGCAAACGGCGCCTGCCATCTCCCATCTTTCCCACCCCACCCCACCCAGCCTGCGGATGTACCACCCCGCGCTCCTCCTCCCCCCCCCCACCGTTGCCAGGCTCTGCTGCTCCCCTGGTTCCCATGGAGATCGCCTACGTGCCTTGCCTTCCCCCCTCAGACACATTTGTTCCAGCCCTGGCATCCATCACAGAGAGCAGGTCTCCCTGCCTGCACAAGCGCAGGGGCCAGGCAGCATTTCGCACGCAGCAGCAGGCTCTGCCTCCTTACACTCTTAGGCACCCAGCAGCCCCTCAGCAATGGCACTGTGCTGCCTCTTCCCAAACCACGGCTGTGACTTTGAGCACCAGAGAAGGGCATGGCCTTCACCACCTCCATCCACAGCAGCTTAACTGGGAGATGACATCCCAACCTCTTGCCCTCATGCGCAGCTCTGAAGAAGGTGCAAACACGTCATGCACTCATTCATCCTGGGCTTGCTTTCTCCACGATCCAAATCAGGTGCCAGTGGGCAGTCTCTTTTTACACACGCGCAGCCGCCTGCTGGGTTTCAAGGCAGAGCCTCTTGTGGGGCACATTGCAACACGCACCCTTCCCCACCAAAGCCTCCTGGCCGGCCCGCCCATGCCGCCTGCCACCACAGCAGATCCTTGGATTCACGAGGTGCTGCAAGGCGGGGAAAGGGCAAAGGCCTCGCAGAAAGCTGCTTCCTGCACAGGCCGAGCACTGGGTGCTGAACAAAGGAGCTGCAGATGGCAGCCCCCAACTTCCTCTTGCTGGCTTCCTCACCCAGGTGGCAGGACAATCAGGGTCAGGCGGCTGCTGGTGGAGAAAGCCCCGCATCCTTGTGACAGACGGGAGCTGGGGGGGGCGGGGAGCAGGGAGGTGTGGCTGCTCTCCTTCCTTCTGCCTGCCCGCCCTCCCCTGAAATCTACAAGGAAGCGGCGGAATGGCTTCCCTCGCCAAGGCCCTTCCGTCCTTCTCAACAAACAACACTCCGTGGCACCACCCTGTGATCAAGATCTCGCTGCAAGCAGCAAACAGGAGCCACTTCTCCCTGCTGCTGCTGCTGCCCCCCCATGAACACACTTCTCACCCCTGGCATCTCTGCCCAGCTCTCCTGTTCTGCCCAGGTGCCACAACCATAAGCCCTTGTATTCTATCCAGAGTCCTTTCTGACAGGGGAGAGAATTCCTATGCCATCCGTCGGTCACTGAAAGCCCTTGGACCATGAGTTTAAGAGTACTCAAGCTAAACTAGGCCAAGCAATTCTGAGTATGCACTCTGGGTGATGACTCCACCTCTGGTGCCTTCCACCTCTGGCTGCAAGGCGGAGCAGAGGGAGGGCAATCTGATTATGCACAGGAACACAGGAAGCTGCCTCGCAGGCATATCTACCATTTCAGCATCCGTTGAGGGTATGGAGGCCTGGTCGGAAGAGACACTGCATGCCTGGAAATTGCAGAAGCAGAAAAAGACTGGGCCAGTCTTCCCCAGTCCGGCTCCCTCAACATGTTTTGAGTGTCCGTGCTGAGACTGATGGGAGTTGTAGTCCAAAACAACTGGAAGGCACCAGGTTGTGGAAAGCTGAACTAGAGTCCCACACAGCCTGAACTTCTGTTTTCAATTAAGAGTTGCTACTGACCAAGATGGAAGCAATGCAGTCACATTAGACCCTGGTCCTTCACTGCTTTCTTTGGAGGGGGAATTTGGGCTTCTGCAACTTTCTCGGCAGAGAAAGTGACCGCTACCACAGTTTCTGCAGCTGGGTATGCCAGATACTCAAAGTACTGAGTGAGGGCAGAAGCATCCAATCAGCACCCTGGCATTGCCAGAGATATTGCTGGAGATCCAGGGGTGCAGCGTTCAGCACCTTCACTGTCCCAAATAACTGCAATGGTCTGCTTGTACCTCTGAGCCGCTCCTGGAGAGAGGCACCTTCTCCCTAGAGCCTCTTAGAAATCCTGAACACAAGAGGACCATTGGCTGTACATTTTTACATGTTCATGTTTTGATTTGCGCATTGTAAGATACAGCTGGTTAGAAAGAGAATCGGTATGAGAAGAGTCCCACTTGCTTATGAAAAATCCACGGTCAGAGCCCTCCTTAGCCAGGAGCATCAGTGCACAATGTGCCTTGCAGGCAGACATACATACGGAATACACTTTGCCAGTACTCTGGCCTAGTCTCTCCACCTCTCTGCCAATTCTTGCATGGTGTGAATTGCTACCCGCTTTGTCACACATTCCCATTTTGTGCCTGGTGCCTGCCTAGATCCAATAGGCATGGGGGATCTCCCCGCTCCCACCAGCATAGTTCCTGTAATGGGGGCAGATCTCTGCCAGTGAATGGAGAGGAGAAGGAGGGCAGGAGGGAGGGGAATAGCCAGCCTAGCCGTTTGAGAGGCTTTCCCTCCCCCTGTTCTCAGCTCCTTCCCGGAGGGAGGCTCCCAGCTTTATCCAATGATGCCTCTCTGAAGGATTAAGGAGAATTATTCCTGGCCATGGAGGCAGGAGCTGCGCACCAGGCTGCTGTGCAGTGAGCCCAGGCAGGCATTGCCACAGCAACAGAGCCTCTCCTTCTGCGCCTGGCCAATGGCAGGCCTCCCCAAAGGCCAATGGGAGAAAGTGTGCGCTGCCTCGGGACCATCCTTGCTGCCTGCTCCTTAGCTTCTCCCTGGATTAGCAGCAGCCCCTGAGCTGCCGCTGGAGCGCCAACAGCACATGGCAGTGAAAGGCTGATCTAGTCCCATCCACTCCCTGCAGCACAGACCGGCAGGAGAGAGAAGTTTCAATGGGCCCCTTTCCCTGCAGAGCTGGCTTTCTCCACCGACAGCAGAGGAAGCAGAGATGGCTTGTTTCTAATGGCAAGGATCACAGAAACAGATAAAGAAAAAACCCAAGGATTGAACTTGCTGGAATTTTTTTTCCCCGCCCAAGGAATGAGCAGGATCTCATCCCCAACTGCCCTTGAAGTCCGACTCAGCCGGTTAGAGCGTGCTGCTGATAACGCCAAGGTTGCAGGTTCGATCCCTGCATGGGACAAGTGCACATTCCTGCATTGCAGGGGGCTGGACTAGATGATCCCCAGGGTCCCTTCCAGCTGTGATTCCATGAAAAGGATGCCTTACCTTCCAAGCCTTCCAGGGCATGGCTGGCTGGGGGAGAAGAGCAGAGGAGCTTTTCTAGATTAATGATAATGAACTGAAAGATCCCTGTGCAGGATCCTGCCCCCCGCCCCACACACCAGCCTCTTTACTCCATCCATACACTGCTGTTATTTCTGTATCACTAGTAATGCATATGGATGATTCGTTTATATAGGGTTATATACAGAGCAACAAGCAAAAGACAAGGCCCTGCCTTGGGGAGCGTACAATCTAAACCTATACTTTGAAGTGGGGGTTGAGGGTGCAAGAGACAGAGAGAAAGAGGGGGAAGAAAACAGATACTAAGGGGTAAATGAGATCCACAGTCCTCCCACTAGCCCCCAAAGCATTTAATGAAGTTTTCACGTTTATTACTGTGGCAGGTGTGAAAAAGGCAAATTGCATGTTGGGGACGATTAGGAAAGGGATTGAAGATGGACCTGTCAGGATTATAGCACTGTTATGCAAATCTGTGGTGAGACCACACTTGGAATATCCCATAGAGTTACGGCTGCCTCACCTCAAAAAGGATGTAGCAGAGCTGGAAAAGGGCAAGCGACGGGGTCAAGGGGCGGAAGCAACTCTCTTGGGGGAAATGGTTGTGAAAGTCGAGGCTTTTTAGTTTAGAAGAAAGGCGAGCAAGTCTGATAGAAGTGTGTAAGAATATGAACGGTGTAGATAAAGAGACATTTCTCCCCCCATCCCCAAAAGTACTAGAACCTAAGGGGGGCATCCAAGGAAGGTAAATGTGGAAAGATTCAGGGCAGACGAAACAAAGTGCTTCACGCGGCTGAACTATGGAACTCACTCCCATAAGATGTGATGGGGGCTACCAACTTGGATAGCTTAAAAAGATGATTAGTTAAATTCACAGACGATTAGGCTGCCAGTGGCTACTGGCCACAACTGGGGTGTTTTACCGACACCGTCAGAGGCAGCAGACCCCTGAAGGCTAGTTGCTGGGAATCACAAGTTGTGGGAGTGATGCTGCACTAAGGCCTTGCATATGGGCTCTTCATAGGCATCTGGTAAGGACTGGAGGAGACGGGCTTGTGGCCAAATCCAGTGGGACCCTTCTTATGTTCCAAGCCAGAATCTGGGCTTTCTCATCTGAAACTGTGCAGGTTTAAAATGCAACGTTTCAATATGCGCACCCAAGCACACGTCACTCCCGCCCACCAGGTCAAGCGAACCTAGATAGCTTACCCCAAATAAGGAATGTTTGCTAATTGGCATAAGTTATTCATCTTCAAGAATTAGGCACTGAGTCCTTCCCCAACCATGGTGAACACAAAGAACTCTAAAGACTGCCTTAATTATTCTGGATTGCTGGGGTCTGAACTGCCCCCCTCTCCCTCACATATCCAGCCTCAGAACTGAAAAAGGTCCCATATCCTGTGCAAATCCCATTAACCAGTCATACTGGGTTGCCTCCTATGCTCAACTGCAGCAGCTACAAAGGGCCGAGATTATAAGGAGGGTCTGTCTGCTGGATCAGACCAAGGTGGGTCCCACCAAAACCAGCTTCCTGTTCCAAACAGCTGCTAGCCAGATGCCTCTGGAAAGCTCATCAGCAGAGCATCATCAGCCTTCCCATGCTGTATGCCCCCAGTATCCAGCAGTCAAATAGAGGAGGAGTGCCTCAAAATACTGGCTGCCAAGCCTGGAAGCTCTCAATAGAGCGATCCTCAGAGAATCTGACTAATGCTTTTCAAGAGCCACCAATGCTAGCAGCCATCGCTTCACCGCATGGCATTTTACTCCACAAATTAAATTTGTGTCGTGTCAGTCTGCTCTGAACCGCAAGAGGTCCCAAGTACTCGTATTAAAGTGGGAGCATCTAGTGGTCATTTATAAAGAAGAGACATAGCATGGAGGGGGAGGGACATTTTAAACCAGAGTGGCAGTCCAGACCCCCACCACTGCAAAGCCCCTCCGCGTGCAAGCACTTTGGCCCAGCAAGGGGTGGGAGTGGCAACTGGGAGGAGGGAAGGTCAAGGGCAGCATCCTCTCCCCCACCCGCAAGTGGCTTTTTCTTTCATTCAGAAACAACCACTGGGACTCCCATGACATGCATCCTCTTGGAGCATGTGCTTGGGCCAGACTCCTTGCCCTTCCCTTAGGTCTCCTCCAGCATTAATCCCTACCAAGCCCAAATCACAGGGGCCCCCACAACAGCTACGACTGCTCAGAAGCTACAGTGAGGGCAACCCTAACCTTGTGAAGAATACAGAGAATGCAAAGATTAGATGGACTATGAAAGAATTTAAGGAAAGGAAGTGACTGAAGAACAGATGTAAAGGTGAATTAGATAACCAAGAGACATGTGGTGAAAGTCTTTCATAATATTTTAACTAGGATTTATATATCGTAATGTTTGAAGTATTAATTTGGAATAACCAATTACGAAAAGTATTTTTTCTCTTCATTCTTTTTCTTGTTTCTTTCTTTTATAGTCTTCTTTTCTAGTCTGCATTTTGGAAAATTGTGTAGATAAATGTTTTAATGTATGGTTATGTATTGTTTCTATTTCTTTTTTTCTTTTCTTTTTTTGTAACATTTAATAAAATTTAATAAAAATATTAAAATTACAGTGAGGGCCACCCTGATTTTCCACAGACTCAGCGACTGGCATCTCCAGTGGACCTCCCACAGTCTGCATGCAGCCACCTGGCTCAGCTGTTCACCTGCACTGACAAGTGGGGAGGGGAATTAATCCCTCCCCCTTATTATTCCACCCCTTCGGCCTCCTTTTCTGGTCAGGTGCAGTACAAATTCTCCCCATCACAACTTGCCAGAACAAGACTGGAAACTGTCTACATGGTGGAGTTACCACTGTTCACCCACACTTGCACAGAGGAAGAAAGGGAGGGAGGGAGGGCAGCAGGTGATGTGGTCCTGGGCAAGGAACAGCTGGTGACGGCACAGGAGTGTGGGGAAGAGGAACCGAAGCCAGACTCAGCGTGGACTGAGGAGCACCACAAGCCTACAAGGAAGAAACCACATGCCTGTTCCACGTGTGGGCAGGAGTGGAATGGCACCATGATGGCCATCTGCACTGACAACCATAATAGTAATAATAATAATTTATTATTTGTACCCCGCCCACCTGGCTGGGTTTCCCCAGTCACTCTGGGTGGCTTCCAACAAAGATTAAAAATACATTAGAATGTCACACATTAAAAACTTCCCTGAACAGGGCTGCCTTCAGATGTCTTGTAAATGTTAGGTAGTTGTTTATCTCTTTGACATCTGATGGGAGGGCGTTCCACAGGGTGGGTGCCACTACCGAGAAGGCCCTCTGCCTGGTTCCCTGTAGCTTTGCTTCTCACAATGAGAGAACCGCCAGAAGGCCCTCGGCGCTGGACCTCAGCGTTAGGGCAGAACGATGTGGGTGGAGATGCTCCTTCAGGTATACTGGGCCGAGAGCAACCCACAGTTCTGTGGGCTGTACACCCATGTGCAAAAATCCAACTTTGGGGTGCTGCTAAAACCACAAAGCCAGGTCTTTCTTTCAGTTTCGCCACAGGCTGCAAGCCCTGACAGGCTGCTGCCACTCGGGGAATGAATGCATCTTCTAAGGGACAGTGATTTGGCGGGTGGGGAAGAGACAGACAGAAAGACAGGAGAAGAGAGACCACCCTTGTGCTGGCAGTGCTGCCTTTAACACCAGAGACACCTGCACAGCCTTAACGCAGAATTAGGGGTCTGGAAACCAAGCCTTATGAGGAACGCTTGAGGGAATTGGGCATTAGCCTGGAAAAGAGGAGACCGAGCAGCAATATGATAGTCATCTTCAAATATCTCAAGGGCTGGCACTTGGAGGATGTCACCTAGAGGCTAAGACCTGAACCAATGGCTTCAAGTGTAAAGAAAGGAGATTCAAATAAATATCAGGAAGAGCTGTCCAACAGTGGAACGGACTCCCACTAGAATTGGTGGACTCTCCTTCTCTCCTTCCTTGGAGGTTTTTCAGCAGAGGTTGGATGGCCATCTGTCGTGTCTGATGTAGTTGAGATTCTTGCATTGCAAGGTGTTACACTAGATGACCCTTGGGGTCCCTTTGAACTCAACAATTCTATGATTCAAGCCCATGGCACATGTCAGCTATAAAAATCCAACCTGACTAATGCGGGGTGGGGCGGCTAGTGCTGCCCCCCCCCCCCCGCAGTCTTGTTGCCCTGTCTCTGCAAGGCAGAAAATGTCAAGGGGGCAGAGCAAAATGGCTCTTGGGGCAGAGGGCAGAAGGACACCAGCCGCTTGTTTTGCAGACTAAATTGGGAGCGGGTTTTGCCTTTGGAGGAGGAGGCAGCTGGCTTATCCTCATTGCTGCAGTGCAGGATTTGCAGAGATCAGTAGGGATGGATTTGGGGGGGGGGGGTGTCATGATCTCCAGCACCTGCTCCCTGACAGCCAGGGCAATGGGGAAGTGGCCCACTTTGGGGGTCTTGCTTGAATGAAAGGGAGTGGGGTGGGCAGATGAGGAGGGAAGCACACGGCCATCTAAAGCGGAAAGTGGAATTATCTATGTGGGTGTGGGGCAAGTCGTTCCTCCTCCTACCACCCCATCACCAGCAGGGAGACAAAAACCTCTTTTGACTCTGAAGAACAATGAGCTTATACAAGCGCCAGCAGCCCACAGAAAAATCCTATAGCAGGACAATGGGCCCTCCCTCGGAGGCAGCCCCACCAATCACCACCCAAGGATCTCAAGGGCTCCCAGAATAATCCACCAACCAGCATTCAGGCTTCTGAAGTGGGGGGTTCTTCCTGAATATATCTCCTCCCCCACCCCAGGAGGACCCTGGGCTTGGCACTGTCTGGGAAGGCAGGCAGGCAGGCAATGCTAGTGGTGGAGGAGTGTCCCTTAGCCGCTCAAGAATCCCTGGGAACTGCTCTGTCAACCTCCTGGAGAAAACAGAAGCCTCGGTTTCCATGGAGAGAAACTGTCCTTCCCTCCGCATGGGTTTGAACTTGGGTCTGGCTAGAAACCAGACCGCCAGGAGCTTCCAAAGCATCCCACAGGCATTTCGCTGTAACAACAGCCAGTGAGACGTAAAGGGCCATCAATTATTCACTGACAGGAGGGGGGAGAGCAGGGAAGAGGGCAGGTGGAAACGAAAGCAGGCTGAGGACAGATTTGGGCAGAGGTGTAGCGGCGTTTGCCGGCACCCGGGGCACATGCAAACACACCGATCAGGGGCAGGGCACAGAGGGTGAATGGAGCCCACCTCGCCAGCCCAGCCCTTGCCACCAGAGCCAAACAGGGCTGCAGTGCACTACCTGCCCACCTGTGCAGGGGGGAGCCTGGCCGGCCAACGAGGTCTTGGTGGGAGCCCCCCTCCAACACCTGCTGGGAGAACTGGGCCGGGCCACACTGGGGTTGCCCGTTCTCGCCTCCCTCCCTCTGCGCCCCCTCACTGCCTGAGCAAGGAGCAAGTGAGCATTGGCTGGACAGCCATTCCACAAGGAGTCAGAGACACAGCAGCGAGGCCAGGCTCTGCGGCCCAGAGACCCCCGGCAGCAGGCAGGGTGGGGATCCCTGCATGGGAGCACCTGGCTCACGCCCCCTCAAAACTGTGCGCCCAGGGCCACTGCCCCCCTGCCCCCACCACACTACATCTCTGGATATGGACCCTGAGCATAGTCATAGCCAAGTGGGGGGGTCACTAGCTTTAAATCAGAAGCACAGAGGGGACACCCCCTCCCTACAAATGCCTGCGCTGACTAAAGCGTTAAACAGCTCAGGACCACAATACCTCAAGGACCAGCTCTCCCCATATGAACCTACCTATACCCTGAGATCACCTTCTGAGGCCCTTCTTGTGTGCCTCCTCCGCAGGAGGTCCAGAGGGTGGCAACATGAATGGGCCTTTTGGTGGTGGCTCCCCATTTGTGGAATGTTCTCCCCAGGGAGGTTCGGCTGGCACCTTCATTATACATCTTTAGGCACCAGGTGAAAACATTCCTCTTTAACCAGTCATTTGGCTTATTAACATCATTGTGGGAGTGGGTTATTGGTTTGTTTGTTTTTTCTTCTTCTTTTTATTATTTTGCATTTTTTATCTTTTATCTTTATGTTGTGAACCATCCTGAGATCTATGGATGGAGGGAAGAAGAAGAAGAAGAAGAAGAAGAAGAAGAAGAAGAAGAAGAAGAAGAAGGAGAAGGAGAAGGAGAAGGAGAAGGAGGAGCAGGAGGAGGAGGAGGAGGAGGAGGAGAAGAAGAAGAAGAAGAAGAAGAAGGAGGAGGAGGAGGAGGAGGAGAAGAAGAAGGAGGAGGAGGAGGAGGAGGAGGAGGAGGAGGAGGAGGAGGAGGAGAAGGAGAAGATCTCAGCTCTTTCTTCCTGTGAATGTCTAAGCCAGTCTCCTGCAACCTGGTGCCCTTGGGATGCTTTGCAGTACCAAAAGCAAAACAGGGAGCTTCTAGCTATTCCCCCAATATGACCGCAGCTGAGTCTGGGTGGGGAGAAAGGACAAAGAAACACTGTCCTGGGAGCTGCCCTCTGCGTATGAAAAAAGGTGTCTCCTTGTACCGGCCGACTCCCAGCCCTTCCCTTCCTCTCTTGCTGCCAACGCTGGAGCCGCCAAGGCTGAGTGGCAGGTGCGAGGACCAGTGGCAGAAGCACTTTCTCATTTGCCTAAGGCACCCAGCGCCCTGATGCAAGAACACCAGCCCCAGCAGGGCTCCTGCATAGCATGGCTCCCCCAAACATATATACAGTCCACGCCGTACTGGAGAATGAGTAATAATTCTTTAAGATGGAAGGTACTGAAACCCAACCTAACTTGGAAAGCCCCTCCATTTGACCTGGAATCTCATCCACCTGATTTCAGAGATGCCAGTGCATCTCAGTTGTTTCACTATGTGGTGAAGAAGTAAGCTCTGCACATGCCCAAGCACACTCTCACCCATCTTGTTATTTTCTGCATTCCAAGGCTGACACCTGCCCTGGAGGAAGCTTGAGGGTCGAACCGAAGCTCAAGTACCTCCCATGTAGAAACAGAGCAGAGACTCCTGTAGAACTTAAACAACAAACCCTTGTGGGGGGCAGGTGGGGTCTATATTCTGCATGGGACCCTGCACACTATTGCTGCAACTTAATTAGGCCGAAGACAATTCCCCCCCCCCCCCATCGTTGCCACACACACACACACACGGCAAGTCAGGTCTTGTAGACTTTCAAAAACAGCTTCACTTGGAGATGGGGAAAGTGGGGTAAAATAAATGATCAGGAACATCACAAACCATTATGGCTCCTTCCTATCACTTTCAGCTCTCATAAGAACTATTACCTGTATCCAACCTATGTTAAGCCAAAGGACTTAAATTATTTTTCATTCGGCAACAGCACTCAGCATGATCTCTGCGCCATTCATTCCCTCTTCATCCTCATCTGTGCCCCCCAAAATCGCAAACCATTGTGTAATTTACTTTGCTTCCATCGATCAGGAAACTTTCCGAGTAAATGTACTCTATTTACATCATTTATGCTGAATTTAGAATCACCTGAGCGCTGAATATGCATGTTGCCTGCTGCTTCTATTAAGAGCAAGTTTCCCACCACAATCATCAGGAGCAGAGGGGAGGTCTTGACTCAGCCCAAGAGGAACAGCAACTGCTGCTTCTCCAGAGATAGCAGGATGTGGTGGGGGAGGCCCCCTCCCAGCGCCAGCCCCTTCCAGGCCTTGGGAGGTTCAACTTTGCCTTTTCATTTGGTGTGGGGGGGGGACTGAACACTCATGCTCTCTGGGGAAAGACAGACCTGCAATTGCAGCAAGGAACTGTGTGGTTGGTATTTCAGGACCTCAAAGAATTTCAGTCTGGGTCTCGCTGGGATGAATCCATGTTTGGATACCCAACACTGGCATCTACAGTAGTTAAAGAACCCGGCCATTTATGTGGCGCTTCCTTCCCCTAGATCAGTCATTGTTCCTGCCCCCTAACCACCACCACAGACCACCTTTGTGTGCAACGGATCATCCCCACTGTTTGTCCCCAAAGAACCTGCCTTAAGAGGTATTACACCGTTTCTGTTGCTCTTTTGCGCATTTTTAAAGGTAAAGGTAAAGGTACCCCTGCCCATACGGGCCAGTCTTGACAGACTCTAGGGTTGTGCGCCCATCTCACTCTATAGGCCGGGGGCCAGCGCTGTCCGCAGACACTTCCGGGTCACGTGGCCAGCGTGACAAGCTGCATCTGGCGAGCCAGTGCAGCACACGGAACGCCGTTTACCTTCCCGCTGGCAAGCGGTCCCTATTTATCTACTTGCACCCGGGGGTGCTTTCGAACTGCTAGGTTGGCAGGCGCTGGGACCGAACAACAGGAGCGCACCCCGCCGCGGGGATTCGAACCGCCGACCTTTCGATCGGCAAGTCCTAGGCGCTGAGGCTTTAACCCACAGCACCACCCGCGTCAAAACCCCTCGAGTGTCATTTGCCACTGTGCACATGCACCAATTCTAAGAACACTTCACATGAAATGGTCAAAGTTAAGCAGCAGCATGAAATGCCACAGGTTGCCGGGGGGGGTGCAGTTTAAGAGGAGGAGGAACGAGACAGTGGGCTGGGCCAGGAAACAGAGCAAGTCAACTCACAGGAGGCAGGAGGTACTCCAGAGCATCCTTCTTGGAGAGAGATGGCTTTGGCACAATTAATTACCCATGCCCTCGCAACAGTCAGGCTAGATCAACACAAGGGCTTTTTTTCAGCTGGGACTCCCTGGAACTCAGTTCCAGCACTGGAGAGCCAGTGTGATGTAGTGGTTAAGAGCGGTAGACTTGTAATCTGGTGAACCGGGTTCGCGTCTCCGCTCCTCCACATGCAGCTGCTGGGTGACCTTGGGCCAGTCACATTTCTTTGAAGTCTCTCAGCCTCACTCACCTCACAGAGTGTTTGTTGTGGGGGAGGAAGGGAAAGGAGAATGTTAGCCACTTTGAGACTCCTTCGGGTAGTGATAAAGCGGGATATCAAATCCAAACTCCTCCACCTCTTCTTCTTCTCCTTGGATGCCATTGCCATTATAAGAGAACCAGGGAGGCGTTCATGGTGAGTTCTGGCACCTCTCTTTCAAGAAAAAAAAGCACTGATCAACACTGTATGTGGGTGGTGCTCTTCAAAGCATCTGAAACTGGTATAAAATACAGCAACTAGGTTGCCAGACTGGGCTCGACTCTTGCAAATATATCATGCCATGCTTAAAGATTTCAACTAGACACCAGCTATTTTGCATGCTCAACTGAAGGCACTAGACTTCAACTTTCAAGCCCCAAGAGCCATGGGACCAGGATATGTGAAGGACCCTCTTCTTCCAAATGCATTTGCTTGTCAGCTAAGATCTTCAGAAGCTCCTCCATCTTCAGAGATTGCCTAAGGGAGAGGAGCCGTTTCCATGGTGACACCTTTTAGGGGTCAGGTGAAGTCCATTCTGCTCACCTAGGCTTCCAAAAGTCCAACAGGCTTTTATGCTAAGTGGCCTCTCCTTTTTTAATAAGCTGGCTTCTATTTTATGTATTTTTAATTACTGGCTACAAATAACGAATCTGATGGTTGATTCGTTATTGGCTTGTTGTTTTTTACTGATTTTAACGTTTTGTTGCTTTTATTGTTATTGTACTATTTTTGTCAGCTACCTTGAAACTTGTGTAAACAGCAGGATATACATTTTTTAAAACTAGGGTGCTACCCAGGGCAAAGGGCGTCATCCCAAGAACGCACCTGGCAACTGGGCATAAAAAGATCTTCATAAGAATAGCCTGCAGGATCAGGCCAATGACCCATTGAGTCCTGCATCCTGTGCTCACAGGGGCCTACCAAATGCCTATGGGAGGCCTGCAAGCAGCGCATGAGCGCAACAGCACTCTGCCCACTTGTGACTTCCAGCAACTGGTATTCAGAGGCTTAACGCCTCCGACAGCGGAGTTAGGACATAGACACTGTGGCTGGTAGCCACTGATGTCTGGGTCCTCCATGAATTTGGGAGCCAGTTCCACAGCTTAACTACACGCTGCTCCTCAGTGGTGGTGTTCCCAAGGCTCTGTTCCTCAGCAGAGGACTTGGTGAGTGCACCATTCTCCCTTGGGAAGCAGAGGCCACAAGGACCACTGCGTGAAGTGACATTGCCTTCCAGAGGTCGGGAGTGCTGGATGCTGATCTACACACATTGTCCCAATCCTTGCATCACCTGACACGAACTCTACCTGCTCTGTTGATGACAAAGCCTTTTCCCCAATGCCTTTTAGCTAACCCTTCTGTGCCAAATCCATTAGCACTAATTGGCTCCCTTCTGCCATTCTGGAGGTTTATAAGTATCTTGCAGCAGGATGACACCCAGCCAAAGACTTCCAGGCAGAAACAGCAAAAGAGGGGCGGGGAGAGGCTTGAGTCACCTTTTGCTTGGTTTGGGTCGTCTATTGTTCTCAAAGGCTGCATAAAAACTGTGTGGTAGCCAACGTTAGCCTTACTCCAGAGTAAGGCCCGCTGAAATTAAAAGGCATGACTAACTTAGGCCCATCACTGGGTCAACTCTTGAGAATAACTTAGTGGGATACAACTCTATAGCTGTACTGACGGGCTGCCAATACCTGTAGCTCACAGCTTTTTGTTCATTTTCTTCCTCTGGTTTTGCAGGGTACTCTGGCACTTCAAGCATGGGACCACCTCCGCAGGAGCATGCCCCCTCTGGATTCAAGGGGCCGAGGACAAAGCACAAGGGAGGGCTGTTGCCTTCGTGCCCTGCCACAATTAGAAGAAGGATGCCCTGCTAGATGCACCCTAGATCTAATCCAGAGGGGCTCTTTCTTACTTTGATCACATACCCACTCCGGCCAGCATTTCCCCCTTTTCCTGCTCTCAGTGCCTTATTGGGGAAGAGAACAGAGAAGGAATCCGTCTGTGAACCATCTAGGCTGCTGAGAAGACTCCACACCAAATGCTCCAAACTGTGTCAAACTGTACTTAAAGTAGGTGGTTGTGACTGGCACCCAACGGCATTTCACTTTTCAGTGTCCCCGCTTTGGAGTTCTGTCGCAAGAGCAATATCTACTTGGTTTCTGAATGTGAGGTGGATTTTTTCTTGAACTTATCCTGGTGAGAGGAGGGGAAAGGAAATGTAAAAGGCGTCCCAGGTGGGAAGAGCAGGCTAAATGGTTTCTGAACAAGACAGGCCACTCCTCATGAAAGTGTATTAAGATTATTTCCGTTGGTGTGGAGCTGGTATAGGGCATGCAAATACCCAGCCCTTTTTGAGTCCGATGGGTGGGGATGAGAGGAATGTGCTTCAGGAATGTATTGGTTTTCATTCTGAATTCTGCTTCTACTAAATTAGACTGACATGGGAGAACTCTCCCCAGGATTTGAGTGTATTGCACATCTGCACTGCACTGTCGTATTGTGCTTTTCGTGCTTTATACAGCTCCTTTTGAGAAATCTGTGGAGGCTGTTTTCAGGGGGTTTAGTGTGTGTGTTTTGCTGTATTGGTAATGATAGGTGATTGAATTTAATTATGTTTTAATTGTTTGAAAGCCAGTTTTATTATGCATGGCCTTATTGTTACCAGTTACTTCTTTACATTGAAATGTTTTAATGGAATGAATTGTATTAATGGCAATTATGACATGAATTATTATTAAATTGTTTTATATGTTTCTGATTTTATGAATGTTGCTTTATTATTGTTGTCACTTAATTTGTCATAACGCAACTCGAGAGCAATTTTACTGAGCAAACATTGCGTATAAGTAAATATGATTGATTTGATGTACCTGGGAAATGAATGTGGCCTGAGCTAAGCAGACAAGGCTACCATATTGCTTTGTAAATCCACTGAAACAGTACAAGTCACTGAAATATCAGGTTAGATCCCCCATGGCATTCTCCAGCCAGAAAGGAGCTGTAATCCAAGACACCTGGAGGGCAGCAGGTTAGCGAAGGCCAGGAGAGATGAGCCAATGGCCCAACTCGGCACTCTGCGGTGACTCTCCAAAGTTTTTCCCTGCCAGGTTCCATCCCTGCATGCAAAGTATCTGCTGAATCACTGAACTACAAGGCCCTTAAGAGGACTCAGCAACAGCAACACTGCATACCTAATGACCTCTTTTGCACATCTGTATATTCTGGCACAATTTTCAGGGCACCTACTGCATAGATTTTAATTAAAATTTTGTGAACACACAAGCACTTAACTGCATCTATAATATTTTTAAAAGAAGAAAGGGGGTGAGACACCAGCTGTGCAACATTCCTGTCCTGCCATTCAAGAGTATTCTCTTTCTTTTCCTCGGGAGTGAAACTGACTGGATCAAAAACTGTTTACCATCCAGACTACTCAGTTTCACCCTCCCTACACTGGCACAGGGATGGGAAAACCCGAGGCTCTCCCAGCGCTGCTGGACTACAACTCCCATGATCCCTGACAACAGGTCATGCTGGCTGGAGGTGATGGGAGTTGGAGTCGAACATCATTTGGGTGGCCAGAGGCTTGCCAGCCCGGCCATAGTTAACTAGGAGAGGAAGTAAGCAGGCTTCTCTCCCTCTGAAGAGGCAGACCACTCCAAGTAACACCACCAAGTGAATCAGTTTCATTGGCAGAGGGCATGGCGCAGCTAGCAACAGACAGCATGCCATACCAGGGGAAATGATTAATAAGAATTATGAACCAACTGTGAACTTCCCCCAGGAACTGCATATGCACATGCACACACGGGTGTGAAGGGTGCTTGTGTCACAAGCACTGGTTATCAGGAGCCTACCATGGCTGGCTGGCTGGCTTTTCCTTGCTGTAGCCTGAGCTGTACCAAACGGCTGAAGAAGATTTCCCTGCATAACTCTCTCTTAGGAGAAAAACAGGGGTGCTATGTGTTTCAAGGGCAGCGATGGCAACAGCCCTTCAGAACATTTTGAAGCCATTTCCCTGCAATTTGAGTCCCCTGCTATTAACGATTGATGTTTATTTCTCCTAAACCAGGAGTGGAGTGTGTTCTGTTGTGGGCAATCTTGGTCGGGGGTCGAACATATCCGTGGAGCAGGGTCAGAGGCAAAAGTGGGCAGAGCAATGGGAGTGACTTCGTACACCCATGCAAAAGTCAAATGTTTTCCCCTCTCTCCATCCATCCATGCAGAAAGGGGCCTCAACACAGTTCAGAGCCACACTCCAACCAGACAAAAGCAATGGAGGATGCAAAGCAGGGCTGATGTGCGCTGTGACCTTCGGAGAGTCAAGGGGACAGAGACTGGGGGGCCACATTTTGCTCCTGAGACTGAGGTTCTATGCCACTGTTCTAAGATTTTGATCCTGCTTATTCTCATTGGACTTTCAAAGCAGCTCACATTAATTCCATATTTCATTATAATTGCCATCAATAAAATCCAAAGCTGTTTTAATTCCCAATACGTTTTACTGTACAAACCCTTCTTGCACTCCTTGACACCTAACCATTGACTTACTTCTAGTAGGTTTACCCACACAAACCCCTGAGAATGAGAGAGGTTGCTACTGTGTCCCTCTGGCAGATGGAGAACTGAGGCAGATCCTTGAGCTCATACAATCCCACATGACAGCAGAAGTGAGACTTGAGCTCTGCTTCCCCAGTAGCAACACCAATTCTCCATCTACCAGCCCAGCCAACAAGCACCAAAGTGCAAGGCCTCGTAGCGATTTCAGGACACCAGCACCTCTCCAAACCTGAACCTGAACCCTGACAGCTGCTGCCCAGGCTCTTCCTCTCGAAACCATACCTTCTCCTCTGTGTTATTGCTTCCTGCATTGTAGGGGGTTGGACTAGATGGCCCTCAAGGTCCCTTCCAACTCTTTTGTTGTTGTTGTTTAGTCGTTTAGTCGTGTCTGACTCTTCGTGACCCCATGGACCAGAGCACGCCAGGCCCTCCTGTCTTCCACTGCCTCCCGCAGTTTGGTCAAACTCATGCTGGTAGCTTCGAGAACACTGTCCTCCGTCGTCCCCTTCTCCTTGTGCCCTCAATCCTCAGTAGCCTGTTGGACGCCTTCCAACCTGAGGGGTTCATCTTCCAGCGTCATAACTTTTATATGCCTGTTGTCTTTGTCCATGGAGTTTTCTTGGCAGGGATACTGGGAGTGGCTTGCCGGTTCCTGCTCCAGGTGGATCACGTTTGGTCAAAACTCTCCACTATGACCTGTCCATCTTGGGTGGCCCTGCACGGCATAGCTCATAGCTTCTCTGAGTTATTCAAGCCCCTTCGCCACGGCAAGGCAGTGATCCATGAAGGGGCCTTTCAACTCTAGGATTATATTATTCCCCTTTTGACAGGATCTTGACATTCTTTGGTGAAACTTATGCATGTCTCCACCTCCAAACTTTGCAAAAGGTCCCAGTTCAAACTCTGGTTGATAGAGATCCCTGTCTGAAAGCCCAGAGAACGGCTGCCAGTCTGCATAGACAATACTGAGCTAGATGGACCAATCATACGATTCAGTATAAGGCAGCTATCTTCCTAGATTTGATGAGCAAATTGAATAACTAGGCTGAGTGCTTAGGAAATACAAAATGCAGGAGGTGTGTATACAGTGGTACCTTGGTTTACATACGTCTTGTATACGTTTTGGATTACAAACACGTCAAACCCGGAAGTGCGTGTCCCGGGTTGCAACCTTTTTTTGGATTACAACCCATTTCCCCCCGATTACAGACAATTTTTTTGGGAGGCCCCATTGGCGAAAGTGTGCCTTGGGTTACAACCTGTTTTGGTTTACAAACAGACCTCCGGAACACTGTATTTGTTTCTGCTGGGCCTGCCAAATTGTTTACCCAGTTGCTTTTTTGCCACTGCAAAGTGAGGTCCTCCTGATACATCTCAGTTAAGAGAGCAATCCTAACTGCAGCTGGGAAGCTCATGCTAGCAAGAATGGAAAGTATGTGTGGGGTGGTGGAAAGTCTCAACTAGTTACTGCTGCAGCTCTAGGCTGGTGCAGAAGGGCCCAGATCCAGCAGAAAGACCCCCTGAAAAAGCTTCCAAGGGGCACTGTAACACCACCCCAATGTCCATTCATCTCCTATCCATCATACACCCTTTCCCCAGAACATACCTTCTCCTATGAAGCATTCTGAACACTTATTTGGAAATGTCCCATAAAACTCAAAGAGATCCACTTCCAACTAGATGCACATAGGATTGCATTGCTGACCCCTGTCCTCTGACAGTTGTAGCGGAAGATAAGCAAAGTCCCTGTAGATGCACTGGAGTTTGAGGGTCTTCAAAGTCCAGTGAAGCTGCAGAGACACCCCCCCCCCCATTTCAAGATTCAGACTTGGAGCTGGCACTGGTTTTGGCCCATTGAGGCACTCAGAGTGCCTCTTCTGTCAAGTGTCAAAACAGCCACCTGAAGAGCTGAGTGGGAAGGGTGGGTTTTTGTTTTGGCACTAAGCAGCAGAGACACTCTAAGTGTGATTCAACCAAAGAGCACCAAAAAAGGAAAGCAAGGGCAAGCTGGATTTAGAAGAGGCAGAGGAACCAGAGACCAAATTGCAAACATGCGCTGGATTATGGAGAAAGCTAGAGAGTTCCAGAAAGACATCTACTTTTGCTTCATTGACTATGCAAAAGCCTTTGACTGTGTCGACCACAGCAAACTATGGCAAGTTCTTAAAGAAATGGGAGTGCCTGATCACCTCATCTGTCTCCTGAGAAATCTCTATGTGGGACAAGAAGCTACAGTTAGAACTGGATATGGAACAACTGATTGGTTCAAAATTGGGAAAGGAGTATGGCAAGGCTGTATATTGTCTCCCTGCTTATTTAACTTATATGCAGAATTCATCAGGCGAAAGGCTGGGCTGGATGAATCCCAAGCCGGAATTAAGATTGCCGGAAGAAATATCAACAACCTCAGATATGCAGATGACACAACCTTGATGGCAGAAAGTGAGGAGGAATTAAAGAACCTTTTAATGAGGGTGAAAGAGAAGAGCGCAAAATATGGTCTGAAGCTCAACATCAAAAAAACGAAGATCATGGCCACTGGGCCCATCACCTCCTGGCAAATAGAAAGGGAAGAAATGGAGGCGGTGAGAGATTTTACTTTCTTGGGCTCCATGATCACTGCAGATAGTGACAGCAGTCACGAAATTAAAAGACGCCTGCTCCTTGGGAAAAAGGCGATGGCAAACCTAGACAGCATCTTAAAAAGCAGAGACATCACCTTGCCAACAAAGGTCTGTATAGTTAAAGCTATGGTTTTCCCAGTAGTGATGTAAGGAAGTGAGAGCTGGACCATAAAGAAGGCTGATCGCCGAAGAATGGATGCTTTTGAATTAAGGTGCTGGAGGAGACTCTTGAGAGTCCCATGGACTGCAAGAAGATCAAACCTATCCATTCTGAAAGAAATCAGCCCTGAGTGCTGACTGGAAGGACAGATCCTGAAGCTGAGGCTCCAAGACTTTGGCCATCTCATGAGAAGAGAAAACTCCCTGGAAAAGACCCTGATGTTGGGAAAGATGGAGGGCACAAGGAGAAGGGGACGGCAGAGGACGAGATGGTGGGACAGTGTTCTCGAAACTACAAACATGAGTCTGACCAAACTGCGGGAGGCAGTGGAAGACAGGAGTGCCTGGCGTGCTCTGGTCCATGGGGTCACGAAGAGTCGAACATGACTAAACGACTAAACAACAACACCCTTCCTCTCCAGCTCCCATCAGCTGTACTGTGCAGTCTGAAGCTCAGCCCAGCTGTGGAGGATGGTCCTTGCATCCTCCTCAACTCCAGGCTGGAGAGGAGAGACACCTTCACCAAAGGACAATGGGATGCTTGCCATGGTGGCAGGCAGATTTCTGACTCAATGGATCAATTATCTTTGTTCTGAGCCAGGACCCATTGAGCCCAGTAAGCCTCCAGATTTTGTTGCTACTTGTGGCTGCACAAACGGGAGAGGCTGTCAAGCACCTTGCAGGCCATCACGGTGGGCTGCACTGTTCGGTAGGGTTGTTCACAAACTGTGCAGGCTTATCCTGACAGTTCCCAGTGGCTTGTTAGTTAGGTTTGATCAGTTTCCAAACAACAGCAATTCTCTGGATGACGCCCCCAAAAGAAGCAAATTCTGCTTGAAAGTTTCCCAAGGTATTGCGAGACCTTAAGGACCCCTACCAGCCTTTCGTCAAAGGTGGAGACTTTTCAACAAGCTCTCCGTGGGCATAGAGGCAGAAAGGAACAAGGCCCCAATGCCCTGCTAGGGAGTGTGCTAGGACAATGGCCCTTTCTTGCTTTAAACATAGGGATGTTTTTCTTCCTACCCCACCCCTGTCTCAGAGCAGCACAAGGCAGCTCTGGGTGCTCTCTGGGACCAGGCAATTCCTCTCAGGCTCCTCCAGCTGCCTCTGTGCAGAGGCCTCTGGGGACAATGAAGGATTCAAGCTCTCCAAGAAACCAGAACAAGAGTCAATCCAAATGCCATGGAGATGAACTTTGACCCAAACTCCTCGACTTCCACCCCCTTATTTACTCTCAAAAGCTAACAAGTTCTGCAGAGTTAACACAACACCTCCCCTTCCCAGCTAGCCTCCTCCCATGCATCCCACACAACTCAACTTTGACCCCTCTTAATTACCTGCGCTCCCCTCCCCAGGGAGATTAACCTCCACTTCCACTCACACGCTTTCCTCCCATTCAAGCCACAACCAGCTGCAAGCCCTGCATGGCACGAGATCTCTCTACATGGCCCTCGACTTCGGCACCTATTCAAGTCAGAGGAACGTTCTACAGCAGAGCTAGTCGTGCTCAAGATCCTGCAAGTATTGTTCAGCCCTGACTGTTGCAAGGATGGCTGGGGAGTCACAAGGGTGAGAAAGGTAGAAGCACCCACAAGATTCCACCTGCGGGGAAAATGCCAGTCATGCCTCCCACCTGGGCTTATAACAAATTGAAGATGGAGAGGACCTCACAGGATGGTTTCTTCTAAGACATTTTCTTATTTAGCCAAGCAACTGAACTGACAACAGGGCAGGGGAGCAGTGGTTTTTGTTTTAAGACCTTGCAACAATGAAAGAAACATCATTGTAGAATATGTTCTCTATGCTCTGAAAGGAAATTTTTTAAAATTCTCATATATATTTTTTAGATCTTAAGGCTTGTTACTTATTAACCCAATCCCTACAATATGTTGAACACCATCAGATTTTTCTAGTCCTCTGCCAGGCCACTATTCTATCTAGAAGAGTTTTGCAATTTGGAACCAGATGATATTTTTTTCCATGCTGTTAGAAACAGCAGTCATAGGGAACTAAGGATTGGGAGGTCACCGGGATAGATGAGCCCCTTCGCCTGTGTAATTCTCTGGTGTGGATGTGTGCCTATTTGACCCGGAAAGTGTCTTTGCAGTAAGTGGCACCTTTGGGAGTAGGACATTTTAGTTGGTAAAACGGTGTAGTAGAAGAATTGAAGCCCCTTTCCTGCAAGCCACTCTCCCAATCTAGCTTCTATGTCTCCCTCCCTCTCTCTCTAAATCTGGCAAATATGTTGCCCGTCACAAGGCGTTTCCTGTCATCCACACACTATGCACTGCACCATGGCACACAACGGACTGTTGCCTAACACCACCCTTAAAGGGAGAACTCCTTGCAGGGGGAACTCCTTCTCAGTAGCTCCTTAAGAGGCTTTCCAAAGGCTCGATTGCAGCATCCTTCTCTCACAGGCTCATAAACTATAAGGAGCTGCCTTATACAGAGTCAGGCCATTAGTCCACCAAGCCTTTCTCTGCCAGCCCTGATGGGAAGTAGCTCTCCAGGATCTTTCCTAGCTGTGCTATGTGAGGTTCTGTAACTAGAGATGACAGGGACTTTGCATGCAAGTCATGTGCTCTACCCTTGAGCTATGGGTACCACTTAAATGTGGAATCACTGCATTCCACTTTCTCTCAAGAAGTGCCGGTTGCAGTCACCAGGCATAACAATCCCAGAACTGTCCACAACCACAACAGGGATGGCCATTGTGTGGGCTGATTCTATTCTCCAGGCAAATTTGGGGGTATGGACAATCGGGGCGGGGGGGGGGGACACACCTCTCCCACCCCCCGCTCCCCACCCCACAGTCAGCTGGATCCTGTAAGATGGCATCACTTTGGAGTAAAGGAATATGCACTTGGAGAGCATGAAGTCCCCAAACAGAGGAGGAGCCAAGGGTCAAATGTGCTTCCTGAATTATTCCCTGACCAGTCAAAGTCAGCAGTAGTCTTTTGCTGGAGACAGCACAATGCAACAAATCCACACATTGGTTCGTAATTTTCTTAACAAATGAAAGGCGTTATGAACACTTTCAGGGCCTCACCTAGCTGCTATTCCAGGTTTACGCAATGACTTTAGACTATGTACATGAGGAGAAAAACAAAGTAGCCCTGAGGTGGCAGATTAGGGTACCATTTCGGGCTGCAGGTGGGAGAAATCTTGTTTCTAACACTCTCCTGCATATAATGCTCTTTCTGCTGCACGTTGATTTTCTACTTGCAGAGGGATTTTTAAATGCGGGGAAAGCATTAAGAAATGGCGAGCGTAAAAAAAGAAAAAAAAGAAAAAGAAAAAAGAAATGGCGAGCGTAAACACACCCACCCCATGTTTGAATCCTGAGCTCACACAGTCCACTCTCATCGCCACCTCATTCTATTGCACATGTGGACCAAGTTTTAATTCAGAAAGAAAGAGTGGGGAGGGCACATATCACTGGGATGCCTGCCTCTCTCTCAAGGCACCGCAAGACAAGAGTTGCTGAGCTGCCGCCAGAGAGAGACTGCAAGCATGGCCTCCATCACTGGCCTGGAGTTCTTTACAACCTGCACGTGGCAAAGAGCACTAATTACATCAAGAGAGGCATAATTAGAACTTTTGACAGAAGGATCCAAAGGGCCAAAGAGCACTAATTACATCAAGAGATGCATAAAAGTTTTGAAAAATACCCCTCGCCCCAGATGGCATTAATGGGCACTCACCATCCTCCTGGCTGTGGATGTTCTGCGGGCTGCGCATCCCTTCCTCCTGGCTAGGACTCAGACTGGAGTTAAGATGCTGGTCAGCTGACATCCATGTGGAGTCACTCATATCAAAGTCCTCACTGCTCACGGATGTCTCATCCTAGAGAGGAGCAAGAAAGGGTTAAAAGATAAACCAAAGGGAGGGGTGAGGGTGATTCCGCCTTTCTACCAGCCCTCACCCACCCACCCTTCTCTCCCCACCCCTAAATCCCGGTGGCCCCCCGACTTCCCAAGCACAGCCCATTTCCCACTGAGGCTTCCTGTTTGAAGATGTGAAGATGACGAATGACAGAGAGCTGAATTAAGGGCAATTAGGCAAGGTCTGCTTCCAGGGACAGATTGCTTTTGCCCTGCCTGAAATCCACCCTCCCCATGGCAGAGAGCTGCCTGCACCAGCCTGGCTATACGAGCCATGCAGATGGGGCAAAGCTTGCGCATACTGGCAGGTTAGCTGCTAGAAGCAGGTAGCAGACAATGGAACGCTTGTAGGAACTTGGCATGGAAAAAACAAGCTGCTGTGGTTGGAGCCTATTATACATACCAGAACCAGGAGATCCTGTATCCTGGATATTATTCATAGTCCCCTCGCCAGCATCTCCCTGCCATCGCCCCCGTCAGGGGACACAACATTCATGTCTAAGTCTTATCTTGTTTATCCTTCCAACAATCCCAGGAGGTAGATTAAGAAAGTGTGACCCACACAAGGTCATCTGGGGAGCTTCTTGGCTATGTGAGGATTTGACCCTGGGATCTCCCACATCTGAATGCAACTACGCGAACAATACGATGCTGCTCTTTTACATTTTTCTAGTGCCGTCCGGGTGCCAGGTGCTGCACAGAGTATGGATGTGATGCGGTCTCTGCCTAGATGTTTTTGAAAATATACAAGAGAGGGATGTGGCTGTTTTGGGCAGAACAGCAGCAAAAAGAAAGAAGCTGAAGAATAAAATAGAATAAATGAAGCAAGGATGGGCAAGATGATCAAGGACTGATAGGTGAAGGAGATGCATTTTAAGGGAAAAATTCAAGAAGGTCATAGCCAAAGAATCAGCAGTAGTGGCATTTCATATTTGTGCCGTGGGGAGGGGGCTTAAGGAAGACCCTTAGCAAGCAAGAAAAAACTACTTGAGGATATATGACTCACAAAATCCAGTACATATTAAGAGCTTTTGCAGTATTTTTTTGGTAAAACACACCTCAGTAATCGTAGCAAAAGCTATCAAAAGAATCATGTGACACTTTAAAGATGGACAAATTTATTTTGGCAAAAGCTTTCACAGACACAAGCCCACTTAGTCAGACACAAGGCTGTGAATCCACAAAAGCTTATGTCATCATATATTTACTAGTCCTTAAGCGCCCACAAAAATCTGAATGCTTGCTACAAGAGACTAACATGAATTGCCCTCTGGAACTAACTATACCAGTGCTTAAAAACACAATACAGATACCTGATCCACCATAGCCAAATTCTAGAAGAACTTTAAATTTTCTATTTTGGATTACTGGTAGCGAAGGGTTTGGGGAGTGCCTTTATTTTAAAACCTCACCTGCAAAATGAGAATACATAAGCAGCTCAAGAAAGTGAGATCAGTTTGTGGGATAAAGTACTGCTTTACTGAATATGTAAATGCATAAGGTGGCAATAGCTTGGTTCTAATCCAATACAAATCTGTTTGGCTCTTTTAGGCCTGATACGTGTTTGCACTGACTCCCTCTCCCTCTCCTATCTCTGATCCTGCTGTAAGCAAGTACTATGAATATGCTGAGGACATTAAGCTCTCTGGGGAAGGGAGGGTCAGTGGATGCTGGTGGGGGGAAACTGAATTTTTTTAGTTCTGAATACAGTATGGTTTTATTCTGCATTTTTTTGTGTGTTCAAGTTTTTTGTATCAAAATATAAAAGCAATACAACCTACCTGCCTTCTCCCACTCCTGGTCCACTTTTTCTTAATTAGCAAAGAGATGTGTGCCTTTGGCATCCCTGCCTGATAGGGTTGCCATATTTCGAAGAGCAAAAAAGAGGACACGTTTGCCAACTTCTGCTTTTAACTACGGATCACTATGACAGCTCTATCCATGAAAAAGAGGACATGTCCTGGAAAAAGAGGACATATGGCAACCTCTGTTTTTATTGTTTGTGACAATAGTTACTCAAAAGTGTAGAGCCAACATGTTGGCTGGCAATGAAGATCTTCCCATGGGGAGAAAATCACATATGGCCTGAAACCGGGTGGAGAGTAATTTCCATCTGCTCACTTTAAACAGTGGTGTAGAGAAGTGAGGCTCTCAGGCAAACGACCACAGAGAGAAAAGAAGCCTGACCACAGGCCCAGAGACAGGTGTGGTAGAAGATGTGACCCATAAAAAAAAAAAAATAGGCAATTGTGCCACAAGCCCCACCTGAAAGCTGCCTGCTCACATAGCCAATTATTGTGGAAGTTGAAGCCCGATAACATTTAGAGGGCCAGAGGTTCGCCAGCCTTGGCCGAGAGGAACCCAACACAGAAATGACATTAACAGGAAATGTGGAGCGAAGAGCAGCAAAGTAAAATTAGAAAATGCATATAAAATGCCCCCATTAAAATGCTATTAAAGTCCTATTTAACAAATTATTTTTACTGATGGTTATACTAATATTTAATGCTATTTCCAACTGCTCCAAGCACTTCACATACATTATCACAATGATCTTACAACAACTCCATAAGACAGGCTGGCATTATTACCCCAATGCTGGTGGGAAGCGGGGGGGGGGGGGAGAGAGAGAGAAGACAGTTCGCCTAAGGAGCCTCCCTAATTCATTTTCCCACTTCAGGCACTTGATCATGTGGGCTCTAGTCCATGAGTGTTTCTGCTGCAATAAATAAATATTTATATTCATTTGTTATATTTATCAGTTCGTCGTGCAATGAGCCTCTAGGCAAGTGCCATACTAAGGCGCCACAGGAACTTGCTGTTTGAAGAAACACAGTTTATTTCTATCCAGAAGCTTGCTTCTTCAGAAGCAGCAAACTTCCAAGAATCAGATGTTGGTGCTGAATAACGGAAAGTGATCCTCACCGTAACGGCCCAGTAGCAAAAGTGGTCCACACTTTGCATAGTTAAGTTGGTTGCCACGGCATGAAAAGCACCAAATAAACTTAACAAAAATGCACCTCTCTCTATCCAGAATGGTGAGCATCTGTGAGGCTCCCAGGTGCCTATACATGAGTACTTAAGGATACACACTCGTAATTCACACTGCACTGCTCCTACAAATCCAGAGAGTTGTTCATCTCTGAAGCTGAACAAAAACAAAGGGAGCTGTTCATCCCACCAAAGAGTTGAGGGACGGTTTGTCTTGCCAAGTACAAACTGATATGGTGGGGAATCCCACGGCAGAGACTCCGCTGAAGTGAACAGGAGGTACATCCTTTCTTGCCTCCTGCATGGGCCAACGGACTTTGTGCAGGGGATGTTTCTGGCAAATCGTGCCTTTTATCCTCTTATCTCCTGGTGCCACAGGTGGCAGGTGCCCGTTTGAGGGTGCTCCCGCTGGTCTGCCAGCTGAATAATAATACTCTGTCTAAGGGTTCTTATTTGCTGGAAGGGGAACAAACACACCCTCTCAAAGGTCGCAGAAAACTTTGCCTGGCATCTCCACGGCACTTCCTATGGAATTGATTGCATTCCTGTCTCCCACTCCCGCGGTCAAGAGGACATTCTCATGTGTGCACCCTCTTTCTCTCCTCTCCTCTCCCTCCCTCCTTCCTAACCTTCACTGTGCTTTAAGGCCCAGGCCTTGGATGGCTTCCAGAGCCGGAAAGGTCAGCCACAAGATTTCAAAATCATCAGCGTCACCATAAAGGCAGTTAAGAGCCTGCATGAACGGAAAAGCGGAGGGACCCCTCCCTAAAAGACCCCTGCGGCAAGGGCTGACAGAGCAGGACTCGATGCGAGCCCCTGTTCCAAGGCAGTTGCTTTAATGGGTTTTCTGCCTGCCTTTTTCCTCCTGAAATGATAGGCAGACCACATCCCTAGTAATGGGCTAGAGCCACTGGGCATACGAACACAGAGTTGTTGTTTTTTGCTCTCTTTAGCCTTGTTCTTTGAACAGCTTTTCAAAGGCAGCTCAGACCATCGCTGGCCCGCCTACCTCTGCAAATGAGCCTCAGAGCAGATAATCCAGTGAGGATTTTGGGGAGGGCGTGGGAGCGGAACCCCCTTATCTCTTTTCAGCTTTTAGCATCTGGCAGCCAGGGGTATACAGCCTCTGCAGAGAAAGGCTGCGCTTCTGACAAACAAATCTATACTCATATATCTAACCTGTTTTTAAAAGCAGTTATTGGCTCTCTCAACATCCTGTGGCAATGAGTTCTATAGGCAAAGCTGAAAAAAATGTTGCTTGAACACCTTTTTTTTAAAAAAGGGTTGGTCTTAGAACTTCTCAAACATTTTTTTCCAGACTACTGGAAAGCTAATGCCTAAGTATCTGCTGCTGCCTCCCTTAGAAAGCTGACTCCTCTCTTGTTGACATAAGTCATTCAGATATGGGGGAAAGAGATGCTCTCTCCTACTTGGCATCCACCTGCTGCTTATCCATTTTTGGAGAGAACCAAAAGGAACTGCAACTCATAGGGAAGCAATTTCTCCCTACTCATGACTTTATAAACGTGGGTAACATAAGCCATTCATTGTTTCATTCATCATTTATCCTGCAAAGGCTGAATGGTGTCAAGCTGTTCTTCATAAGGAAAAGTGCAACCCACCCATTCTGACCTGGACATTTTAGTTGCCCTTTTATGAGTCTTCTTGTCTGCTTGGGAGCAACAACAAAACTGCACATACCATTTTAAAATGGAGATGCACCCTAGCAGGCTTATTCATCCTTTCCATCCATTCCCCAGCAATCCCTTCATTTTCAGTGTACCAGCCTGAAGCCAAAAAGTTATGAGGGTCTGGACACTGGCCTCCCTTCCCCAAACAGGCCCCTGGAAAGCTGCTCTACCCCCTCCCTCCCTTCCCTCCCTCATTATTTTTCTTGAGGACAAACATCTTCAGAGCAGGCCTGAGCGCTCCCTCTTCCTCTTCCTGCCCTTCTGGCTGCAGACAGATCTGCTCACACAAGGCAGGAAGTGTGGCTTCATCCTGCCTCCTCCCCCCAACCCCAAATCCCCACTGAGATGCGCCTTGCAGGGAGTTTCCTGGAATTTATGTCTTCTGCACAGCCTCAAGCCTGCCTGGCTTATAAAACGGGTTGCAGGACAAAACGGCCTAGAGAACCCCACAAGCCACAGGATGCTCCACACGCTGAGATGTACCACATGCGGCCTGTCACAAAGAACAGGAAGCACCCAGCAGACCCTGCTCGTCTTAAGTGTGCACCCCATTCTCCTTTGGCAAATGTACAAAAGGGGACGTACAACAATATGGAGACATGCAAGGGGAGATGTCAGCAGCCTGCCTTAGTACGGTGTGGCCAGGAGGTCCCGGTTCAAATCCCTGCTCAGCCATGCGCAAAAGAAAAAGTGTCACAGCCCCAGTTGCTTGCCTGTAAAAAACTGGGGAAGGTTAAGGGCTATGTGTGCGCAGCAGTTCAATGCGAGCACAGAATTCAGCTTCCAGAGAATCTCAGTTTAAAATTCAAGTTTCTAGCCCTTATGGATGTGAAAATAGGTTTGGAACTGTGTGGCTAGTGCATGATGGAAGCTCAAGGGGTCAGGTTTGGGAGCTGGACAAGATTTCCTGTGGTCAGGGATGGAGTTTCCATGCCTTGCAGGGCTCCTTCCCCCATGAGTTGCAGAAGCAGAATAAATTAGGCAGAACAGGAGAATTTATACCAACAGGTCCAAATTAAATAAGTTTATACAGGCTGCAGAATTCCACCTTTCTTTTTTAAGTGGAATACACACCGTTCTGATAATAGTGATGAGTGTATTGCGGGCATGAGAAGATTTGAGGATGGCAGAGGATTCTCCATGTTGAACATGCAACAGAAATCCAAAATAAGGAAGAAAACAAGGCTTCTGCACCCTACTTGCTACCTATTCTAGTCTCTATAAAATAATCACATTTAAAATGCACACAGGGGGCAGACCAGCATATTTTCTCCACCTCTTTCACTACCAACACCACAAACCTCAGCAGCTGGAATTACTGTAGCCATTTACACTGTGCCCATCACTGCAGTATCTGGGACTTGCCCAGGTAGCTCTACTTACAGAACTGCCAAACTAGACGTGAGGGTGGCAGGCCCATGTGTCAGAAACCAGTTACCACTGAATTCCTAGTGGGAAACGAGTCAGCTCGTAAAGCAAGAGGGTGGGAGAGATGTGCAGAATATTTCTCCCACATCTCTCACTCCACACCCACCATGTTTCTCCTGGTAGGTCTCTGAGGCATCAGGCAATTCTCACCAAGGCAAAAATATCAGGGGGGATATGACTTTGGTAGTTAAGTGGGGTGGGGGGTGGAGAGGCATTCGACACACACAGCCTCCCCACCTGTGCCACACTTCAGAGCGCCTCACTGATTCACTACGTTTTCTAAGAATTCAGCACAATCCGCATTCTGACATATAGTACATGCAGCTGCTAATGTGTAGTGTGGTCCTAAGGGAGCAGCCCTTACAGCAATCCCAAAATCAACACTCTCAAAATCCTCAGAGTGACATCCTGGGCCAATGATAATCTTTCTGCCTAACCTACCTCACAAGATTGTCACAAGCACAACAATTTTAATTTTGGATTGCCTTTTGGACAAAGATAAGGGACGCGGGTGGCACTGTGGGTAAAAGCCTCAGCGCCTAGGGCTTGCCGATTGAAAGGTTGGCGGTTCGAATCCCCGCTGCGGGGAGCGCTCCCGTCGCTCGGTCCCAGCGCCTGCCAACCTAGCAGTTCGAAAGCACCCCCGGGTGCAAGTAGATAAATAGGGACCGCTTTCTAGCGGGAAGGTAAACGGCGTTTCCGTGTGCGGCTCTGGCTTGCCAGAGCAGCGATGTCACGCTGGCCACGTGACCCGGAAGTGTCTCCGGACAGTGCTGGCCCCCGGCCTCTTGAGTGAGATGGGCGCACAACCCCAGAGTCTGGCAAGACCGTACGGGCAGGGGTACCTTTACCTTTTACCTTGGCCAAAGATGGCCCCCCAAAGCAGCTCACAGTAGGTCAATTCATGGACGCAAGTGGGAAGCATATAAGCTACCCATAGCTCTGAGGAAGGTTGGAATAAACATGCAGCACACAGCCACAGATAAAAAGAATGTCCTTCAGCATAGATCCCTACAGCACCTTCCAGCATGGGGCACAAACAGTTGACTTTCCGCACTCACTCTTATGTGTCCAGGTCGGGAGAGAAGAGGGAACTCATTTTCCATGGGATTCTTCTTACACATAGATTAGAAATGTCTAAAGTAACACAGAGCTCTCACTTCTAGTTCCCTTTTCAAAGCTGAATTTGTGTGGTGTGGGCAGAACCATGAGACAGATGGAGACACCCTCTATATCCTTGGAACGAGGAACCTGTGGCCCTCCAGGAGTTGTTGGACAACATCACCAGCATGCCACACATCAGCATTGGGGACCACACACACTTGAGGTGGGAGAGTTTTGACCATCTGGGTTCCACCATGACCAGCAACCTCTCCTTCAATGCTGAGCTGCACAAGTGTATTGGCAAGGCAGCAATGGCTCACCTCTCCAAAAGGGTATTGGAGAATGGGATGCTAATGACCAATACAAAGATTAAGGTCTACCAGGTATGCGTGTTAAGTGTGCTGCTTTATGGAAGTGAGTTGTGGGCAACCTACAGCCACAAGGAGCGATGCCTCGATGCCTTCCACTTGTGCTGCCTCAGGAAGATTTTGGGAATTGCATGGCAGGACAGAGTCTCAAACAAAGACATGCTCTCCCATGACCACAATAAAAGTATGTTCGCACTCCTGTTTCAGCGATGTCTACACTGGCTTGGTCACGTCCACAGAATGGAAGATGGCAGGATACCCAAGGACATGCTCTATGGGGAGCCGGCTTCAGGCACCAGGCCTGTTGGCAGACAAACTCTGTGTTACAAAGATGTCTGCAAATGAGATGTGGAGGCTGGCAACACCACTCTCGCTGTGAAAGAATTCATTGCAGACAACTGCAGTGCCTGGAGACAGATACAGTGGTGCCTCGCAAGACAAAATTAATCTGTTCCGCGAGTCTCTTCGTCTTGCGGTTTTTTCGTCTTGCGAAGCACGGCTATTAGCGGCTATTAACGGCTTAGCGGCTTTAAGAAAAAGGAAACAAACTCGCAAGAACTCGCAAGACGTTTCGTCTTGCAAAGCAAGCCCATAGGGAAATTCGTCTTGCGGAACGATTCAAAAAACGGAAAACCCTTTCGTCTAGCGAGTTTTTCGTCTTGTGAGGCATTCGTCTTGCGGGGCACCACTGTACTCATGTCATGTATCCACAGCAGTGACCAGAGAAGGAATGACCATTAGGAGGGACGCAGAGAGAAGCAGCACCATGGTGCATCTACAGCAGCACAACCAGACTCCTTCATCTACCCCAGCTGCAACCAAACATGTCTCTCTCCTATTGGTCTCTACCACAGAAGGCCCTGCAACCTTCCAACAGTTTGACTTCATCCCCAAAGGTGCACTTCTCCATTGTCTCCTGAGACAGACGGATGCCAGCCAGAATAATCATTCTCTGGCTACAGTGGCTGTGGGAGGCCACAGGTTCCCCACTGCTGATGTACGTCAGGTGGGAAGCTAAAGGCCATTAGCAAAAGGCCATGCACCCTTAGGTCATGGGGTGCCCTTAGCTGTTCTTATCTACCAAGTCACTCCAGATTGTCCAAGTTAGGGAGTGTGTGGAGAGCAGAATCGTCCAAAAATTTCTCCTATGGCTCTGACTGCACAGGAGTTCCTACTGATCACAGTCAATCATAAACCATTTGGATAGCACTTCTGTGTTTCAAGCAATTTGTGTGTGCACACGCACACACACACACACACACACACACACACACACACTCTTACTTTCCTGCAGGAAAATGTTACAGTGTATCTTTGGGGGGAGGGAGTGTTACCTGGGCCTTAGCATCAAAGAAAGGCATCTCTACTCTGACAGATCTAGCTTCACAAACAACTTTTGGGTATTTATTTTTTCAAATTTTAACATTTAAGAAGTGCAGACTGCATGCAAGTAAATGGCTTCTCCAAGCAATTAAGTGTTTGCTCTGGCCTGGGAGGAAGCAGTTCAAGTAGTCCTCCTTTACCCTGCAATATTAAGAGTAGTCTACATTGCTCCTGCAAGCTACTCTCCCTCCCTGCCTCTCTGCACAGCCTTCCAAGCTGCAATAGGGGTATAACAGTGAACTTTACGGCACTAATTGCTCTTCCCTTCAAGGTGTTTTGTCTGGGCTTCTTTCCTTTCACATTTTTAAGGACTCTTCCCACCTCCCTGGAAAGTATATATATTAGGGTTGTTATACATGACTCTCTCTCAGCCCATAATACGGGGACAAAAACAACAAACTGCACAGCAGGTTTTTTGTACGCTACTCTCTGCTTCAGTCTATTTCAGGGGTGAAGTACTGTGGTACCTTGGGTTAAGACTTAATTCGTTCCAGAGGTCCGTTCTTAACCTGAAACTGTTCTTAACCTGAAGTACCACTTTAGCTAATGGGGCCTTCTGCTGCCGCCGCACAGCCGGAACACGATTTCTGTTCTTATCCTGAAGCAAAGTTCTTAACCTGAAGCACTATTTTCTGGATTTGCGGAGTCTGTAACCTGAAGCGTATGTAACCTGAAGCATATGTAACCCGAGGTACCACTGTACCTCTAGACAACATTGCAGGCTTGCCTGTTTTGAGGGAGGTTCAGAAGGTAGTGATGAGGGAAGGGGCCTTTTCAGTTGTGGCTCCACTTGTGGAATGCTCCCCCAGCAAGGTCCACCTTGCTGGGGGAGTCATTATTAACAACTTTTCAACACCAAGTAAAAATCTCTCTTCCCCAGGCATTTGTCAGATTATGATAAATGTTCTCTGCTAACTGTTTTCTATAATTCATTCTTGTTGTTTTGACACGACGTCTGCTGATGCCTCTCTCTCTTGTGCATGGGGCTGCAGCTCCACAAGCACGGGAACGCTCAAATCACTACATGGCATTTATATAGCACTTTTGAGTGCTCTGCACACTTCAAATATACTGTCTAGTTTTAATCCTTATAGTGATTCTAAATGGGACGTCAGTTCTTATCCCCATACTGAATATGCAGAGGGCTGTGGCTGAGAAAAAGCATCTTCCAAGTATGTTTGAACAGGAGACTTCGCAATCCCCCAACTTGGTCCCTGTATCAGTCTCCCCAAAAAGGAAGAACGGTATCTTTCAAGACACAATTACTCCACCAGGAAGAGTGTACAGTCCGCACTTATGGTCAAGCAGATGGGCAGAGACTAGCCTGGGCTCAAGTTGTGTAGTTTGTCCAGAGCGTGGACTACAGGCTCATAAGATGTGCCTCATAAGCGCAAATAAAGATTGGGTGCAGGTGTGTCCTGGGAATTCCAGGTCTTCACAACTATGCAAAGACATGCTAAAATTCCAGGTGGAGGGTTAAACTTCACCAACTGGAAGAATCCCAGGGGCCTGTGCAGTGCCTGTGCAGTGCCTCTCAGTCTGTCGAGGAACATATGTCACAGCTTGGTCACCCTGTCTCCTCAATAACATCACAGAAACAGAGCCCTGTCCCAGGGACTTGAACTTATGCAACCTGCTCTTAGAGGCCTCCAAGTGAGAGAGACACACCACTGCGCCTCAAGGCAACCACCAATCTGGCAGCTAGTGAGTTTTCCTAACATACAGATTGAATATTTTCCCTTGCAGTTTATGCCAAAGAGTTCTCATCTTATCCACTGGAGAAAAGGAGAACAATCACATGTTTATCCTCAGTGACATCCCCTCCGCTCACTGGACCCTATTCTCACAACCCTTTCTGCACACGGCAACCGCATCCTTTGGCTACGTTGAGCCCCTTCAGCCTTGCCACTGCACACACAAATCATGTCGTATAAAATTCTGAGGCCATGAACTTAACCCAGGTGGCAATGGGATCCTAACCACTTTTGCCCACTTCAAGTTGTATTTTTGGCATCCATAGGAAAAGCTCAGTATGTGGCGGCGCAGCTAAAGGCCTGCATAGCCCATGCAGAAAGTATTAGGGGAACAGGCTGCAGTCATTTCCAAGCCAAGTGAACCCATTACCACCTGCTGCATGTGTGTGTTCGCCCCACCCCTCCAATCTATTCTCAATGCTTCCAATGTCTTCTCTTGCTCTGCTTTGGATTATTGCCTGCCCCTCCCTTGCCTTCCTTGATAAGTGGAGTGATCCACGTTCAGCACAGTACGGCTGCACACATGCTGACTAGGCTAGAGAACACGCACTTCCTTTCTTATTTCTTAAAGTAACTCAGTTCAGAGGTGGCTTCCTTGGCGGCAGCATCACTGTGCTGACTCACTAACTTTTCATCAAGCGTTTCTGTGGCCCTTCCTGACATACAAACAACCTACCGTAGTTTGCACAAATCAGGTAGCCTAGTCTGCAGCCAAGTTTACTTTCCCTCTTGCTTTTATGAGACACCAGAGTTGTCTTCTGTTCCTTCCTCTGTTCAGCCCGCATTTGCAATTTGCTGAGACTTGCCTTCTCTCTAGATTTGGTGCCCTCTGTTGCAAATACTTAATGCTGGAACCTGGGAGTCAAAACGTTTCAGAAGGGACCATAGCTCAACGGCAGGGCTCACTTTACATGGAGGTCCAATCCCCACACAACTCTAGCTAGAAGGCTCAGGTGGCAGGTGATGGGAGGGGGCCCTACTGGTGACTCTGGTGAGGAGCTACCAGTCAGAGTAAGTAGCACAGGGCTAGATGCAACAGTAGCCTGCTTCAATATAAGACATTTCAAATATTCATTTTTCCCCATTCGACTTTGGTATATGTGTAAACACTTATTCTTTATTCATTCATGCCACATTTTTAGTCTACCCAAACCGAGGGCTTGCAGTGGGTAAAGGCATAACTCAAGCGGGAAAAGTATAATGGAATAGAAGTCTAATATGCATCCTTGGCTAGACCCACCCCACAATTCATTTTAGCCAAGCTACTGACAGTCAGCCCAAGCAGCGAAGGCACCCAAAGCTCCCAGGGAATGTTGCACAGCTGAGAAACGAGCCACCAGAACCAATTCTCTGTAAGCTTCTTCGTGGTTTTCGCAAGCAGCCTGTCATTACCAGCTAAGCTCTGCATTTGCCAAGAATCTCACCAGGGTGCCTTGTCATAACCAGTAAGAGCCCACACTGGGAGGATTCCTTGCGAAGCCCTTTCTGTGCCAGCCACAATTGCCATCTCTGTCCTCTTTATGCCACATGGATTCCTGTGATAAGAGGCCCTGCCAGACAGGTCCCAATGTCAGCAGCATCTCCTGGCAGCTTTTGTTAATGATTGCGCAGCCAAACAGCAACTCCCTGCATTGCTGACTTGCTACTAAACCAAGCGCAAGGTGAGCAATGCATGTCCCCCCTTTTCAAGGCTTGAAATTCTGCTCCCACCATGCATATAATGTGGCCTGTTCTGGACTCAAAATCACAGCAGCCTGTGTGGTATGAACAGGGAGACCCATGTGAGATAAAGCCAGGAGCCCATGCAGATTTTGGGGTTGAAAAAACATCAGCTATATACATCCGCGGACCTTTGAATCTCCCACATAGAGAAGTATAGCTTTACCTTGCCTGTACAGAGAAACATACAAACAGCATCCTCTGTACCGAAGCATTAAGCTGAAAAAATCAGAAAATATATAAGTGTAGGAAGCAGTAGACATAGAAGGAACTCGGCAGATTATCCAGAACAGTCCTCTCACCCCCCAAATCCCAAGAACGGACATCCTTCATTTAACCTTCCTTGGCAGATCCAGGGACCAACATTCTCTTGATATTTCCCAGCCTCTCAGACGCACATTCCAATGGAATGGCTCTTGCAGTTTAGAAGGTACTTCCTAATAGGTTGCCAGATTCAACCTCCCTGCAGGTTTTTATTTAAAGACTTGGAATTAAGCCCACAAAAGTTTCCAGCTCACATTATTTTTATTTACTAGCCACTTGCCCAAACATGCCTGCATTAGACATTTGTAGCATGTCATCGTCTTCAAATAAATAAAAAAGACCAGATCTCTTCCCACAAACAGAATTTCCCCTTCCTGATTGTCTAGAGCCACTCTTGCTCATCCCAGGTAGCCAGACATACAGCTTTTTTTACTAACTTGTTTAAAACCTTTGCTCCTTCTCTCATCCTCAGCAGATAAGTGAACATGAGCCACATTCTCTTCCCCACCCCAGTCAGAAATGTTATAGCCTTCTGTATAACTGAAAATTGCCCACCACCCCAAATACAAACGAGCAGCTGGATTTCCCTTTCAGTTCTGAGAATTCCACCTTCATCAGTTCACAAGACCAACCTTCCCAGTGCACCACTCTTCTTTTGCGCACAGTCATTGTGGCCCTTGAAACTACGGGGTGACCCAAGTGCATCCAATGTTTTGGGCTCCTTCACAAGAACACATTCCATCTGGTTTTCCACAACATGAGACCAGGAGGGGTGTTTTGTGGGGGATGCTTTCTGTCATGTGCACCAGTCCATTCTACCTAGCTGCCCCAGTCACAAATTCCACTCAATCCAACCAGCACCCCCTCCACTTCCTTTCAGCCTGAGAGCTCTTTTCCTTTCCTCCCTGAGTTCTGGGGAGCTTTCTCTCTGCTAATCTCTTCTTTCTTGTAAACAAACTACAAATGAAACTTTCATTACAAAAAAAGAGCACAAATCCATTACCACGGTCCCTCTCCGGGCTGGGCGCCTCAGCAACCATGCCATGCCAGGGGTGACACCGGTGAAAGCGACAGCAGCTGCCCTAATCAGCCAGCACAATCTCTTGCCTGGCCTCTCCTGGCCTAACCTTCCTCACCCTCCCCTCTCCTCTCGCTCCCTCCCCACCCCATTCCCCCGCCCAACACATCCAGCTCGCAGGAGCACCCTGCAGTAAAGTTCCACCGATTAGGGTCACGGAATATTGACTCAGCTCCTTTACCGAAAGAGCAACCAAACCCCTGCCAGGTACGTTCATAAGGCAACACCCAGAGAAAGGAGTGGAGTCCAAAGACAGGCGCACGCACACACCTGCTCCACTATTCACACTAGACTGATATCCCCACCATGTCCCACCTGGATAAAAGAAAAAAGGCACCGGTCTGCAACGCATTGCATTTCTGTGACACCCGGCCACCACCCCGGCCCCTCAGCATGGAAAAGAGCTTTGTAAACATCTGTTAAGTCTTCCAGCTTCCCTGATGACACAAAAAAACAGGGAGGGGAGGGGATACTGGCAGTGAGAAGGACCACAGAGAAAGTCTTCCATTCTACTTTTTCTTTCTTTCTAGCCTTCAACTGGAACCTCTTTCCATTTTTCTCTGGAATACAGACACCCCACAGAAACCACCTTCAGTGACACAATTTTGTTCCAGAGCTCACCATGTAACCCTGCCTGGTAAATGTAAGAAGCAAGTGCTATCAATAACCTGGTTCTTTTACAGCCAGGGTCAATTTCCCTGGGCTGGGCTTATGTTATGTGTGATCCCAAACTCAGGAACACCTCCTGCCCACCTCCTCCTTCACACCCCAATATTCCTCACAACACTCTACTCTCTTTCTGGATGCAAACAACCCATTTATTGCCCATTTTGCCATCAACGCAATAGTCCTCCCAAACTATAAAGACTGCCAGGCGAAGGAGGCGTGCCACACTAAGAGCTTCCCATTCGTGGAGGCCTGCCAGAGTCCTCTACACCCACACAAGTCAGCAGGACTGGCGAGGGTGGCAGCACCAGTGAAGTTGGGCTCAGACTTTCTCCGCACTGCTGCACCTCCAACTCGAAAAGTATTCGCGCAAAGATCCAAAGAGCTGCTTTAGGTGCAGCCAAGAGCTTTGACACGCTCTGTGGGATTTCGAGTTTTTTGCTCTGAACAAGATCAGAGATGCAAAATGCTTCCTTTGAGTGGGAGAGGAGGGAGGGGTCTGCGGGGAGAGATGCCTTTCAAGAGAAGCGTGGTCCTGTTTTTAAATACATATCCCTTTGCTTTGCAGGATATGTGTTGCCCTTTATGCACAGAGAGCCTGAGTGTCATATCCCCCCCCCCCCACTGGAACAGTTTGCTGTGGTTGCAGCCAGCAAAAGGCCCACCAAGTGTGTCAGGCTGTGTCCACGCATTCGAGATGGAAAGGACGCTGGCATGGGCCGAGGGAACTTGTTATTCAAGACCTGCTCCTGCTGCCCCCACTCTCCTTCAAACATGGCCTCCGAGCCCAGAGGAGCAGGAGAGGAATCCTCACACCCCAGGGACGGTGCTCCTTCTCCCACTTCTTGCCTCTGACCCCTGGGGCTTGGTGGGTGAACCAAGCAGAAAACTTCCCCTTTCCTCACAACATGCCTTCAGAAAAGAAAAAAAAGGAGAGATGTCTGCTCCCTCTCCAAGGATCCCTGTTGTCAAAAGCATGTGTGGGGAGACTCTGGCCCCACTACAGCAGAGAGGCTGTGCTTTTATTTCCCCCCACAGGAATGAACAGCAGCCATTCCTCTATCCAGAGTGTAACTAGCAAAACGAGTGCATCAGTGTTACCTGTGACCTATGTGGTTTTTTAAAAAATAAATAAATATGAATTTGAATAGTTGTGTGCTCCACCTTGATATCATCCATGGCGAAGGGAAGGATGATTTAAAATTTATAAATAAGGAGTGTACTTGAGAAGGGGACTAAGCCTGCACCCCAGCCATTGGGAAGCAATCCTGCCCTTTCACTGGACAGCTTCACCTCTTCAACCAGGGGTGGAGAACCTCCCCCATACCCCATGAGCCAACACTGACAGGTGGGTGGGCCAATCATATGACATCATGAAACCAGGTGACTGGCAGGTAAGCAGTCCCAACCGCCTGTCAAGGCTGACCCCCACAGGGTGGGTGAAGAAGCTCCCAGCAGGATTAAAGTCTCTACTCACCAGCTGATGAGAGGAGGGTTCAATCCTGCTGGGTCTACTTCACTAGCATGTTTCCCACTGGAAAAGAGCTGGTGAAGTAAGACCCAGCAGGACTGCACCCTACTCCTGGCCCATCAGCTGACGCCACCCAGTGTTGGTCAGGTGGATGTGGTTTGGGGGAAATGGCCTCATGACCAAACTGGACCCCTGGGTTCTGTTTCTTGGTCACCCAAGAAATCCATGTTGGGTAGTGGATTTTATTTATATGATAATGATGATACTGAGCATTTATATGATATTTTCCAGTTTCCAAAGCCACTCACATGCATTATCCAGTAATGTTTACTTCATCTCTGAGGTGAGCAGGTATCATTTGTGTATTACAGATAGTGGGTTGACACTGCGAGGTCCAAAATGGATGCGAAACTAAGGCTGTAATCCTGTACCCACCTCCCCTTGGGAGTGAGCCGCACAGTACCTAATGGGAATTAATTCTGAGTGTACATGCAGAGGTTTGTGCTGTAACTGTGTCACTTACTGGTTTTTAAAATTAATAATAATAATAGCAGATGTGATGAGATTTTCATGCGGAAGGAAGATTTAACCCTCCCCTCCATTGCACTGGTCCAGGTGAGGAAAGGGGTGCTCAGACTTAGGAAGTTTGTGTCAGAGGCAATATTTGAACCAGGAAGGCCCTGGTCCACAGCTGAGTCTCTTAACCATTACGCTACTCAGCTCTCTTGTGTATCCATTTCATTTATAAAACGTATTAGTCACTTTCCCTAAAAATAGGCCAAGTCAACATATAGTGTTGAAAACTTCAAAACTAAGTTACTCGTGCCCCTGACAGTGGTCCGATTTTTTAAGAAAAAGGGATGGGGAAACTGTGAAAATTGGTGAATCAGCAGCCATGCGTAAGATCTGATTATTTAGAAAACTATTCTAAAACCACATGAGAGATGAGGGGTGGGATGTGAGTCCAATAATGTTGTGATAATATAGTCCAACCTCTTCTGTAAGGTACTCATTTTATTGTTGTTGTTGTTGTTGTTGTTTTAAAAAACAAATTAACAAGGACAGAACAGCACAAAGTAGGACTAAACAGAGGGACAGTGAGCAGACACAAGGAATATTTCATCTAAGCAGTAACAACCACCTCTTCTCCAAGTTATCAAGCATTAAACACAGTCTTGTGAGCATGTCTAGAAGATACTGAGCCACATTTAATCATGGCATAACTACTTCAGTCCACAGAAAAGTGCATTCTATAGAAAGGGAAATTCTTTCGACTCCAAGCACTGGGGGCTGTTACATAGCCAATATTGCACCTGGAAGCCTAGAAGCCCGATGGAATCACCAATGAAGCCCAGTGGCCATACCCAAAGACCACACAAAAGGACAAAGAATGCTACCTGCTTTTACACTATACAAATCACATGCAGCAAAAGCCTTTCTGACAGGTTGGCTAATGTGTGCTGCTCTTCACAGCAAGCCCTACTCTCATCATTATCCATTGCATGAAACTGTACCCCTCTTGGGTGTAACAGAAGAGAATCTGCTCAGGAACACTGTACCAGCTAAGACATTAAAATATAAGGAATGGAGCTGGAAGCATTACTTGATTAATCAATTATAATACATTAGCTGCAGATGTATTTTAATCAGAGCTGTCAGCCCTGAAAGAATGTTCAGTGCTGATAGTCTCTTTTGGGGGGAGCACACAAGCCATGCATTAAAAGGATTTCGAAAACAATACATGATATGCCTTTTATTTATTGTAAAGGAATAATCACTTTCATTGAATAATATGTTCAAAATACCACCTACATTGAGACAGAGGTAATTGTTGTAATCAGCTTAACATTAACGGTTGATTAATTACTTAAAAACATTATAAAGAAATTTGACTAACACCTCTTGATCCTGAACACTTTTACTTGAGAAAGAGGCATATTAAACTTATTTCCAAATTGTACTTACAGGGCAATTCTATACATGTCTACTCAGAAGTAATCCCTATTAAGTTCAATGAGACTTACTCCCCGGTAAGTATATACAGGAATACAAATATATAGATTTCATATGGGCATACTTGATATTTGCTAGATTCCCTATCACCCTCAATTTCTGTCCTTTTCCAGATCAGAAAGAGACAGATATTTAAACATGAAAAGTATTCCATATGTCACTGCTGGAAGCAAAAAAGGAGCAAACTCTACAGAAAAAAGGTTTCCAAATTTCTGCCTCCAGGCATATTTAAAGCGAACACTGTTGAGGGAGGGAGGGAACAGGGCTACAAGCCATGCCAGGGGAAACTGCTGTCAGACAGGCTTTCAAAACTGCCCTTCCTGAAGCTCGAAGGCTTTGCTTAGCCTTCAGCAGGCGAGAACTGGCACCCAGTTCCAAAGTCCATTAGAGCCAAGAAATATGGATTCATTTTATTTGAATTGCTAACCTGCTCACACCCCTCAAGCTCAGGACAGATTAAAACATTTAAAAATGGTTGCAAGGCAGGGAAATTATCCACACTCTTCAGCATTAAACAAAAAGATGGCACAATACAACCCAAAGTGGCTTGTGTTTTGACATGCCACATGGGGAAGGAAATCCCATAGATGGTAGGCAGCGACTCAAAATACCTCTTTAGACGTCTTCCTGTACAAACTTGGTTCTCGAGAGGGAATAAGCAAGTGAGTATTTGGGGGGGATCTAAAAAATTGTCAGGCTATCAATAAAATCCTGGGAGTTACACACCCAAGTGCCATGAAAATCCATCTAGGTCTAGGACTAGCCAAGGCTCAAGTTCCTGCTCTGCCATGGGCTCAACAGTATCAGTCTCAACAGAAAAATGGGAGCACAATGAGAGTTGTAGCTTTGGGGGTGGGGCTCACTGTTTTTTTTGCCCCAGATGAACCCCATAAGGGGCGCCATTGAGGCAGTGTGTGTACACAAATGTGCGTGGGGGGTGCCAAACTGGATCTTTGACCCACGTGAAATAACGCTTCGTTTCGGCCCTGGCAAAGAATATGAAATTTCAATGTGGGCACTAAAAAAAAAAAGTCTTCTAACTTGAAATGACATGTTCTGGAGTAAACAAGTGAATTAGAAAACTTTGCACACTTTGCTAGGGGAAACTTTGCACACTTTGCTGGTGACTATCTGAGTGATAAAACATGAACAGTATTTGCACTGTAGATGAGGGACTTGTTGAACTCAAATAGGCACTGGATTCAATATTGCAGAGGAAAATAGGCATTTGACAGTTACCACCTACCCTACCTTAATGGAAATGTTCTCTACCATCCCAAGTCCAAACTCTCCCCTTTGCCCAACCTATACCCTGCCAAACCTATACCCTGCCAACAGTTCACTGTCTGTTCCACCAAATATTAAGGGAAGTGACATTACTGCCAAGAAACTATTAGCATGTGACGCCTGTTCCATTGTTCCTCCACCCAGCTGGGGAGAAAAAACACAGGAAGTAAATAGCAGACCTGAGAAAGGGTTTGCGAAAACAGAGCCAGAAATATTTCCCATTAAGAAAAGTACTGTTCGCAAAACAGCACCAAGGCTTGCTTTTGAAAAGCCTTCACCTTACCCACAGATACACTCATTCCTGGGGACTTTTCCCCTTCCTTTTCTGCACCAACCCTTCTCTCCCACCCCCCAAGCTCCCCCCCCCCCCAAGCTCAGGCAGGCAAATCTTGACGGAGTGTTTGCAACGAGCTGGTGCCCGGAGGTTGCTGCCTGAAGCAGGGATTGACCCATAAAGCCCAGCTTTACCTCCGGGGAGAAATCTATTTCCAGTCCAATCCACCCACCCCCACCCAAAAGGGGAGGAAGAGCTGGAGGAGGAGGAGTGCCATGGCAGAGAGAGAGAGAGAGAGAGAGAGAGAGAGAGAGAGAGAGAGAGAGAGAGAGAGACCCCCGCCCCTCCTACTCTCCAGGTGGAAAGGAGATGATGGAGGGAAGGCTAGGGAAGGGAAGGGGGGTGTCTCTCCCTGCGCCTAGGGTGGGAAAGGGAAAATCGATGCTGGAGAGAAGGAGAAGCAGCTCCCAGGGCGAATTGATGGGTCTGGAGCTCCCCATTGATCTGCCTTCGCCGCCGCCTCTCCCCACTTTCTTCTTTCTGCGCTTTTGTGCTCTTCCGGGGAGGGGAAGATGCTGGCGAGGGAAGGGAAAGGAGGAGAAGGGAAGGACGCGCTAACCTTAACCTTTCTCCAGGCATCGGGCTCATTAGAGACGCTAATGAGAGGCCGCTCGGAGGGGGGGGGGGCTTGTCTCTAGGTGCTAAAGAGGGGAAGACGAGGCCGAGGCGGTTCGGTTCGGGTAGCTGTCTGGGAAGGAGGGTCGGTAGGTAGAGGAGTCGTGGGGGCCAGTCTGGAATCAGAACGCACGAGGGAGTTTTCAAAAACGGCGAGATTCCGCCCCTCCTCCCTCGAGCCAACGGGACCCCGGCCCGCCGGCCCCGATCCACGCATCACCAGCCTCACAACTCCGAGCGCCGCGTCTGACTCCCCGGCTGGCTGCGCGCAGATTCCGCGCGGGGCCACCCACCCACCCCCCTCCCCTCACCCCGGCCAAAACGCCAGCAAACTGTCAGGCGAGCCCTGCCCGACACGCAGCACTCTGTAACTACTTTTCACACGCGCGCGCACAAACCCAGCGCCCTGCTCTTGCGCGCACAAGAAGGAGAAATGCGGTGTTACTACAAACTCATTCACTTCGCAGCGGCCCACGTTCCAGGGGGACAGGTCACAGGAGCGCGTCTGCAAAAGGAACTCTCCAGCAACTGTTGTAACACTCGTCGGATAAGTTCCCGGGTGTGCATCCACACATGCACACACCCCTCACTCCCACCCAGTAAAGTCCTCGCAACTTCCTTCCTGGAGACGGGCCCCAGGCCGTCCTCCATTGTATCTACCCGGAGTACACGGAGCAGCCGCCCACCACCAGGTCCTCCTCCCCTGCCCTCCTCCGTGTACACACAGAGCCCGAGCAACCTGTCAACAATCGCAGGGCGCGCGGCTGCTCCTCCACGAGTTCAGTCCGGCATTCACACGCCCCCTCTCCCCTTCCGCCTCCACGCGCCTCCCATCCCTCCCCCCCGCCCTGCCAGGCATCGCTGAACACTCTTCTTCCACCTCTTGCCGTTGACCCCCCCCCACGGATTCTCCCCCCCCCCCGTGCATTCCAAGCGCAGAGTGTATGCGGCCCGTTGGCTAACTCCAAACGGACACCCCCCCCCCCGTTCCTTGAGCGCGCTCCTCTCTCCGCGTCCCCACCCCGCAGTCGCGGCTCTTCTTCCTCCACCCCCCCCCCCCCATCCGAGGATCCCGAGGAATTCCTATAGTGGCAAGCAAACAAAAGCGCACCCCCTCCGATCAAGGACGCGCCCCTCCAGTCGCAGGCTGCTCGGCGCTCCCCTCCAATAAACTTGCCTCCGCCCCTTCCGTGCCCACACGCCCCCTCCCCACCCCCACGCGTGGCCGCCCCCTGAAAACGGCGCCCGGGAGTGTAAAGCGCTTTGGCTGCCGGAAAGTGAAACAAGAGGGCGAGCGCGGCGAGGACAGCCCCGCCGCCGCCGCCCCCCATCCCTCCCCGAGCGGCCACCTCTCCGGGGTCTTCCACCCGCACGCCCAATTCGCCGGCGCACACCCCGGGGTCGCCAGGGCTTTCCGGACGCTCCTCCTTGGGTACGCACACCTTCCTCTCTCTGCGCGCCCCCAGTGCCAGGCTAGCCTGGGTTCAACTGGACCACCACCCCCTCCCGGGGTGGGGGAATGGCTGGCTGGCCCCAAGACCCACAAGTTGCCCCCCCCCCGCCAAGACCCGCTGCTTTTTCTCGTAGCAGGGCGCACGGAGCGCGGCGCGTCCGGGGACGCACGGCCCTCTATCTCTCTCTCCTCCCGTTCCCTGTGGCCGGGGCGACCCGTCTCCTGCCCGGCCCCAGCCATCGCCTACCTGCTGCGGAGCCGCTGCGGCGCCTGGGGCCCGCCGCCGGCCTGCGCCAGCCCTGGCCGAGAGAGAAGGGGGCGCTCCGGGGAAGGCTGACAGCCAGCTGCTGCCCGAGGAGGAGCGCCCCGCCGGGAGGGGAGCGGAGAGGAGAGAGGAGGGCTGGCACTGCGGAGCGCGTCACTCCCGGATCGGGGGGGAGGGGGGAGCGAGAGAGAGACGGGGAAGAGAGGGCTGGGGGAGGGGGGACACAGGCAGCCTGAGCCTCCTACACGCATCCCGGGGGGGGAGACCAGGAGGCGGAGGAGGCGGCGCACGCCCTGTCGGAGACACATAGGCGCACACACCGTGCGCGCAAGGAGGCGAAAGCCAGAGGGAGACGCTGTGTTGTGTCGCCGGAGGGTGGAGAGAAAGAAACGGGGGGAAACGCACGAGGAGAGGAGGAGGCAGAGAGAGAGGGAGGGAGGGAGGGGAGCCCGTCCATTTTCTAAAGAGCGGCCTGGACTCCTTGCCGGGAAGGATGATGGAAGGCAGGTACGAGGCATCCTGCGGGAAGGGCAGGGCTGGATGTGCCCTGAAAGGAAGAGGGGCGCTCCCGGCAGGTTATTCACAACTTACTTACTTACAGTGGTACCTCGGGTTAAGAACTTAATTCGTTCTGGATATCCGTTCTTAACCTGAAACTGTTCTTAACCTGAGGTACCGCTTTCACTAATGGGGCCTCCCGCTGCCGCCGGAGCACGATTTCTGTCCTCATCCTGAAGCAAAGTTCTTAACCTGAGGTACTATTTCTGGGTTAGCGGAGTCTGTAACCTGAAGCGTCTGCAACCCGAGGTACCACTGTGCTTGGGAGCAAGTTCATAGGCCAGCCCAAGACAGTTTGGTGCCGGCGGCAGGAAATCCAAATGGCTTTACTCAACAAGGGGACCCAATCCACCATGCAAAGCGGAGAATGACAGCTCTCATTATTTCAGCGAGAGCTTCCAGATGAATTGTGTTCCATGGGACCAAACCTTTTGCCACATGTGTGTTGAAGGTGTTTCTCTGATATGACATGTTAGGATGTGCGGTAGTTGTTTGCTTAAGGCTGCCGATAACTGCATAGGTATTTAAATGCCTAAGCTAGGGGAAGCCACTGAAGGGCATGACCCCTGGCCTCTCCTGGCTTAAACTCAACACTATTTGTTTCAAATCAATTACTTTAATATTATTCAATAGGACTTGCAGCTTGCCTCCAATCAGAGGGATGAAGCCCCTTCTTTGTAAAGAAAGTTGGAACTGGAGCAGTTTGAAGTGGAATTCAAAATCTACATTAAACTGTAAAGTTGTTGTTTGGTTTCCATGCCTCCCAAAAACTTTTTGTTTGGGGGATCTAGAAGAAAATGTTTGGGCTCTGCTTGTCCTGCCAATTTCCCCTGGGGAAAATCACTTTTTACTGCTGAATCAAAGCAAATGTCAATTGGGTGGAAAGCAACAAGGCAAACTGAAAACCTCTTGGACCCCTGCTTTCTAGGCAGGGGACACGCAAAGCATGGACGAGCCCTTTGAACCAGCAGGAAAACCAGTTTGGTTGCTGAATGTATCCAGATGCCACAGACACGAGGAGAGATGCAAACCTGTTTCTGATTGTACTGGAAGCAAATGTTAATGGGAGGCGAACTCTTAACATGCAGTTCCATGTTAAGTTCATGCTTGGTGCCCCTCTGGAACTGACCAGAGGGGCACCAAGCATGAACTTAAGTGGCATCTAAGGTGGGATACAACTGTTGTTGAACAGATTTGGAACAGTGAGCACGGTGCTATCCAATTCAACATATATTCAAACCAACATATAACTGGACAATTGCCAAGAAAGTCCAAAGAAGAAATTTCCCCAAAATGAAGGAGCTGGTTAAAAGGATGTTGAAGGGGAAAGTGTATATAGGTTTAAATCCCCCCAGAATGCTTGGGAATGTTTAAAACCACAGATAGTAAGATTACAACAGGACTATATAACACAAATAAGGAACGGTACCACTTAGAGCCAAGAGCTTTTTCTTGGACAAACTTTTTCACTGGTGGTGCAGAAATTCAAAAGGCCCCATCCATATTGGCATTCTGTCAGCTGTTGAAGATACACCAGCTGAGGCAAGCATTCCCCTGAACCTGAACTTCCTGAACAAATTCTTTTAATTGTTGTTCAGCTGCATTCTTTTTAACTGGCTTAATTAATGTATATCTTAATTATGGGTGTTTTTAATGCTTTGAGGGAATTGTTTTATTGTGTGTCTTAATGATGTATGGATTTATAATTGATTTTATACTTGTAAACTACTTAGAAGCCATTTTTGTATGTAAGCAGCAAACAAGCAAAAAAAAATTAACAGGATGCTGATCTGAGTCAAGGAAGCAATTGGAGGATATGAATAGGGCTACTAGACACGATGGCTATGTTTTCCCTCTACTATCAGTGACAGTATGCCTCTAAATACCAGTTGTTGGGAATAATAATAATAATAATTTTTATTTATACCCCGCCCTCCCCAGCCAAGGCCAGGCTCAGGGCGGCTAACAAGCACTAATAAAAACAAGTTGAATGAATACAACTTAAAAACAAGATTAAAATACAACCTTAAAATATTGAAACATTAAAATATTAAAATGCAGCCTCATCACAGGAGGAGAAAGGAAAAAGGAAAAAGAAAGCGGGGGAGAGAATCAAGTTGATTCCAAGCCAAAGGCCAGGTGGAACAACTCTGTCTTACAGGCCCTGTGGAAAGAAATCAGATCCTGCAGGGCCCTGGTGTCATGAGGCAGAGCATTCCACCAGGCCGGAGCCAGTGTTGAAAAGGCCCTGGCTCTGGTTGAAGCTAATCTAACTTCCTTAGGGCCCGGGACCTCTAGGGTGTTGCTATTCATGGACCTTAAGGCTCTCCGTGGGACATACCAGGAGAGGCGGTTCCGTAGGTACAAGGGTCTTAGGCCGTGAAGGGCTTTAAAGGTCAAAACCAGCACCTTAAATCTGACCCTGTACTCCACCGGGAGCCAGTGCAGCTGGAAAAGCACTGGGTGAATATGCTCCCATGGCAGAGACCCCGTGAGGAGCCTCGCCGCAGCATTCTGCACCCGCTGGAGTTTCTGGGACAGCTTCAAGGGCAGCCCCGCGTAGAGCGAATTACAGTAGTCAAGGCTGGAGGTGACTGTCACATGGATCACTGTGGCCAGGGCGGGGCAAAAATGAGAAGAGTGCTGTTGTGCTCAGGTCTTGCTTTTGGGCTTCCCATTGAAATCTGGTTGGTCACTGTGAGAACAGGATGCTAGACTAGGTGGGCCATTGGCCTGATCCAACAGGCTCTTCTTACGTTCTTATGAACGTTCACTTCAGAAAATGGAAGTCTTGTTCCAATGAGAACAAGCAGGAACACAAGCTTTGATTAAATAAATTCAAGAGATGAAAATAAAAGTAGTCAAGGAGCACATTGCTAAAAACATGAAGACCAACTACCCAAAAAATCTTTAAATATATTAAAACAGAACATTATCTAGAGAGGTCATTGGAGCTTTAGATGGCAAAGGTGTGCTAAAGGAGGAAAAGGAGATTGCAGCTGAATGAATTATTTGCATCTGTTCTCATAGCAGTAGATATAAGAACTAAGGCAAACAGCAGTAACAAGAGACAAAGTTTTAGACCTTATCAACAACTTAAAAGTGAGCAATTGACTTGGGGGAATGAGTTCTCTGCAAGGCCATACATGCATGGAAAAAGGGGAGGCACACAATTACAAGCTGTAAGTTTAGCTGAAGTAGAAGGAACCTGGAGAAGAGTGACTAGTGGGGTGCCACAGGGTTCTGTCTTGGGCCCGGTCTTATTCAACATCTTTATCAACGACTTGGATGATGGACTCAAGGGCATCCTGATCAAATTTGCAGATGACACCAAACTGGGAGGGGTGGCTAACACCCCAGAGGACAGGATCACACTTCAAAACGACCTTGACAGATTAGAGAACTGGGCCAAAACAAACAAGATGAACTTTAACAGGGAGAAATGTAAAGTATTGCACTTGGGCAAAAAAACTGAGAGCCACAAATACAAGATGGGGGACACCTGGCTTGAGAGCAGTACATGTGAAAAGGATCTAGGAGTCTTGGTTGACCACAAACTTGACATGAGCCAACAGTGTGACGCGGCAGCTAAAAAAGCCAATGCAATTCTGGGCTGCATCAATAGGAGTATAGCATCTAGATCAAGGGAAGTAATAGTGCCACTGTATTCTGCTCTGGTCAGACCTCACCTGGAGTACTGTGTCCAGTTCTGGGCACCACAGTTCAAGAAGGACACTGACAAACTGGAACGTGTCCAGAGGAGGGCAACCAAAATGGTCAAAGGCCTGGAAACGATGCCTTATGAGGAACGGCTAAGGGAGCTGGGCATGTTTAGCCTGGAGAAGAGGAGGTTAAGGGGTGATATGATAGGCATGTTCAAATATATAAAAGGATGTCCTATAGAGGAGGGAGAAAGGTTGTTTTCTGCTGCTCCAGAGAAGCGGACACGGAGCAATGGATCCAAACTACAAGAAAGAAGATTCCACCTAAACATTAGGAAGAACTTCCTGACAGTAAGAGCTGTTCGACAGTGGAATTTGCTGCCAAGGAGTGTGGTGGAGTCTCCTTCTTTGGAGGTCTTTAAGCAGAGGCTTGACAACCATATGTCAGGAGTGCTCTGATGGTGTTTCCTGCTTGGCAGGGGGTTGGACTCGATGGCCCTTGTGGTCTATTCCAACTCTATGATTCTATGATGACTCTATGAACCAGGGTGCAGTTGTCCACAATGTTGCTTTGGGAATATGAAGCAGAGGCAGCACTTTTGCCACCTGCTGTAGTGGTCACTAAACCCATAGTGTGTTCTGCAAAGACATTTGTAAATAAAATGCATTACAGCGATTCATACATATGTGGTGTTCTCTCATCCCGAGAAAGTGAAACATTGCCTGCCACACTGCCCCTAAACCTCTCAAGGTGTGTGTGACCTTGTTTCCACACTTAGGACCCAAAAGGATCATAGCGAGTTGTGCTGGACTGAAAGAGAAAGGATTCGGGGGGGTGAGGGTTGAGAGCGTGGGTCTTAGAGGACATGTGTCGAGAAAAGACTGGAGAAGCTGCCTCTGGGTGGTGGTGCTGGGATTAGGGAGAGTCTAGTTGCAGTGGATAAGTGGGTCAAATGAGGCTAAGGTGGTTCAAGAAAATAATAGCCATGGGTGGGAGGAGGACCATGAGAACTAGCAACCACATACATTCAGAGGAAGGAGGACAAACAGCCAAGGGAGACAAAGCATTATTTATCAAGTAATCCTTCATAAAATACTGGCAGAGCAGGGGTACTGGCACATCTCCCAAAAGTGGGGGGACACATTTCAGCTGCCACTGCAGAAGCGGTAAGTCATTCCATCAACTGTCCTACTGACACTTCTTTTTTTTCAAATTAACCAACCTTTCTCTGTGGCCACTTGTCTTTGTGGTTCCTGTGCTGACCCCCCAGCAAAGTGACCGACCCCCTGCACTGTCACTCAGAGACATAAAAACTACTGCCGAGGCAAGAATTCAAAGTCCAACCCACCAAATTACTCATCTGCAAAACAACAGAGCCCTGCTTGGTGTGACCTAAGAGGAAATTCCTCCCCAAAAAAACCTGGGTCTTAAAGGAGAAAGTGAGTAAAGGTAAAGCAGCCTGATGAACAGACAGAAAGAGCACCAATGTTGGGGAAAGACACAGAGATAGGGAAAGGCATTGGAGGAGGCAAAGCGGCTGATGGGAAGTGAGGTCTTGAGAAAGGACAAGGGAGAGGAGGTGGCATGAGCAAAGCAGCGGGGAGGGGGAGATGGGTTTATTTGAGGAATTGGATACACATCTCCCTGCCATGCATTCACTGACCTGTCATTTCCTGACAAATCTCAGCACAGGTTTTTACAAGCACCCTGCTGCCGTTGTGCATGGATGCTTACCCCCATCTACGTAAGGAAGGCCAGGCAGTTGCCAGTACCCACAAGTATACCCCTTATTTGATCAGTGCAGTTTATGGGACCAAAAGCTCCTTACTCTTTTGAGAATCATTGCCCTGTGCAATGGGATTTTTTGTTTGTTGCTCAGTTGCATGAACTGATGCCAGGCATAAAAAGTCCAAGGCAGTTACATTTAAATTTGGAAGAGATTTCTTTAAAAATGAGAGGATTAGTTAAAAGTAACTTGAAAAGTCAGGCCTGTTCTGTCCTTTCAGGAAGCTTGGAGGTTAAATGAACCTAGTTGAATAAATAAAATATATAACACAGATCAGATCAGAAAGGCTAAAAACAAGCCAACAAGGATGCCAGTGTGGTTATATAGCACAGACAAGGAAGCTGTAAAATCCAAGAAGGCTTCCTTTAAAAAGCGGAAGTCTTGCCCAAATGAGGAAAACAAAATGAATAATGCCTGAGCTTCCATCGCCTAACAGTAAGCCAAGCACAAAAAGAAGTAGAAGGCCAAATTTCTGAAATATATTATATGTATTACATAGATATATAAAAAGCAGTATAACAATTTGAACACATCTGTAGCAGGAAACCATTCAATGACAAAGGAGTGGAAGTGGGTGGGGAGATTTTAAAGATCATCATTCTGCTGCTCCAGAGAAGTGGACACGGAGCAATGGATCCAAACTACAAGAAAGAAGATTCCACCTAAATATTAGGAAGAACTTCCTGACAGTAAGAGCTGTTTGACAGTGGAATTTGCTGCCAAGGAGTGTGGTGGAGTCTCCTTCTTTGGAGGTCTTTAAGCAGAGGCTTGACAACCATATGTCAGGAGTGCTCTGATGGTGTTTCCTGCTTGGCAGGGGGTTGGACTCGATGGCCCTTGTGGTCTCTTCCAACTCTATGATTCTATGATCAAAGGAATTCTTCAATCAGCCTATTTATGCCATTTTAAAAAATAATTCTCTGTTTTACGTCCTAATTTTTTTCTGGTGCTTTTACATTGATTTTGGTTGTTTATAGTATTGAGGAAGGGGCTGTTTTATACAGCTGTTTTAATTCTACACTGTTTTGGTAGAACACTGCTAAAAAGTGGTACATAAATTCCATGTCAGTCTTCCCTGTAGAAGCTGTTGCAGAACTCATACCTGAACTACTGTTTTAAGGGAGAATATAACCATGACCATGATTGAGCTGATCTGCTAAGTAGACCGGATGTACTTGATGCTCCCCCCACCCCACCTGGCCAGGCTCTCCCCCTGCAACCTTTCCATTGTCAATGCAAGCAAGCAGAAGGTCTCCAGTGATCAACCTAGAACAAGAATCTTGCAGTTACACATAATACTTCTACTCAATGCAAAGAGTCACGATACGCCATCACAGGTGCTGACACCGTATCTTGCACCTCCAGGCAAACTGCTACAAAGCTCCTACTCTCAGTTCCACTAATTGTGTACAGTATGTGTAGATATCTGTGCCTATCCAGATGCAGATCTAGATATAATATGTTTGGTAATAACATTTGTTCAGCCCGATTTTTCCAATTTCTGCAGTGCAAAGGTTCTGCAAAAGTTAATCAAGAGCAACGGGCAGTGGAGAAAAAAACAAAAATACAAACAATTATATAGTGGCTTCCTTTTGCAAACATGATTAAGGGAGGCCCTGGTGGTCATTACAAGAGATCTTGGGTTCCCAAGAGAGTGACTGACTCACAAAATGAGTCTGTGCTAGTCACTTGATGTCCTTGTGCTTCTGGAAAAAAGTTAATAGATACATAGTGGAATATGTTAGGTTTCACATTGTCAACCAGCTGTCCTAAGTAATGAACTTTAGAAATGTAAACCTTGCATGAGACCAGTTAGGAGGGGAAAACATATCCCATATTTTAGGGAATGCCTTTTCACATGCAAACTTCCTCCTACATTTTTGTCTTCAAAAGTGGCCCTGCTTAAAGAAAAAGTTTCTGCTTCAGAAACCTTGGACTACTAACTGAGGTTTAAAAAGTGGCTAAGAGAAGCAAGGCCTCCCCAATGCCCCCCCCTGTGGAATTTGCTACCTAGGTAAGCCCACCCAGACTCCTACGAAAGACTGATAAAAACTGCAACGCCTAGTCAGCTAGTTAGCTATACTGGTTAAAATATTCTGATAGACTAAGAAGTGTCCCCCATTAACTGGGCGACAAATGTTAACTTTTTAATAACCATTTTAATGCAGTGATCTGGATGACAGTTTCCATTGCAGAAGAGTTACGTTCTCCTATGCGAGAAAAGAGGGAGTCCCTCTTCTAAAATGATACTGCCAAGTACTAGAGTACCATCTACACTCTTGAAGATGGTTCAGAGATTGCAGCTAGTGCATAACACAGCAGTCAGTGTCTTGGTGGACCTGATGGACCTGAAATTACATAACATTTATTCTCAGACACTTGCATTGGCTGCCTACTTGCTACTGAGCACAATTTAAGATTTTGGTTCTGTCATACAAAGCCCTGGATGGTTTGGAGCCATCACCGCAAGGAGTGCCACTCCCAATGTTGTCCATTCGCACAACTTGAGGTCTCATTTGCACATTCTTGCAGATTTAGGCTGCAATCCTCTACTCATTTACTTGGGGCTTACTTCTGAGTAAACATATATAGGACCGCACTACCAAGCAGTCAACTAAGACATAACATGCTTATTTTCCTCAAGCCTCTGGGTGGAAAACTGGATGCTGATTCATTGTTCTGGAATTTAGCTGTCGCTAAATGGCCTTATTGTTGTTTACTTTTGTTATTTAAATTAATAGTTTAATTTTTAATGTGTCTTCAGGTGTCTTGACGGGGGCTTCCATATCTGAAAGGCAGGATATGAATCAAATAAACAGTACTTTTTTATATTAAAAAAAACCCTTATTGTAGGAAGATCATGATATTATGTAGGGGGAATGGGAGTTCATGTTTTGTGTCCCAGCAATGGCGACTGTTTTAATCTGTGTTCTCTGCAGCCCCAACACACAGATGGGACCAAGAAATGTTTAGCATGAATAGCAGATTGAAGACCCGCAGGCCACCCAACTACCTTTAGCCTTTCAGGAGTGGGAAGAGGAGAGATGAACACAGGGCACAAATCCTCCCCAGCACAAAGCAATGCTCAGCTCCCACTCACTTCACTAGCTTTCTATAATATCCAGTCTTGCTACTCCCACCACCCTGCCCTCATGCCTTTGGTTTGAAGAAAAATGCCTCTTGAAGATATTCTCTAAATTTGGCGCCTGCACCAGGTGTGACCGCCTGCTCCATTCCTAACACACCTCAAATTCCAACGGAAGTCAGGGGAGAGTTTGGGATATGCAAGAGAGGAAGGGCTGGGTCCTGCCATGGCAACTCTGTCTCTTAAAATAGCTCTAATAGGTCTTGCAAATCCATAGCAACCAGCATGAAGCCTAACAGGGACATGTGGTATCTGAGTTCCAACGGCAGCTACCGCCGTGTTCTATGCTGACGAAATGACCTCCTCTTGGGCTGCTGCCCAGGAAGGTTTCAAAAATGTTCCAGTACTCCCTTTAACTTTGGTTGCCGGACCCCACACCAAAACAAGGCTGGGGGCTTTATATCACAAACAGGTAGTTCAGATCTGATTTTGCTGTGTCCACAACTGTCCACGCATTCCCTTTTTTTGGACTTGGATATGTTGTTTACTTTTGTTATTTAAATTAATAGTTTAATTTTTAATGTGTCTTCAGGTGTCTTTTGGGACTTGGATATGTTGTTTAATGGGACGCGGGTGGCGCTGTGGGTAAAAGCCTCAGCGCCTAGGGCTTGCCAATCGAAAGGTCGGCGGTTCGAATCCCCACGGTGGGGTGCGCTCCCGTTGCTCGGTCCCAGCGCCTGTCAACCTAGCAGTTCGAAAGCACCCTCAGGTGCAAGTAGATAAATAGGGACCGCTTACTGGCGGGAAGGTAAACGGCGTTCCGTGTGCTGCGCTGGCTCGCCAGATGCAGCTTGTCACGCTGGCCACGTGACCCGGAAATGTCTCCGGACAGCGCTGGCCCCCGGTCTCTTGCGTGAGATGGGCACACAACCCCAGAGTCTGTCAAGACTGGCCCGTACGGGCAGGGGTACCTTTACCTTTACCTTTATGTTGTTTAATAATCTTGTTGTATATGGTATTGAAATATGGGTTTTGTATATTATTGTATTTTTGTTTCGCTATGTTATGATGAAATAGTTTTTGTAGTGTTTGCTTGAAATGCATCCCTGTCTCTTTGTTGAGAGCTACTTTGGGCATGCACAAAGCTATTTTGATACCTGTGCACGTGAATTTTCCCCCAAGGTAGTATGCAAAAGCGTAATGAAAACATGTGCCCTTTGCAAGACAGGTAGGTATCAATTTCAACCTGATTTTGTTTTGCTTTGTTCTTAGCACAGATGTCCTGCACAAGAGTAATATTCAGCTACAGCAAACTACTCTTTGCAGGATCGGGGGTGGTGGCAATATCCCAAACATTTAGGAATGCTCCACAGGCCACCATAAGAGTTAAAACTTCAACCATGATTCCCCACCACCACCCAAAAAATACAGCAGCAATAAAATACCAAATTATGATAATGAGGCCTTGCACAAGACATCCGTACTAAAAATTAAAAGAGAAAAGTCCAACATTTGCACCACAATTACAGTCTCCAGCATAATCGCCCCCAACTGAGTGTATGGGGATCTTCAGAGAACTGTTCCAAAGTAGGCATGCATTCAACATGCAGTGATAAATGAAAATGGGTATTGGGGGCTACCACAAAGAAAGCGGCTAGGTGGTGCTCAGGTATGGAGCAAACAGAAACAGAGGAGTTGCAACAGAGACCCCCCACTGAAACATCACCACACCATGTGACAAACTTCCCACCACACCCCATCAGTGACTGAAGATGTATAATGGGGTATTTTTATGTGTTGGGTTTTCTGTGGTAAAGGGAAGTTAAGATTAAATGTCTCAGGCAAAGAAACCAAGGTGCATATCGCAAGAGACTGGCTTGGCAGGACAATACCTTCAACACCACAGGTGCAATATTTCAGTCGGACACTGAACATGAGCCTAATAAATATTATTCTTTGTTTATGCTTGTGGCAGTTGTAGGAATATATGACTCTTCAGGTCCCTCTAGTACTGTATTCTTTTTTCAACAGTGGCAGTCAGCTATCTCTGGGAAGCCCACAATCAGAGTAGGAAGGTCATGGTACCCTCCCCATTTTTTGTCCCACTCTGTCTTGAACACAACAGTCATTAGGAGAGGGGAAGGTTTGCCCCACTTCACTCCTGGGGGAAGGAAAAAGACGCCGCAAAGAGGATCTGATGCATCAAGACACAGCTGCAGAATGGGAATCTTTAGAAAATGTCTCAGGCACAGCAGCCCCTCAGGCAGAAGCCACAAGTTTAAGAGCCTCAAACACAAACACCACTTGGACAGGTTACCTATTGCAGATTACGAGAAACGATAACACTACAAACATTTGGTTGAATCTCAGGTCAAAGCGATTGCGAGGGATTAGTCCATTTTAACAGATTACCCCCCTGACACTTCCTGCTCTCTTCATCCTAAACAAAATGATCCTTTCTTTGCCTGGCTTGGCTTGCTCTGTGTTTCAAAAATAAGGTGAATGTCCTCTCTCTTCCTACAAGCAAATATGAAGCCTCATGGAAAGTGAAGAACCAGATTCCTTCAAAAACCTACACTTAACATCCTTGCCAGTCCCGATCAGGCAAAAAAACAAAAACTAGCCCATGTCCTGTTTGCTTTCAGTCATTGCGGTCAGATCCATCAAATTAAAAAACTGGGACATGCAAGTCCTCTCCCACTCTACAGCATGTTTTCAGATACAACAAATTCTAGTTAAAGAAAACAACCCCTTTCTCATCCCCTTCAAATACACACACATACATACAATCCAACACACCCAAGTCATAAATTTGTTAGTCTTTAAGGCACTGCAAGACTCTGCAGTTCCCTTGCAATGAACACAACTATTTTCTCACTATGGGGAGAAGAAGAGCCGGGTAGACAAATCACAGGAAAAAGAAAGGGTTTGGAGCTCTTCCCCTCCATTGGTCCTCTGCTCCAAATCAGAGAACCGCTCATCACTTGGCAGTTTTGGCCCTGGCCTGCTTCAAACTTGACTAAATTACACTTCAGTTTAAAACCTTCCCTTCCCTTTCTTCTTCTCAGGTAACATAGCTAAAATTTGTTCTGTTCCTCAGCCAAAGCTGTACCCCTCACTTTAGGACTTTATCTTTAGCACTTTCATACTTAGCTTTAGACTAGGTTTAAACACAGCAGCTACAGCAGAGCTGAGAAAATAGACAAAATAGTCAAGACACGTATGTTATCCAGACTTTCTACTCCACAGAGAGATGGGACTAAACGATCCTATAAATGACAACTCGGAGGCTATTGTGCTCAAAAAAGCTTTCTTCCAGGCAGGTGGGTTGCAGTATTGGTCCACAGAAGAACAACATTCAACCCTCCAACTGCCAACTAATTCAGCTTCATTCTGCTAACCTAATACATTTTCTAAAATTATTTTCCAGCTTTGTTGGACCACCATACGTCTTTCCTTATTTCTGTGCTCAGCCTTACATGCATGAATTCCACTAGAAAGAGATTCAGATTCTTGTTCACTTTCATGTTGCCAAAGGAAAAAACCAACAACCTTCGTCTGCTTCTCTTCTTGGTGAAGCCCAAGATCTTTTGCACAAAGCACAGTTCTAACCTGTTTAGCTGGCAAGAGTGTCCTCCATTTACCAATTTAAGGCTAGGCTTAAAACAAAATGCCTTCACCCAGAGACCCCTCACCAGCCTCATCTCTGGTTTTATTTATTCACTATATCCAGCCTGAAAGAGAGTTTTGTGTCATTCAAAAAGACGATGCACTGCTTTGTGAAACAGAGTTTGGTCCTGACAAAGGCAGCATTTAAAAACCACTGTACGCTTTGCGCTGTACGCCTGCCAGATTAAGACTGATTGGATAAATTATGAAGAAAGAAGCTCACCTGCTCCTGGGAATTCATGACACGCAGCTTCATCTGCTTCAGGTAGGTGGAGGTGAGGGGCATGTTGTAGTCAATGATGCCAGAGACCAGAGAGGAAGGAGGTTCATTTTCTGTAAATAAACAGAAAGGAGGAGGGGTGTCATTTGGAAGTTAGAAGGCCAAACAACATCTGTCCACCTTTCCCCCAAACTAAGGCCCAAACAAGACCCAGTGAGTGCACCAATGCACGCATTTCCTGCTCCTATATAAAAAGAAGGGGAGTGGGGTGATTAGGTCTATTTGTTGCAATGAAAGGTGCACAAGGGGAGCTGAATGCTTCCAAGCCTAATGAGTAACTGTAGAGAGTATATGCTCAGGAATCAAGAGTGGACTTTAGGAGCAGAAGTGGGCTCAGCTGTGCAATACCAGCGTCTCTGACTGGTAGGGAGTATGAAGCTTCTGGATTGGCCAGGCTTATTATAGACAACAGGAGTCTGATCCTCCTCCCTTGTACTTTATGCCTGATGCTCTTCAGGCCATGCTTGCTGGGTCTGATGGGAGTTGTAGTTCAGCAACACCTGGAGGGCCAAAGGTTACCTATTCCCAACAGAGAGGGTTAAGTTTTGCGTCTACCTGCAATTCCATGGGGTTTTTCCCCAATAGATTCATGTAACCAGAGTTGGCCCATGTCCTTTGTGAAAGTTGATCAAGTATAATCTAATCCATCTCTCCTTCATAGGTGACGAGGCTGCCTCCATCACCACCCTCTCCCTGCACAGAGAGAATGAAGCTTTGGAACAAAAGGGCCATTTGTTTTCCCTGCCCCTCCTGGCAAAGCAGCAAAAGGCTTGCATATGAAGGATTAAAGAAAAAAGAAAAAAGTTTGGCTTGTGTAGATTATTTTTAAGGGCACCTATTGTGAAGGAACAACAAAAGAGTCTTCTGGCACCTAGGCGCTTCGTTGTTTTTGCTGCAACAGGCTAACATGGTTACCCTTATGGATATTGTGGAACAGGCGCTATTGACAAGGACCTTCATTCATACTGTGCAGGATACAATCCATGTAGCCCCCATCTGGCCGTAACCTCTGCAGCCAAATTCTCAGTGCAAAGCGGGGAGGAAGCAGAGCAAGGATGCAATGCTTGCTCAGAGCCAAGGAGCACACTGGAAAAAATATATCACAAAGCAGAAGGCCATTGTATTTAGCAGATTAACAAGGGGCACGTTTCAAAATCAACTGCAAATTGTTTTCATGAACCTGGCAAATGCCAGACTGCTGTTGGCAGGTGAGCATTCAGCATTCTTCTTCAGAATTTGCAGCCTTCAAAATCTTAACATCTGAGTCAGCCCTTCAAATAAGAGTCAACTTGGGAATGAAAAAGATGCAGAGGAAAAACTAAGAGAGCTTGTTGTCAAGGCCACTTTTGCTTTCACAATGGCTCTTAAGGAAAATTGGCTACTGACCAAGGCCTCAGAAAATCCTGATATCTAAGACTTCAATATTATTAGCCATGAACACTTTCTATAGCACTTTCAGTTTCCAAAAGCCTTTACAAGCTTTATTTGCTTTTGTTTTGCAGCACCCCTGTGCCATGTAGTTTTTATGGCTCTCCTGGTGGCTTTAGAGATCAATGTCCACAGGATCCTTCTGGATCAGCTCTGTAGGCTAGGAGTCAGAGGCATGGTATTATGAGGATTCCTTCCACTCCACTCAGGTCCCTAAGCAGTAGGCAACTTTTGCTAAGCCCCTTGGGTTTTAAGGCACAGAGTGCCACAGGATTCCCTCCTGAAGATGCTGCTGGAAGCATTTCACCTAGGGATCTGAGGCATGGTATCATCAGTATGCTGGCTATTTAATTGCCACTGGACCCAATTAAATAAATTGACTCTGGCATTCATAAACACCCTAGGTCCCAAATACTTGGAATAGTATCTCCTCCATATCTGACAGTCTGAGCCTTATGATCTGCGCAGAAGGCCCTTTCCATTGTTCCAGCAATTACTATGTTTCATTACATGGTGATCCGCGGAGGACCCCAATATGGAACTCTCTCCCTGTGGCAAAATGGCTGTCCCCTTTATCGATTACATTTGCCAACAGCTGAAGGCACACAACTTTAGGCAGGCACTTTGGGGAGCATATGCATAGTTAAGGAGCAGCGGCTGATTGGTTTTATCCTTTTACTTATTGGTTTACATGTACTTATGACACATTTTAAGGGACGTGGGTGGCGCTATGGGTTAAACCACAGAGCCTAGGACTTGCCGATTAGAAGGTCGGAGGTTCAAATCCCCGCAACAGGGTGAGCTCCCGTTGATTGGTCCCTGCTCCTGCCAACCTAGCAGTTCGAAAGCACGTCAAAGTGCAAGTAGATAAATAGGTACTGCTCCAGTGGGAAGGTAAACGGTGTTTCCATGCGCTGCTCTGGTTCGCCAGAAGCGGCTTAGTCATGCTGGCCACATGATCCGGAAGCTGGACGCCGCTCCCTCAGCCAATAAAGCGAGATGAGCGCCACAACCCCAGAGTCGGACATGACTGGACCTAATGGTCAAGGGTCCCTTTACCTTTACCTATGACACATTTTATGTGGTGCCGAAAACCATCCTATGGAACCAAGGATGAGTTTAAAATATAACAAACAAACAAAAATAACTACTCCCATTTCACAGGTAGGAAACTGAGGTTGAAAAGTTGTAACATGCCCAAGATGACTGTGTGAACCCATGCTAACGTTGAACCTGAGCTTTCTAACTCTTGAAAATGGAAATGAAAATAAATAATGCAGTCAGGTGTGTTTTCAACTGACCTCCTGATTATTATGTTTTATGGGAGGGAGAATCAAATGTTCAAACTTGCCTCTAGATTATAATTTTAATTGTGCCTGGCTAGGGAGCAGGGATCACCAATATTTCCGATAGCAGCCTCCACAAAAGTAGTTCTGATCGACCCTCATGCTACACATTTTTTATGGGTAGGCCTTTGTATGTGCTAAAAAAGTTTTTAAGTTCTGTGCCTAGGACGCCCAAACAGGATATTGCAACTGGTGTACAAATGATGCAAACTGAGTTTCTGCACGCTTTTATTCTGCAGCTTTTACTATTTTCATATTTTCCATTCAGGTTTAGCTAGCCTCGGGGAGAGGCCACCGGGAGTTCTGCAAGGTGCCCCTCCCCCCCACCTCTCCCCCCCCCCATGGCCCTGGCTTCTGAGGTTTCAGCCCACACAATTCCAAGCACCTGTTCACAGGCACCACGGCTCAGATCCTGCTCCTTTCCCCCTACCCTGAGAGCCGAAGTTCTCTGCTAGCTGAATTCTGTGCCTAATACCATACAGGACTGCAAGATCATTGCTAAGCTAAGAGGAGAATGAGGCTCACAGTGCAATCTAAACCCAAGACCCACCGGGGATGAACGAGATTGGATCTGGTGGATCTTGGGCTTTTCAATCTGAGCCAAAGCTCAGTCCCACACCCTGGTTCAAGCAGGGGCACAGCCAAAGAAACTTACACCTGCGTAAGTTCCTGAGTTTGGGGTATTGTGGGGGGAAGGCAAGGAGAGTCACCTGCTCCAGTCATGTGACCAAGTGCCTGATCCTCAAAACTCAAGCCCCACCTCTTCCAGATTAGATGACAGTAGCCCCTCCCAGTGGCTCCTCAACAGAATGTAGAATAGGGGTCACTTACACTGGTGTAAGCTATACCAGCTTCCCATCTTAAGGATTGCTCTGTAAAAAATATTCAGCCAGCTTCATGAAGCCAAAGGAATGCAGAAAAGGTCTTAGGAGATGTATTCCACACTAAAGGATTGGAAAAGTGAAACCAACAAATGGGATACCCCAATGCATAGGGCAGGGATTCCCAGGCTGTGGCCCATGCACTTCCAGTGGTCTGCAAGCTTCATTTAGGTGGTCCGTGGCATTAAATACTCATACTGATTTTTTAATTGTATTTTTATTGCTTCTTTTCTTTCTTATATTGCATTTTATTGTAGAACAATTTGAATTCTATGGAACGCAAATCGTAATACAATAAAACACAATGTAAGAAAGAAAAGAAGCAATAAGAATACAATAAAAAATAACACATAATCTAGAACAGTGCATTACTACTGCTTCAAGAGGCAAACAAATCATGAAGTGATCCACCAAGACCATCAGCGATTTTCAAGTGGTCCATCGACTAAGAAGTTTGGAAATCACTGGTATGCAGCCTGTAGCTGCTTTGGATCAAGTCAGACTATTGATGAACCAGTGGTTCATCTAACCCAGTACTGTCAATAATAATAATGATAATTTTTTTTCTTTATACGGCACCCAGCTGGCTGGGTTGCACCAGCCACTCTGGGTGGCTTCCAGCAATACCGACTGGCAGCAGCTCTACAGGGTTTCAAGGAGGGAACCTTACCAGTCCTACCTTTGGGCTCCACCCCATTGGAATTGAAATGCATCCTTTTCTGGCACTCAGTGCAGCTCATCAGGAACCTGGTCACAGCTTCTCTTGGAAGGAAGGCGTAAGTTTCAGCAATCTGGAGGAGAAACAAGAAGATGACATCGGTCCATATCCTGGATAAGTCAGCCCCACAGGAGCATATTTTGCTTTGCTGTTTTAGTGCAGGTTCAATGTACAGAAAATGTCAATTTATTTGTTATTTACTGTATTTTTCGCTCTATAGGACGCACTTTTCCCCCTCCAAAAATTAAGGGGAAATGTGTGTGCGTCCTATGGAGCGAATACAGGCTCCTTGGCTTCAGCGATAGCAATGCGAAGCCTCCAAAGCGCAGAAGGAGCGCTCCCTCCGCGCTCCGGAGGCTACGTGTTGCTTTTGCTGAAGCCTGGAGTCTTCGGAGCGCAGCGGGACCTCGTGCTGCGCTCCAAAGGCTTCGGGTTCCTTTTGCTGAAGCCAGGAGAGCAAGACTCTCCCGGCTTCAGCAGAGAGGGAGAGCTGTGCGGCGCCCCTTCAGCGCAGCGGGAGGAGAAATGGAAGGGGCTCCGTTTCTCCTGCCGCTTCGCTGAAGGGGCGGTGAGCAGAGAGGGGGAGATTTTTTTTCTTGTTCTCCCCCTCTAAAACAAGGTGCGTCCTCTAGAGCGAAAAATACGGTATTTAAGAAATGTATATTCTGCTTTTCACTATATGTCTCAGAGCGACTTACAGGGAGAAGTAAAACATGTAGAAACTAGCCAACTGTACAAAGGTAAAAATTACACCCCTTTGCATTTGGTCCCACCCCCTCTGGGAGGTGGCCTCCAGAAGGTTACCTGGAAGGGAAAGTGGCCCTTGATCTGAAAAGGGTTCCCCATCCCTGGTTAGACAGTTCCCCTTAAAGTTTACCAAATTCTGCTTCCCTGCTTTCTGTTAGTTCTACTCCTGCCCCCCGAGAGCAACAGAGAACAAGTCTGCTCCTTCTTCTGCATGACAGCCCTTCAAATATTTGAAGACAGCTATCACGTCACCCCCTCAATCCTCTCTTCTCCAGGCTAAAGAGAAGAAGCACTCACTGATCTATTTCCTAAGGCTGTTCCCAGGGAGCTCTGTCACTGGGGAGGAAAATGAACATTCCCAGCTTTACCTAACAAAGACATTTTAGGTAGGTGCAGCAGATAGGCTTGATGATGCCGAGTGTCCTTCCAGAACTAATATTATTTCATTCCTGGTCCCTCCCAGGCCCATGAGATGAGGTGAGACAGTCGCCTTAGGCAGTAGATCTGGACTTGGAGAGGACACCACTTATCCCTGCCATGTCCCTGCCTCCATGAGCAAGCCATGGCACTGTCAACAGGCACACACTCACCGCTGTCTCCTTTGCCATGGGCAGCCCCACTGCTGCTACGGGTGTCCCCCACTGCAACTGTGGGTTTCTCTGGTCCCTCCAGCAAAACCCAGCCATATTCCAGAGCCTGGCCTTCACTGATGGAGAAAACAGAAAGCTCCTTCGCTTCAGTGCCCAGCTGTACAGCACCATGCACACTGCTGGTGTGATATAAATGCAAGATGCTGGCTTCAGCCTTTAAAGCGCCGAATGGCCTTAGATCAAGGTATCTGCAGAACCGCCTCCCCCAGTATGATCCTGCCTGAGAATCCCATTCCAGTCCCAAGGCCCTCTTCCATGGCTACTTCCCCTCTGGGGTGTGGTGAGAGGACCTTCTCAGCTGCAGCCCCCAGACTTTGGAACAGCCTCTGGCAGGACGGGGCGGTGTCACTGCCCACAAATTTCCAGCATGCTTTTAGACAAACTCTGTTTACATTTTCATTGTTACTGTCTGAATAATATACTGTTCTATTTGTAATTCTGTCATTAGCTGCCTTGAGTCGAGTTTCTGTAGAAATGCAAAATATAATCTGTGCTTATATTTTGGAAAGTTGTTCACTGCACATTTGACCACCTCTTAAGCTATCATGATCAAATTTCGCATGATGATTCCTGAGATGAAGGACCAGGTTTTCATCTATGTCTGGTTACAGTTGGTTATCATTTTGAATCAAGATGCAAAACGGCGCTTACTTTAACCAACTGGTTTCAAACCTGTCCTTTTTTTGGGAGGTTCTTAGAATTCTCAAGCAACACCAGGTACAACACTGCCTGTAAATGGCAAGTGTGGAAATCATAGCAGCTGTGACAGCAAGAGGTTGTACCCAGACCCAATGGCTCTCTCTTCTTTAGCCACTTTTGCAAACAATACTTTTGTAAGATCCCCTTCAGGGTGCAGGTCTCCAGTTGCCACTTCCCAAATACCCAGCACTTCTTCAGGCCCAATATCTGCAACTGCTTAGAAAGTCTCAGAACAGGGGAACCAGTTCAAATTTATTTATTTCTCTCATCATTTCAACCTACTCACCCTTCCAAGAACAATCCATTATTCTCCCTACCAAGGTTATGGCTAACAATGACAGCACGGTTTCTGCAGGGAACTGATAACACTTTAACAAATATTAACAACAGGCAGGGTTGTTTGCACTCTACCCCAAAAAAACACAAAGCCACCACAAACAAACCTCAATAAGGAAATCCTAATTTTGTGAGAAAGAAGCAAAGAAGTCCATGCTCAAAATAAAATTGACATATTTTCAACTGCCCCTCTGCCAACGTGATATTTAGAATATGAAATTCTGAAAAATCTAGCTGGCTTCCATTATTTCTGTGATGGCATCTGAAGAATGTTAACGCTTTATTTTGTATTTTTGTAAACCATTTAGAGGGCTTTTAAAAAAATCAAGATGTAAATAAACTTAGATAGATGATAGATAGATGAATGATAGATAGATAGATAGATAGATAGATAGATAGATGACAGATGATAGATAGATAAGACTGACATTTCCAGGGCCCAAATCTATGCTAGGTTTTGTGCAGTTAAATGTCTGAAGAACTATAGAAGAACAAGCATCACATCAGCAACAGTTCGAACATGCTGATTTTAAAAATGGCAGCACCATAGTCATTCAAAGGACCTACACCCAAGCACTTTGTGATACTCTTACCATAGCTTTTCATGAAAGACTGGAGAGCAGTTTTTGATCATGAGCATACTCAAAGTCTTGACTGCAAAAAAAAGTAGCTTCGCGGAAGCTGCTCGATTGGCCAGAGGCTGTTCTGTGTCATTCCTGTTCTTTCTGCATTTGGTCCATTGTAATATTTCCAAAACTGATTAACTATGGTTGTGGCAAGAGTGCCAGGCTTAGTCTAACCTCCAGTGCCAGCACAAAGCCCGGAAAACAGACATCTTCTGCTTCTGTTGCTATTGTTATAGAATATATTTATCATCAGTAAGTAATTCACAACTCTTCCAATACTCACAGGAATCATATAAGATTCCTGATGCTTCCATCTACCCTTTTTTTACAGGTAGAGAAGAGTGACCAAAGGGGCAGCAACTTGCACCCAGGGCCATTAAGCAAAGTCATGACTGAACTGAACCGGGGGCATGGAGGAAGCTGCTTTATACTGCCTCTGTGGAGCCCAGTATTGTCTCCTCTGACTCACTGGGAGCAGTTCTCCAGTGCATCAAACAAGGTGGCATTTCCCAATCCCACTACCTGAGCTCTTTTCAACCTACGGAGTCTGAACTTGAGACCCTGGATGCTCAAGGCATGTGCTCTACAAGACTGAGCTCTGGCCCTTCCCAGGCACACTCACTGTGGGGTTAGAAAAGCCTTTTCAGTTTCCCCCTCCTGATTCCCTGCCAAAGTGGCCTCATTGTGCTGCTGCGAATGCCAGCGAGTCCCATGACAGAAGCGTGGGGCATTTCGTGTCTCAGCAGCAAACCAAGGTTTTAGCACATTTGAAAACACAGAACCGCATGAACCGTCTGAGATCACGTTCTGGAAAAGAGATCAGCAATGTCAAGAACAAAGCCTTGGAAGAAGTGTCTCTTTGTCTGGTTTCACAAACAAAAGCGTAAGAGATCAGGCCAAGGATCCGTTTAGTCCAGGACTAGCTCCAGGAGTGGAGTGGCCCACCGGATGCCCCGTGAAACATAAGGGCAGAGCAAAACAGAAATAGTCACCCCCTTCTTGCCTGCCCTCAGCATCTGATAGTCAGGTATACACTGCCTCTGAACATGGACATTTAGCCCTCACAACTAACGGTCATTTACCACCCTTGCCACTCCACCAATTTGTCTTAAAAGCCACCTCAGACAGAGGCCACTTCCACCTTTGAAGGTAATCAATTACACATCTGTGGTGTGCCAGTCCTAACCTTACTGCCAATCAATTTCCATCCATTGTTGCTTAAAAGAGGCTTAAGTCCAGGAGTGGAATTCAACATCACGCTCTTCCAGTCGTTTCATCTGCGCAAGCATGGCAGCCTGCCAGGCGGAACGGCACCTCCTCTCTTCCCCCTGTAAACTGTTCTGTGGGTTCTCATGACTGCCGCCCCCCAAGCCAATCTCAAGGGGCACATGGAAAAGGAGCCCTGTTGCGCAAGTCGCTGAGCTTCCATTTCCACTGACAGGGCTGGTTAAGCGAATCCTGCCCTATGCCAGTATTCCCTGTTTCTGCACAACAACATCGTGCATTAGGCATGTTGACATAATTTATTTATTGCACCTTTCTGACAAGGCACCCAAGGTGGCTTGCAATTTTAAAATATCAACACAAATAATGATGTAAAATGTAAAGTTGGCCCGAACATTGCCGTACTCTGACACCCTGGTTCTAAATATATTTACTCGGCTTGCTGATTGTTGTTATGTTTGTTTGTTTTTTTACTTTTACTGTTTGCCGCCCAGGAGACATTGCTAATTGTACAGCATACAAACAATGTAAATAAATAAGTATGCTTCACATGTTAAGGCAGCTTCAAAAATCATATTCAAGTATGCTTCCTATTTTCAAGCCAGGTAATAGGGAAGACAGATTTTACTTTAGGAAGGGGCTACACGTTCTGGCACCTTCAGCTAAAAGGTTCTCAGGTATAAAGGAAAACCTGAAGAGCTGCTGTCAGGCAAAAGAGAGAACACTGGCCTAAACACACCATTGGTCTCACTCTTTGTCTCACTGTAAAGCAGATTTATATGATCTGAACTGCAGCCTTACAAAAACACACACAACGGGCCTCATTTTTCATAGTAGGAGAACCATGCCTCTGGCAGGAGCGCTCAAATAATGGCCTGTTTCTCTGTGGCAAAAATGGGCAAGAGCACATGATAATGTGTATCATGAAGTTTGTGTCTCTTCCCAGGATCCAAAAAAATATGAAGGGCCTCTGCCAGATCTTTCAGATTAAATAGCTACATTATAGGAAGGGATGTTATTCAAATAAATAAATAGCTGTGGCATTAACCATATTGCTAAGTTAAAAAGAAAAGGTGGGATGGAGAGGAGGAGTAGGGAGAAAGTCATACTAGAGACTAAACATTCTTAGCAACGCTGGAGAAAACACCCTGTGTTTCCTGTTCCAATTAACCCGTTTCAGTTTGTGCGCTGAGAAAAACATATATGTGTACAGTGGTACCTCGGGTTAAGTACTTAATTCGTTCCGGAGGTCCGTTCTTAACCTGAAACTGTTCTTAACCTGAAGCACCACTTTAGCTAATGGGGCCTCCTGCTGCTGCCACGCCGCTGGAGCACAATTTCTGTTCTCATCCTGAAGCAAAGTTCTTAACCCGAGGTACTATTTCTGGGTTAGCGGAGTCTGTAACCTGAAGCGTATGTAACCTGAAGTGTATGTAACCCGAGGTACCACTGTATGTATTTTAAAAAAAATAATGAGAAGAACTTTAGGACACATATCACATGAGCTCACTCTTAAAAATCAAAACAGAGAAGGAAAAGAGTCCTGAACCTTTCTAGAAGAGAGAGAAGAAAAACAACAAAAAAAACCCAGTGATTTTAAAAGAGTGATTTTTTTCAAAGAAACAAGGCACCCCTGGTTTTTTCTTTAAAAAAAAAAATAAAGATACCTATCTCCACTAAGTGGCAGCACAACCCAATTTTTGCTGGCAGGCTAGGAAGCAGCAGGGCAAAGAGCAGGGGGGGGGCGCGACCTGGTCCCACACTGCTTTGGAGATGCCAAGAGGGTTGTTCCCTAAGCACTTGCCAAGGCCTCCTGGAGCCCCTTTTGGCTGAGTGGCCACCCTGCCTCACCTTCTACTCTCAAGGACCCCACGAGTCATTTGTCAGCAATTCCCCTTTCAGGAGCTGCCCAAAGAAGGGATGCAATTCAGAGGAGGCTGCTTGGCTAATCGGAAAATGAGCTGAAAACTGCATCCCAGCTGTGCCTCATCTTGCTCCTTCCATTTTTTAGTTCAAAGTGTGGCAAAAGCAGCAGTGAGTTTCATGAGCCGTTGGGGAAACCATCCTGATCTGGAGGAGGAGAAAATAAACAACCCCGAACTCTTCTGATCCCAAATGTGGAGATCTGAGCAAATTCACACGCTGCTTTCTGCCACTTGCATCTTCTCTTTTCCCCCTTGCAGGAGCAACCTGTTCTTGAGAGCAATGTGGTAGCAGCTGGGATTTGGCTTACTTGGGCGGTAACCTGGAGCAGCTTCCATTATCAGAAAAAAATACAAAAAATAATAACGACAACAGACCACAATAGTTGCTTTGGCTGAAACTCTCCAGTTTCCAGCTCATTAGCACACTTTTCTTGCTGGGAGTCAGCTAGGAAAAGAGAGCAAGTAGAGTTGGTGTATGAATTGACCCTTACACCCTTGGCATGCAGCTCAAACTACTGAATCTGCTATTAATTACTTCAACATGTTTATATACCCCCTTCTTCCAAGCAGCCTGGGTTAGTAGATAAGGATACACCCTATTCTTAGCCTCCCGACAACCCTGTGATGTAGGTTTGGCTGAGAGAAAGTGCAGTCCAAATTCATTCACACTGAGCCTCATGTCTGGAGGGGGGGTGCGATCTGAAACCAGAACCCTCAGGTTCAAGTCCACCACTTCATGCACCTCATGCACCTGGCCTGATGAAATCCCACAGGGTTTCCACAGGAATCTCAACCACCTGAAGCAGGGAATGACAACGATGGTCTTTCTTTAATGTGTCCCAACTCAGTCTTGGTAAACTCAGTGAACTGGTAAACAAGCAACTGATAACTGCTAGCTCCTCTAGCTGCCATATTAATAACTCTTCCTCCGCTGCTACCTGTCCACAACATGGCCATATCAGGAAAGCAGGTGGGAAGTTACCCCTGGTGGTTCTGAAGCAGTACTACAAACTCTGCCACTTTCGTGTTGTGGTCTCATTTAGGAAGTTAGTTCCTTAGCGTGGACTCAGAGCTGTTTGTGGCTAGAATGCTGCTGTCCTGAAATACCTGCTCAGGTATGGGGACAGACAGATCTAAAAATGACTTGGGCCCAAAACAATTTTCAGTTCCAGGGCTGAGTCCTAGAACAGGTGCAGAACTGCTTGCTGCCTTTGAGCATGTGCAGAATGCTTGCTGGAATTAAGGGAAGGGGCTTCCAGACTGGAGAGCATGACTCTAGGTGGTCTTCTGAGTCCTAGGATGGCCCCCTTACAGTGGGCAGTCTGTTTCAGTGAGTCCTCGACTTGAAAGGCTGTCTAGTCCAAGGCAGTTTAAAGATAAACAACCAAAAGAATGGGGGGCTTGAAATTGCTGGTCATCAGTTAATACCTGGACAGCCGACTAAGCAGGATTGCAGGTCATGTTTTCCCCACTGCGGTGAGATGTACTGTATTTCTAGTCATCAGCTATTATTCCACAAGTTGGTATCCAACTAAGGTGTTCTGTCAGTGCAAGGATTTCCATTTGTACAACCCCCCCCCAATGTGTCCAAATCTGCACTGATTTGAGATTTCTGCCAGGCCTTAAGATTCCTTGCATGGATTTTAGAAGGCAGAGAGTCCCCTGCACTGTGAATATTTTGAAAACTCAGGAACAGACTGAACCCTGAGAACAAATTTGAGGGTGGGGAGGAGAGGAGAGCAGGGAAGTCCCAACATTGCACAAGCAGAAATCATTGTGCGGATGGGATGCATTACTCAGCACTACTTTGGATAGAACCCAAGCAGTACATAATGCACCTTTACATATAAATTAGCAAATATGTTAGTAAACTGCTATTTATGCAAATCTATGATGGGGCATAAGTGGCCTCTCTGTTGAGTCCTTTCAGAAACTAAGCACAGTGTCATCCTAGGCAGAAGGCAGATGGATTGCCTGATATGAGGTTACATTCACTGTGTTTATGTAGTTTATCACAAAGCCCACTCCTGAGGCAGGTAGCTATAGGTAGTATACAATGATTTCTCTGCCACCTCTTTAATTTCTTTTGAAGAAGTACCTTTCTTGCACTTCCCCATATTAGGGACACCAGACTGCAGCACTCTGCCAGTCCCCATGGGGCCCTTTCTTGCAAACAGTCAGCTAATTTATTTCTGATAGCCTACCTAAGCAAGCAGAGAATTACCTCCAGCTCCAAATTATCAACCTGATTGGCTGCCCTCTGGAAGTGGGAGACAAAGACGAACTCTCTGCTGAATCTGGCCTAGTTCTCACAGAGGTAGTAAACCTGCGTCTTGGGGTGTGCCACTTCAGACTGCAGGTAGGAACCCACACCAAACGCTCCCTCTTCCAAGAAAATCCCTCCATGCACAAATGTAGCCTATTGCATAGAAGGCTAGGCCTTTTTAAAAATCTTCCCTAGCTTTTTTATGTTCAGGGTACTTTTGAATTTAATTTTACCATTTTGGCATGGGGGCTCATTTTATCACACGGACCCTCACCTGCATTCTGAAGTGGTTCAACCCAGAGACACAGTGCTGGGGCGGGCAAGCACCGACAGAGGTGGCAGCAGAGTCCCTCCCACCGAGACAGGGTTCACCCCTGAATCTGGCATCTCAATATTAATTCTGGTCCAGTGCGGCATCCCCGATGGGGGCACCAGAAAGGGAAGATGGCTCAGAGCCCTCCCAGGTCAGGAGGGGATACAGGCCTGCTAATGTGATGAGATCAGCTCAAGCAGAGGGGTGGAGCGCAGCAGAGCTGCGGCTTTGCTGGCCTGAGAAAAGCAGGCAGATCCAGCCTGCTCCCCTGAGGCTCTGAAAGGCATAGATTAGCACTCCCCGGAGCCAAATTGAAGGAATTGGGGGAGGGCCAGAGCTGTCTACTGTCGAAACAAGCAGAAAGTTTCCTGAATTGTAGTTGTACTGGTGGCCTTGCCCTCTTCCATTATGGAGAGGTCATCCGCCGATAGGCAGAGAAAATCGGCACAGACAATAGCTTTGCTAGCTGCGTGCAGAGGCAACGGCAGGGGCAGCCTCCAGGTTGCCCAACCTGCCGCCGCTGTTAGGGGACAGGGAATATGAACAGGAGCTCTTTGCTCCCTGGGAAATATGCCAGAGGCAAACAGAGCCCAGCTGGGGAAGGGAGGGACAGGCCTGCATTGCAGGAAGTCAGGCAGCTCTGTGACCTGTGGAGGATGGGCTCTGGTGAAGAGGTGAGAGAGAGGGAGGGGGAGAGAGAGAAGCTGAGTCTTCAGCTGCACATTTAGCCCCCTGGATCTCCAGCAGCAACCAAATTGCTGGCAGAGGTAGGGGGGCCATGGCCGCCTTGCAATTTTTCAAGCAGAAATCCAAATGTCACAGGAAACCACAGTGCAAAAGCTGCAAGCTGTGCAGCCCTCGGAACGCCTCGCTTGCTGCATCCAGTTGCTCAGTGCCCCAGGAATAAACAGAGCAGCAAAGAATTAGGCAAGAGATTGTAGGCCCCAAGTAAAGAAAGAGAAGGGAGAGGCAGAAGCTGCCCCAATGTTCTCCTACTAGCAAGACGCCAGGGGGCCAATTCATCTCCAGTCTAGCTAATGTGACTGAAATAGGGATATATGGGAAGAGATTGAGCATGTTACATGGGAAGGGACAGGGAAGCATGTCTTATTACTAATGATAACAACTGAATAAATAGCATTCATTCAATTGAATAACAGTCACTCAATTTGATAAATACTTCAATGAATAACATAAATGTATAGCCCACCACACAGGAGCATTTAGCAATGAAAGCCGAGAAGCAAGCATAAAATGTTACATCAAAATTTAAATGAAACATTCATTTCAGGAGTACGGGCATGACAACTGCTGGATTCTCCCAATCTGTTGTCCAAATTTGCTTGGCGTATAATTTTAATGTGCACAACCGAGCCACCTGTCCCTCTAGTCAGCATCCTACAGGAACCTCTGGGAGATTCTGCAAGCTGTAGGAGATGGCAATACGGAGGACTGTATGTCCTAGGAAAACTAACAGTCTGGGCCAAGGAAAACTGAATTCTGCATCTTGAATAAAAATGTCAATTAAGCCAATCTATTCCCATGTTAGTGGTGTTTTTAGTTCTATAGACTTGTTATTATTTTCATTATACCAAAAGTTTGGAATATATTACTGATGTCTCTGGCCCCCTTTCTGTGTCTGTTTCAATATTTCTAACCTGTGGTGATTCTGTTTATGCTTAATTTTGCATTTAATAAAAATAACTTTTAAAACCTCAAGCCAATCTATATGCATTTGCTTATTCTGGGGACGCCATCATCTTCTTCTGCTTATGAAGGGGAAGGGCAAAAAGTTAGCTAAGAGTTTTTGACGTCCTGCCTTCTGATTTCTGGCTTAAGAAGACTGGAACCTTCTGCGTTCCAGATGTGTGCTCAACTTCTGAGCTTCTGAGAAGATACCATGATCACACATTCAGATCTACGCTAGGTCTGCAGCACTGAGGACTAGACACCTGCTTTTTAAAAAACAAACAAACCAGCAACCGGCATGCTGAGTTCTACAGCCAACACCAAATGTGCGGCAGAAAAAACATACTTGGCCTGTCTCAAAATACCTTCCCTGTCTCAGAATATGAAGTTTGCATGTACGGTTATCACAGTAGCCCAAGAGCTCCTAGGCCTCTTTAGCATTTGTCCTAATTCTTTTTAAAGCCGTTTATGCTAATAACCTATCACAAAATCCATTACAGCAGAGCCAGAGCAGTGTATGAGCTGCAAAAGACCACCATAAATGCATGAAGCGGTTTTAGGCAATCTACCATCTTTCCAGCTTCGGCCTCCTACCCAATTCCATTCACCGTATTGGTTTAATATTACTGCTGATCATAGAATCATAGAGTTGGAAGAGACCACAAGGGCCATTGAGTCCAACCCCCTGCCAAGCAGGAAACACCATCAGAGCACTCCGGACATATGGTTGTCAAGTCTCTGCTTAAAGACCTCCAAAGAAGGAGACTCCACCACACTCCTTGGCAGCAAATTCCACTGTCAAACAGCTCTTACTGTCAGGAAGTTCTTCCTAATGTTTAGGTGGAATCTTCTTTCTTGTAGTTTGGATCCATTGCTCCGTGTCCGCTTCTCTGGAGCAGCAGAAAACAACCTTTCTCCCTCCTCTATGTGACATCCTTTTATATATTTGAACATGGCTATCATATCATATGATGATCTACCTCATAGGGCTGTTGTAAGGACCCAAGACAATGCCCGTGAAACACCTTTGAGCGCCCAGGAAACATTATATATATATCTTAAGTATTGCTAAGCTGTGGCAAGACGTTCCATAGGCTGAGCATGCGCTGAGTGGCGGAGTCCTTCCTTTGTTTAAGGAGCCTTTCCTTTTCATCCTGCATGGCTGGCCACTGCCTTCCCCGTGCCTTGATGCTCATGCCTGGCCCCTCCCTTCTCTAAGCACATCTGCCATGGCCATCTCCTCTCCCCCCACCCTTCTTCTACTGATGCCCACTCTGATCCCTCTTAGCCAGTCCTTCTCACATGCGGGAGCCTATTCCCTAGTCAGCCCCCCTCTGGGTGTGTGAAAAGAGGGGCATAGTGGGATGTGGCCACTGGCCCATTGGGGGGGCCTCTTGTCAGTAGTACAAAGACAGGAATCTCACCGCCCGGTAGGTCTTCTTCTGCCCGGCATGTTTGGGTGCTTTGCCTGGCTCCGCCGAGCTCTCCACATGCATCGAGTAGATGATGTCAAAGAAATCTTCCACCACAGCGACGCGCTTGAGAGCGATGCCCTCGGGCTCCGACAGACCATCTGCCCCCTACAAGAGCGCAGGCAAGTCAAGTTAGTCTCAGGAATGGGTGACAGAGGTGAAGAAAAGGGCTGCAGGATAATATGAGCGGAGGGAGGGAAAGGGAGAAACACAGAATCCCACTCCTGCCAAGGTCTGAACGTGTAAGGAGAAGGGGTGTCTGAGGAGGCTCCTATCAGGGCAAGGAGTGTGATATTTGCTGCTGCTGCCACCAGAGACCAAAGCCAAAATGGGAGAGGTGAAAGCAGGAGAACCCATGAAGAAACCCTCCTCTTCTTATTTATAGCAATCTCATCAACAGACTGGGTTGTTGTTTTTTGTCTGGGCCACCTCCATCGCCCCCCTGCTGGCTACACAATGCTGGCTATCAATCAGCGAAAGAACTGCTAGTTGTTAAACACCTGCCTTTTAATCGAGCAATTTCAACAAAGTTGCACATTATCAAGAGAAGCGACTTCCTGATATATTGAAAGAAACGTAAAATTATGTAGGATTTATTAAGTAAGCATTTACCACTCGAGCTTAGAAGATAGGTGACATATTTATTAAGGTTTTCTTCATTATTTAATACAGTAGCATACCAGAGCCTCTCCACCAGCACACGCACACACACACACACACACACACACACACACACACACACCATACTCACAAAACTTGACAGATGCGTTTAAAACAAGAGCTCCTGGAGGGATCCTATTCCCGCCGGAAACAGCAGGATTTGTACTTGGTGCTGATTTTACATAGCGCCAAATGCAAGGACTCTTGCAAGGGACCATTGGCTTAAAGAGTGCACTCCCAATTGTTTCCTTGCAAAGGGAGCTTGCGTCCAACACTGCTTAAATGCAGTGCCAAATGCAAGTCCCACTGCTTCCTAGAAGGGACGGATCCACCTGATCTCCTATTATGTTATGTGATTGTCCACAGTGGTTCCCCAACCCTGTCTTAAAAAAAATAGTTGCACAATTAACATTTTGCCCTTACAAATTCATATTGGATTCAGTTCACGAAATCAATGAAAACTTTTGGTGATTAACCTATCAACTCTAAATCTATTTGCTAAGTGTTCTGAACTCTCAACCCCCTCCTTTAACAATGTGCCACCAGCATGAACCCTGCTCAGCTAGAAATTCTGTAGTGTCTGGGAAGGAGAGAAATAAAGGGCATCGTAAATCAATACAAAAAAAGTATACATGTAAGCCAACTGCCCACAACTTTGTTCTGAAGTCTTAGCACTCATTGGACAAATCTTGAAAGCTGGTTGATGGGGCAGAACATTCTCCACGTGTTGTTCCTTGTAAACATAAGGGCTAGAAACTTGTTTTATGGCAAAAAAAAAAAAAAAAAAAAAGAAAGCTGCAATTTTGAGAAAGGTGCCTGGGTGTCCTTCTCATTACTACACTACTGACCTGACTCGTTGCCTGGCCATTTAGAGCGCTAAGTGTCACACATTCCCCTTGTGTACTGCAAATGTCCAGTGTGCTGAATGAGCATGCCAAGGATTGCTCTAGTATAGAAGGATGTTTCAGCTTGCAGAAGGAGAGCTAGGGCAGGGAGCAGGCTAGACAGGTGCGTCCATCAACACACATGTGCACACACACATGCCGTCTAGACCAATAAGCAGGGCACCTTTTTCACCTTGAGGCCAGGATCCCTGGAGGAACAGGACTGAGTCACCCTCCTCCCCGCCTCTGACCTTTCCCAGATTTCACATTCATTTTCTTTCTCTCTCTGACATACAGCCAAACAGTAGCTGTGCAGCTAAGCTTGGAGTGCAAGTACAGGATGCTCTAAACCAGCCACATGGCAGCAGGACAGAAGAGGCGAATGCCACTGAGCATCTTATCTGTCTGACATAAAGGGCGCTGGCTCATCCTGGCATGACTTGCCAAGGGAAAGGAGGCCTACCTTGTTCCCTAGCTAGTTATTTGTGCCACACCCACAGCTCATGCGCCACAAAATCTGGTGGAAAACGAGATCTTGAAGGAATGAGGCAAGCATACTTTGTCTAAAGTTTGGAAATCATGCAGTTACAGTGCTGATTTTTCAACACGTCAGACAAGGGTGCTGAGGAGCTCATAGAAAATATGCAATTAAGGTGTCACTGGCTGTCAACTACAGCTGGCTCAGAGTTTGTGTACACATGTGAGTGTGCTGCTGTTTGCATTCACAGAAACCACTCATTCACCAAAAATTACACAGAATTCACTGCTGAGATGTGGTGATGGCCACTGGCTTACAATGGCTTTAAAAACAAAAGTTGAACAAATTGATGGAGGGTGTCAACCAATAACTGTTAGCCATGATATCTAAATAGAACCTCCATATTCAGAGTCAGTATACCTCCGAATACCAGACACTGGAGACAACAGCAAGGGTAGACTGTTGCATTTATACTGTTTTTGCACTTCTCAAAGTCTTGTATTTAGCCTAATCCACAAGGGCTCTCATGCAGTCATGCAACTGCGTACACAACTACATATTTAATTACTCTTCTAACAAGCCTTTGTACTTTCATGGGGAAAGAGCCCGATCTGAAACTCTAAAGAACCACTGTCAATCAACATAGACAATACTGCATGAAGGATGTCATCGGCCTGACACACTATAAAGGAGCTTCTACGTTCCTCCTTATGTACTTAACAAACCCCTGCTGTAACCAGACCCTTGAGAGATTTCTTTTTAAGATCAGTGCTTAATGCAAGAAATCTTTCATTTCAGTATAAAGTGAAGCAAACTATGTCATAGATGAGGGCAAAACTAATCCCACCTCATGTTTTCAAATGGGAGCTTCTGGACATTCTCTTTCTCAGCACCCTAAGGAAGATTTGCAGGCTAGTCTTATGCAGTGACCTCAAGTCCAGTGACCTCAACAGACTTCAGCACACCTAACCCTTAACAGCATTGACTACTTAGCTGTATTTACATTCTCTGTGCAACCGAGAAACTTGCACAAAAGATATATGAATACCTCTACTTCTAAAAGAAGTAGGACCAGTAAAAACGCTGCCAATTTTAAATTTATTATACTGTTTTAAATATTATTTTATTAGTTTGTTGTTGAATAGAGGTACAGAGTGGGACGCGGGTGGCGCTGTGGGTTAAACCACAGAGCCTAGGGCTTGCCGATCAGAAGGTCGGCGGTTCGAATCCCCGTGACGGGGTGAGCTCCCGTTGCTCGGTCCCTGCTCCTGCCAACCTAGCAATTCAAAAGCACATCAAAGTGCAAGTAGATAAATAGGTACCGCTCTGGCGGGAAGGTAAACGGCATTTCCATGCGCTGCTCTGGTTCGCCAGAAGCGGCTTAGTCATGCTGGCCACATGACCCGGAAGCTGTACGCTGGCTCCCTCGGCCAATAAAGCGAGATGAGCGCCGCAACCCCAGAGTCGGTCACGACTGGACCTAATGGTCAGGGGTCCCTTTACCTTTAGAGGTACAGAGAATCCTAAGCTCCCTGCCATTTCACTAGGTTATCTCTCAGGCAAGCCCATACCATGCACTAAGAGGGGGGATGATGATGATCGCGTCTTGCTAGTAATATTATCATGCCCTTTGTGCAGGTGTGGGCAGAAAAGAGGTCTGAACAGGGAACCTTCTGGGTTCTTAGATACCATACAATACTACCTCTGGGTGGTGAGGCAGGGTTAGGGGGACAGACAAATATGCTGACAGTTTTCCAGGCCGCTGCTTGAACCTGTTACCTTTTCTGAATCCTTGGAGGTGGCAATAGAGCTTCCAGCATCTGCACCTCCTCTATCTGCCTGCCTCTTCAACGTCTGCTTCTTCATTCTCGGGCTTATTTTCTGCCCCTCATTAGCAATTTCAGTCTAAGAGGAATGACAAAGTGTCACAAAATGAAAACAGACGGACACACGCTCTCTTAGTGTTTCCTCCCTGACAATGTAACTGACTTTTAAGATCTTGAGGGCAGGAACCCAACCTCTTTTTTTGGCCCAAGTCCCTCTGTAAATTATCAGATCAGATGCTGTTCACTTGTCAGGATCCCTCCCCTTCCACAACAAGTGACCATTCCTGCTTAGAAAATTGGTGGGTAAGAATAGCAGTCACTCAGGCTTCAGTCTTGCCTCGGACCTTTAGAGACACTTATCTAGCCCAACCTTCTCGAGGTTTCTGGACACCCTACACATAAATCGTACCTTGCAAGAGATATTTATTGTCTCTCCTTAAAGGACTCCAGAAGATTCTACAACTAGCTAAGCCTGTTCCATGGAAGCCCAGCTATGTGTCCCTATTTCCAACTTAGGCTGCAATCCTCAGCTGGGAGTAAGACCCATTGAACTCAATGGAACTTACTTCTGAGTGTAGGAGGCTGTTAATTTGCTACAGTCAGGGTTAAATGCAGTCTCCCTGGCCCTGCTTCTCTGCCTTTAACAGAGCCTGACATCCAGAAATTTAACAAGCTCAATTTTCCCTGGCTTGGAAATAAGTGGTAGGAGCACTTGTTCAATTTCTATGTCAGGCTACCGTCAAAGGCTCAGGGGCAGTTTTGGGGTGGGGTGTTTTTTTTTGGCAAGGTATCTCCCCTGGCTGCTATTGGAACCCATTAAACTTAACTTCAACAGACCCTTGCAATCTGCCGTTCTCTCTCTTCTTCACCGCTGCCTTTCACATTCTAAAAAAACCCCCTAACATGTCTCTCTTTCGGCTCTAAGCTGAACACACGCTCTACTTTGGTTTTCTAGTGAAAATCAACAGATATCTCCGCTGAGGCCTCCCACATACCAAACAGTGGAGAACTGCCAACCCTTGCCCAGACACTTTCTAAAATGCAACCTATAAAGGAGTCCAGCCTCCTCTTGCCCCACCCTCTCCAGCTCCCATCTGCAGCTCAATGTGCAAGTGTGAGACCTTTTGCATTATACGAAAATACGTAAGAATTCAGACATCCCCATGATTGGCATTAATGCTGGTAGTTTTGGGCAGCACGTCGCCATAGCTGATCCTGGGATGGCCAGCGAGTCTCAAGCAAAAGCCTGTGTGCTGGGTGGCTGTAGTGTAGCCTTATGAGGCTTTGCCCTCAGAAGGGTGTTCTCAGGAATAGTGCTATCATTTCCCTGATGGGGGAAAGAGTGGATTTGAGTCCCCCTCTCCAAGTAGCAGCAGTATCAATAGGCTCCTTACCAACAGCAACTGTCCATTTTGTTTATTTATGGAGGAAACGTATGGACATCTTTTTCACTTGCATTCCCGAAAGGGGAATATATTGGAGGGGGAGGCTGGGGGGCTTCCTTCTCTCTCAGCTCATGTGGGCAAATTGTGGGCTGCTTGGTTCTTGTAGAACCATATGGGGAGTGAAAACACTAAGAGAGTGGAAATGGGGAAACTCTGCCATTGATCTAAATCAGATTATTAGGGCTGAGCTGCCCAAAGGCAAACAGTCTTAAGGACTGCTACTCTGGAAGGGGGCGCAAGAGCATGCGATGCTTGGAACCCATTTCCCCATCACTTCCCTTACAGCAAAAAATCTGATAAACACAAGATCTCCCAACCAACTATAATTGTGCAACCTCAATTTGCCGGTTTATGATGGAATCCCACCCGAAAACAGCAGCTGCCTAGAAGCGCCTGCCTCCAGCTCTCGTATTCTTTCCCTTTCATCTACACTGCCTTTCACATCTTTCCATCTGGCTGTTTCTTTCTGTTGCAGCCCCTCCACTGCCAACACAGAACACACTTCTTCTTTCCACCACCCACAGGCTCCACACACACACAAATGTACATATTATATATAATCAACAAACCTAAACTAGCATTCAACCATGGCTTTCCTCTGGGCAGGCATGTCCAAGAGGTAGATCGTGATCTACTGATAGATCGCGGGATGTTCCTGGTAGATCTCTGGCCCCTCAGTTATCTCCTTCTCCCTCTCCCCGCCCCAAAAGGCGGGGGGGACCAACTGTGGCTTCCTACAACAATAATGGGTAGATCACTGCCAGTTTTTTTTATACTATGAGTGGATTGCAGTTTATCGGGAGTTGGACATCCCTGCCTCTGGGGAACAATGGGCACTCACTATATATATGTTGTTGTTGCTGTTTAGTTGTGTCCGCCTCTTCGTGACCCCCTGGACCAGAGCATGCCAGGCACTCCTGTCTTCCACTGCCTCCCGCAGTTTGGTCAAACTCATGCTGGTAGCTTCGAGAACACTGTCCACCCATCTCCTCCTCTGTCGTCCCCTTCTCCTTGTGCCCTCCATCTTTCCCAACATCAGGGTCTTGTCCAGGGAGTCTTCTCTTCTCATGAGGTGGCCAAAGTATTGGAGTCCCAGCTTCAGGATCTGTCCTTCCAGTGAGCACTCAGGGCTGATTTCCTTCCGAATGGATAGGTTGGATCTTCTTGCAGTCCATGGGACTCTCAAGAGTCTCCTCCAGCACCAGAATTCAAAAGCATCAATTCTCCGGCGATCAGCCTTCTTTATGGTCCAGCTTTCACTTCCATACATCGCTACTGGGAAAACCATGGCTTTAACTATACGAACCTTTGTCGGCAAGGTGATGTCTCTGCTTTTTAAGATGATGTCTAGGTTTGTTATTGCTTTTCTCCCAAGAAGCGTCTTTTAATTTCATGACTGCTGTGACCATCTGCAGTGACACACACTCTCTCTCTCTCTATATATATATATATTTGGTGAGGGAACGGCGTTTCAATTATACATGTGACCCCGCCACCCACCCAAGCGTGTCTACTCATAAGTAAATCCCCAAGTTCAAGGGAATAGGAAATGCGCTTAGGACATACACACACACACTCCCCTGAGAGTCTGCCCCACCGGTCTCACTTCTGAATAAACATGCCTAGCCTCCCTCACTTGCTATTATAAGTCTTTAGGCTCCAGGACATGGCTGGCAGCTGAAATGGCTCTGGTTTCTTGCACCTAGACCTAGACATGCCCTGGATGGATTCCCCGGTCGCCTCCGTCCCTCTCTTTGCTTCAACACCCTACGTCTCCCCACATTTCCCCTCCAATCAGAGAATCTTAAGAATGGGAAAGGGACCCAGGGGTCATCTAGTCCAACCCCCTGCAATGCAGGAATCTCAGCTAAATCTAGGCTGACAGCTATTTGTACCCAGACTCCATTTCATTGTGAAGGAACCAGCCTGGTTTGGGCCGCAGACGGTGCACACTGAATTGAGGAATCTGGCAGGCCCACATCCCAGTCCCTGCCTAGGCAGGAAACCCAAGGGATGGACTTGGTGTGAAGAAAATAGGCTGAATTGCATGCAGGCTCCCAAGGCGATAAATTAAAATACGGCAGAAAATGAGAGGCCTCTTGAATGGCAACAGTGGTTTCACTGCTACATGCAGACTGTGGCAGCCATTGTGGGTGTTTTCTTTGGGGGGGGGCACGCACCATTCAATTTTGGACTTATTATTATATATTTACTTATACCCTGCGTTTTTTCCTGAGAACAAGATGCTGGGCTAGGTTTATTTTATAATCTTGTGAGATTTATACGATGCCCAATTGTTAAAAACAAACTAACCATCTCAAAGCAGTTTGCAAAGATAGGCCCCACTTTGGCATTTTCCCAGGATGCTAGGTGAGATTTATTTCATGATTTCATAGAATTTAGACACTACTTGATTGTTTAAAACAACAACAACTCAAAGTGGTTTACAAAGATGGGCTCCCTTTGGGCTGATCCAGCAGCCTGGCACAACAACAACAACAACAACAACAACAACAACAACAACAACAACAACAACAACAACAACAACAACAACAACAACAGTTTTTCTCAGTCAACACTGAGGCGCAAAACTGGTATCAGGCCTGAACCACTTCAGTGAGTGAAGTGGAAAAATCCAGAACCTGTAGGAAACCTTCTAAGTACTTATCAGTTAAAGAGTACTTCATTGGTTTTTTTGCTTTTTAAATACTGTATTTTATCATTTTAATTTTTGTGCGCTCCCTAAGTAATGTACGCTATTACACTACAGCCGTAAATTAACTAAAATAAACTTGACGCTGAGGTAGAATGCAACAGAAATGCCAGCGTCTCTTGGCGTTTCTGGAAATGTCTGCCTCTTCTGGGACGCCAGTCCCCTTGCAAAACTCAGGCTGCTTTGCACATCAGAGACAGGGACCCGGCAGCCATGTTCTTTAAAGGGGGCTCTTCTTTTTTAAAATAAAAAATGGCAGCGATGGTGGCGAGACCACGCTTCCCAGAAAGTCATCTGGGAAAATGAGAAGCTGCCTTTACCTCACACCCCGCCATTCTTGAGGAAGAATGAGCTGTGCGCACTCTGAGGAAGCAGCCAAAAAAACTACCATCGTAGGCCTCCTTCAAGGCTTAGCCAAACTGTGGCGCAAGAGCGGCCATTTTCCTGACACACGCAACCAGCCCCTTTGCCAGACGATTGGCAATCCCCCATTTTGTCCCCCCTTCCAAATCTGAAAATTGGAGGGGGCAATATTCACCTCAGATTATAACATGCCATTGTGGGGGTGCATTTCCAAAACAATTCACTTCACTAAAGTTCAATTAAGTTCAATTTTTTAAAGATAACAAGCTTAATAAATATTTTTAAAATTATTATTATTATTCTTATTATTACAGTATTATTATTATTATTATTATTATTATTCTGCTCCATTGCACGAACTGCTGCGGTAACTGAAAAAGCAATTAATTGATTGCTTTCCCCCCCTTATATTTATGGGCCAAGGAGGAGCACAAAAACGTGAGGGAACGACAGTTGCTCCGCAGGACCAACGTAAAACAAAATATTATTCATGACCCGTTTGTTACGTTTTAATGAATTTTTACTTATTTAGTGTTTCATGTTGTCCACAGCCACTTTTCTTTTCTTTTCTTGTTTTAAGCACTTGCTTGTTTAAAGCAGCATGCAATGCAACAAGCAGATGCCATCTTGCGAGTGCAGCACTGCAGCATTACGGCACCGCCGCCTTTTCCGTCCTCCCCCCACAACCTCCCGCCATCTCCCTTGCTCAGGCCCCAAAGCCTCTTCTTCCCCTTATCCTTTCCTCCCAGGCAGCCTTCTCTCTCCCTCTCGCCTCTTTCCTTATCTTGTATCATGCCATTTCACCATTTCACGTTTCCCCAAGAGTCTCGCTTCCCCCTCCCATTCCCTTCCTCCTAATGCCCCTCTCATCCATTGGGGAGGCAGGATGTAATGGAGTATTGTCCCGGAGGAAGGCACAGCTGGCTGGCTGGCTGGCAGGATCGCTTCACGCTGCAACATTTTGTTGCAGGTCCTGTTTCCCATGGCCTTTAACAGACCCCCGACTGATGCTCAGCTCTGCATCCCCCAAAACAAATGCTCCTCTGAATTCGACTCCTTGGCAGGTTTTGAATAAACATACACAAACTTTTTATTGGTAACATATATATATATATAGATAAATTAAGGATCTTTACAATTTTATAACATGCAGAGAATAACATGTGTTGAAAAACCAGAGAGAGGAGCTGAGGGAAGTCTGGGGGGGTGGGAGGGAGGGCTTTTCTCTTTTTGGGGAGGGAAAAATGGGGGGGGGATAAGGATGGTGTATTTTTGATAAATTGTTATTTTGAAATTCCTAATAAAAAAAATATTGTTAAAAAACCCAAAACAAAACAAATGCTCCTCTTTCAACCTCACAGGGTGACCCTTGCCTAAACTGGCTGCTTCTCTCCGACTCACTGCCCCGCCATGCCACCTTTCTGCAACTTAACACCATCTCACGAGTTAGCCACTGTTCTCTCCCTTGTAGGGAGCTGCCACCTGGCCCCAATGTTACAGACACAACCGCACATTTGCCATATTGTCTCTTCACCATAAGTGTGGGAGGATGAAACCCAAAAAAGTGTTCACCCTACTTGTTGTCCTAGTGTACGTGTGAGTTATCACAGCGTGCAAGGCACATATGTACAGTGGTACCTCTGGCTGCGAACAGGCTCCGTTCCGGAGGCCGTTTGCAACCTGAACAGAATGCAACCCGCGTGTGCGCAGGTCGCGATTTGCTGCTTATGCACATGCGCGTGGCGTCATTTTGCGCATCTGCACATGCGCGAGCGGCGAAACCCGGAAGTAACCCGTTCCATTACTTCTGGGTCGGCGCGGGAAGCAACCTGAAAATGTGCAACCTGAAGCTATCGTAACATGAGGTATGACTGTACACAGCACAGCACACATGTGGGGTACATGGGTGCTTTGTGAAGGCTGTGGGCTGAGACTGCAAACAGAGACCCACACCGGCACTATTTTGCTGGATGGGACTGATAAAGGCACACATTCCTTGATCTCCCCAGCTTCCGCACATGAGGTCCTGCCAAAGCAGAACGTAGGCACTCTGCAAATGCTCAATGGCGCCTGACATATTCACACACACCGCCTTCCCTACTTCCCCTAAAGTTACCCAGTGTTTATGCTCAGAGCCACCTTGTGAGATAGATTAAACTGGTAAAAAAATGTCCCCCAGTAAATTTCATGGGTGAATGGGGAATTGAATCCAGGTTTCCCCCGTCCAAGGGCTCGTCCACACTCGTCCCACCACTTTCCCCCAGGGAAACCCAATCTTTACTGCTGAATCGGAGCAAACATCAATCAGGTTTCCCACAAACTGGTGTTTGTTTCAATTCAGTGGTAAAGGCAAACAGAAAACCTCTCGGACCCATGTTCTTTAGGCATGGGACGTTAGTGTGGACAAGCCAAGTCTGAAACATTCCGCTGTTTCTTTGCCCTGGTGGGTTTCCCATTCTCCTTGGTATGTGAGGGGAGAGAACTCTCTGCACACGCTCAGACGACAACAGCCTTCCCCGACTTGGTTCTCTCTGGATATTTTGGGCTACAAATCCCATCAGCCCCAAACCAGTACAACCTAGAGGGCACAACACTGAGAAGGCTAGCCTAGGGTCAGATAATGTCTGCAGACAAATGTGACAATCTTACACACATGTGGTGCCAGTTCCCCATTCTCCTGCATTACCAGTTATTCCAGTGCCTTGTTTTTCCCTTCCTCTTGAGTCACCAGGGCCTCCAACAAAAAAGCACTCCTCCCCTCAGTGATACCAGTGTCCTATTTCCTGTTCCCAAGTGGGTGGTACTCACAAACCCTTCTCCTTTTCCCTATCCCAGCGCACACATTGCTAATTCCCCACCCATCATCCAGGGTATATGCTCCCCCTGGCCCCCCTCCAGGGCAACAACAGTGCCCTCCATTGTTGGTTTCCCCCCTTATAGCAGGAAAATCCCATTTCTTCCCTTCCAGGTGTTAAACTAGCATACTGCAGCTAGAAAGGCAATATTATCACCAATGGCTGCTGCTGTGAACAGACCGTTCTGTTCCTGTCTGTGTACATTTCGGCTCTGCATTAAAAAAAGACGACTTGCAGATCATGGCTTTGGGCCCCGGTGTCTAGCAGGCGGAACATGTTCTCTGTACCCATCTGCCAACTGAGAATAACGCTTTGGGCATCTGACGAAGCAGGCTCTGGTCCACGAAGGCTTGTGCCAAAATACTTCAAGGTGCAACAAGAGCAACAGATTAAGAAGCCTGCTGTCCCTCTGGAGAGAAGAGGGTGTGGGCTGCAGGATGGGGGGGGGGGAGAGATGGGGGTCAAGCAGACTTCTTCTTTCCCACTGGACCACATGCTTCACTTGGAGCTAACCTCACAGGTCTAAAGAGTGCTACTCCTACCTGGGCTTAACCTGAACAAGGATTCAGTCACGGAACACTCACTGTAGTAACAGAGAAGACCAGGAGCCTCCAGTCCCAAATATGGCTGGTGCAGAACTTAAACCCCTCTCCATCTCTTTGGGTTTCCTGCCCCAAAGCTCCACCACCCCTGCTTCAAAATTTCCCACTGCGTGTCAGAGGCTTTGGGGAAAACCTATTGGCAGGAAAGTCATGGCTGCTCCTCTGGAGTCCTGCACCTGCCAAGTTATAACTCTGATATAACTTCTTCTTTCCGCCAGTGTGGCTGCACTAGCTGGGGCTGATGGGAGTTGCAGTCCAAAACCTCTGGAGAGCACCAGGTTGGGGAAAGCTGAATGAAGGTTGCAATTATCTGCAGCCCTTGGGCCTAAGTTATATCAGAGTTAGTAGTGATACTTTTATATGCCTGATGTCTTTGACCATGGAGTTGAATTATGGTGCGGGAGGAGACTCTTGAGAGTCCCATGGACCGGAATAAGATCAAACCTCTCCATTCTGAAGGAAATCAGCCCTGAGTGCTCACTGGAAGGACAGATCATGAAGCTGAGGCTCCAAGACTTTGGCCACCTCATGAGAAGAGAAGACTCCCTGGAAAAGACCCTGATGTTGGGGACGATGGAAGACACAAGGAGAAGGGGGCGACAGAGGATGAGATGGTGGAACAGTGTTCTCAAAGCTACCAGCATGAGTTTGATCAAACTGCGGGAGGCAGTGGAAGACAGGAGGGCCTGGCGTGCTCTGGTCCAGGGGGTCACGAAGAGTCGGACATGACTAAACGACTAAACAACAACAACAACAAGTGATACTTTCGTCCTCCTAAAAATCTGGATCAAGCTACAAATAGAACAGAGAAGCAGAGGCAGATAGGAGTACTGCTGCTGACACGCAGATGCACACATAACTCAATATCTTCCCTTCCTTTAATGCAAGGGCTCCCAAACATTTTCCCCAATGGTCCAGTTGCAAAGGGTCCTTCCTGGCAGACCACTTAATGATATTTTTCTGCTTCTTGTGGCAATTGGAAAATGTAGTGCTAGACACTGTGTGATTTTAAATTGTATTTTTATTGCTTTCCCCCTTTCTTATATTGTATCATAATTCACATTCCACAGAATTCAACTTGCAATACAATACTTAAAGTACAATATAATAAAGGACAAAAGCAGTAAAACTACAATTAAAGAGCCAAATGAGTATCTAATGTGGACGTGCTGTGGGCAAGCTGAATGAAACTCGTGCACCACCAATGGTCCGCGAACCACCATGTGGGAAGCGCTGCTCTAATGTTCCTGGTCTAGGCATTTGCAGAATGGCAGAGATTCCTGCATTTGGGGGGGGGGTGGACTAGATGACTCTTGGGGACCCTTCCAACCCTACGATTCTATGGGGCTTGCCACTGAGTAAACACAACCAGCCCCTAAGCCTCGGGGTTCAGGGTCAGTGTTCCTGCGCAGCCCGCCACGCTCGTCATGCACATCTGGCCAGATGCACATTCGCCATCTCAAGAGATGCCCTGGTTCTTCGAGCCCCCTGCAACACTCCCCGCCCCAGCTCCACGGGGTGGTGGTCAGGCCCTCTGCTTGGAGGGCTGCTCAGGGCACCCTTCCTTCTAGCCAGCTCCCGAAGCGCAAGGCCGAGCGCCGCCGGAGCGTCCCAAACGGGCTCCAGGGCGCAGAGGCTGGGACGCAAGCGCAGCGCCCTGCAGCTGGGCAGGCCAGGCGCGGCTCCCGGAGAGGAGCAGCCCGAGCCTCGCCGGGGAGGGAAAGCGAGCCGCCGCCCCCGCCGGCCCCATTGGCTGCAAGGCGAGGCAAGATTCCCGCTGCCAATCCCCCGCGCAAAAGCCCCGCGGGACCGCTTGGGCAGCGCCACCCCAAGGCCTTTGCCAAGCAGGTACTGAAGGTAACCATGGGAACCGGGGGGGGGGGAAGAGTGGGAAGGAGAGAGGAGAAGGGATCTGGCACAGCGATCCCTCCCCGGGCTGTCCTCGCCTGGGGCAGGCAGGCAGGCAGGCAGGCAAGCCGGCGGCCGTCCTGGGCTGCCCCTCCTTTGCGCGCAGGAAGGAGGCACTCGCCAGCTGGCAGCGCCAGGGCAGGGCAGGGCAAAGCGAGGCAGGCCAGGGCGCGGGGAGGGGAGGGCAGGCAGCTGCGGAGAGGCCTCTCGCGGCGGGATAGAGACCCTCCGCTCCTCCCCCGCCCCGCGTGACTGGGAGCGAGGTGGGCCCCCTCCGTGGCGTCTCCAATTACGCACCCGCCTGCCCAGGCGCACCTGCCGCGCCAGCCACCTGCCCTTTGTTGTGCTCTGCTCTCGAACGCACGCAGCCTCGGCTCGGGTGGCGCTCCCCCCTCCTCCTTAATGGGGCTCCTGTGGGTGCGTTTCATCAGACCCAACAAGTCCCCTCCACCTGCACCAAGGCGGCCCCCCCCCCCCAATTACCCTCCAAGCGGCCCAAGTGGGATTGGGAATATTGTTGTGCAGGAACAAAAGAAAGGGGCGCTTCACACGTTACCAGGCAACAAACTCGGGTTTGCCTGGCAGGGGATGTTCAAGGAGTCGCCGGCACTGATCCTCGCTCTCTAGAGGAGGCAGGTTTTCCACCCTCACATGCCACCCTGGTTTGCCACCCTCACATGCAAACGGGGGGGGGGGTGCAGCTTGGGCCAGAACAGAAGCCAGAGACCTGCATGCTACCGTCACCACCAAATGAGCACGCAGGGATTGGATGGACTACTGCCATGCGCTCTATGCGGGGCTTCCTTTGAAGGTGACCCAGAAACTACAACTAATCCAGAATGCGGCAGCTAGACGTGACTGGGAGCGGCCGCCGAGACCACATAACACCGGTCTTGAAAGACGGACATTGGCTCCCAGTACGTTTCCGGTGCTGACCTTTAAATCCCTAAACGGCCTCGGTCCAGTATACCTGAAGGAGCGTCTCTACCCACCTCGTTCTGCCCAGACACTGAGGTCCAGCGCCGAGGGTCTTCTGGTGGTTCCCTCATTGCGAGAAGCGAGGTTACAGGGAACCAGGCAGAGGGCCTTTACAGTGGTGGCACCCGCCCTGTGGAACGCCCTTCCGTCGTATGTCAAGGAAATAAACAACTATCTGATGTTTAGAAGACATCTGAAGGCAGCCCTGTTTAGGGATGTTTTTAATGTTTGATGCATTACTATATTTTAATATTTTGTTGGAAGCCGCCCAGAGTGGCTGGGGAAGCCCAGCCAGATGGGCGGGGTATAAATAATAAATTATCATCATCATCATCATTATTAGGTGGTCGTGGGGGCAGCAGCAAACAGGCAGAGCCTCAGCACCTGAACCACAAATACATAGGCCCATCTAGTCCAGCATCCTGTTCTCACAGGGATCAGCCAGAGGCCTGTGAGAAGCCATGCAGTTTCCAGCAACTGGCATTCAGAAGCACTGCTGCCTCTGTCCTGGGAATGCCAGCACCCAGTGGGACAGATGTAGCCTCCTTTCTCTCTCCTTAATCAAACCAAAACAAAAACATGTTCTACTTCAGCCACATGCCCCCTGGCATGAACATGGTTACAAATGCTCATTCTATTACATGTATTTTTGTCTTAAAATTTTATTGCATTTTTTAACACACACACACACACACACACACACACACACACACACACACGATGCTTAACAACAGATCCTTCCATGATGGTTTATTGATGTCTTTTTTAAAACTTTTAATAGTTTTATCGTATGGTTTTATGTTTTCACTTTCTGTAAACCTACAGAGAGAGCGGTATACAAATATTTTTATAAGTAAATAAATAATTCCCAAGCAAATGTGATTTAGGATCAGGCAGCAGAAACAAACCACATTTCAGTCCTGTCGCCATGATGGCGCTATGATTTAAAGTGAGCTTTTGAAAGGCAAAACTGCACATGCTCAGGGTATTTCTTTTTTATTGTTATTTTTCCTGCCAAACTAATTTTTTTTGTTCTTTGTTTCTGTAACAAAGCACAAAAATAGACACACCTGGAAAGCATGCAACGCAAGGCAGTAGGAAAGTAATGTCGGTTGTGTGCTTCACAACTTAAAAGAATGCACAGAGATGCAACCATACTTCCTTGTTGGCCCTTGTGCAAAATACATTCTGCAGGAGGCCCCTCCCCATTTAATTTGATAGTATCCAATTACACACCTTCTGATCAGAGAGGAAACATTATAGAGAATAACTTTAGGTAAATACGAAGTGCATAAACTCAGAATGCACACCAATTACAGAAGCATCTTTATGTGTCATATTAATTGGCCTGACAAAGCTACATTAGGATATTATAACAATTTAATTTATGGCAAGTTAATAAGATTTCTGGGTTTGGAGGGGGCCTTAGAGCCTGTAGGCTCTCGTGCACAGCCCACCTTAAATTGCGGCCATTAAATGCACATGTCTGGGGAGTGCAGGTGTTGCTCTGCAAGACTATTAAGTCCAGAGTCTAAAATTACCTAGCTGCACTGCTGTTGACAAAAACTCCCCTCACGTGTTGGGAGAGCGCATAGCACCTATGTGCGCCACCGCCACCCCTGTCAAGTACACTGGCCTCCTTCCCCACCAGCTGTGCCTTTGGTCTGCCTGGGAAAGATCCCCGTGCAGATTTCCTCCCTGAAGTATATTCACTCTTTATGTGTGTGGACCAAGCCCAATAAGGGGTGAGATTAAGCTTTTAAAGTGTGAGGAGGAGATTTCTCTGAAGGTCCATATATTTTGTGGCCTTTAGGTAAAGGTAAAGGGACCCCTGACAATTAGGTCCAGTCGCGGACGACTCTGGGGTTGCGGCGCTCATCTCGCTTTACTGGCCAAGGGAGCCGACGTACAGCTTCTGGGTCATGTGGCCAGCATGACAAAGCCGCTTCTGGCGAGCCAGAGCAGCGCACGGAAACGCTGTTGACCTTCCCGCCGGAGGGGTACCTATTTATCTACTTGCACTTTGCGGTGCTTTCGAACTGCTAGGTTGGCAGGAGCAGGGACCGAGCAATGGGAGCTCACCCCGTCGCGGGGATTCAAACCACTGACCTTCTGATCAGCAAGCCCTAGCCTCTGTGGTTTAACCCACAGTGCCACCCGTGTCCCTTGAGGAATACACCTACAAATATAATGTATTAAATGGCCCACGGCCTCGTAATGAATCTGTGGGAAATGTATGCGCAGCTCTGTAATCCACCCCTGCGCATCAGCTTCAGCTCCATGATGGAACAAAATCATGATACGAATGTACTAAATGAATAAATGAATGAACATGTGATGTGGTTATCTGAAGATGTGTAGGAAGCCTTTCCCCTCACCAGTGATTTCTAAGGCTGCCACTGTTTCTTCTGACAAGGCTCCTGTGCCTTTTGCCTGAGGGGCAAAAGTTCAAGGTGTTAATTCGAATCACTGCTCCACTTTTAAAACTATCTCAGCAAGAGAAATATACTTTTGCCCTTTTAATGTTCCTTTAGCCACTCCCACTTTGCAAACTTGAGTGTGTTGATGAAAATACGCATTTTGCAGACTTCCACTGGGAACCACAATGTGATGTGCCTTTGGAAATGGGCACCAGCTACCCAGAGCCCAAAAGACTCTCCCAACTCAGGTTCCCATTGGTGACTGTCATCTGCACAGAATCCTGACCTCTTCCTTTAACTGCATTGGGGAGAGGTTGTTTTTCAGCATCCTCCCCTCACAGAAGCTGCAAAATAAGAAAGGGCTCTGGATATCCCCTGAGAGGGGCGTAACAAAATTACAGGCTCCTCTTTCAAAGAGCAAAGCAGCCTGGGCTCCTGAACTGCTTGTCTATAGGACCATCTCCTCTTCCTGGGATCTCCCTGGCCAGCACAGAGAGAAGCACCAGCTACTGTCTGGAAAGCAAAAGCCCCGAAGAACAACTGCCTGTGTTTTGTCGAACATGCTCCTCCTTGTGGGAATTTTATGTAACAAGAGCACAACACAGCAGCCAGGCACACACCTCCTCCTGAACCAGCTCTTGCTGGGGCAACTGGTGCTTTTGTTTACGTGAACATGGCCTTAGATGCTAGAAAATGAGAGCACGCTTTCCTCCAAAATGTGCCGGCAACTGCCATCTGATCTGCACAGTGCTGGTCCGCCAGTAACCTCTACCCTGACCCTGCACAGATTACAGCCCCGCACCTCGTTTTCAGGCGGACACCCCCCCCTTTCAATTCCCCAAGCCCAGAGCATCTCCCGAAAGCGATAAATGTGGTGTGCGGAGGCAACCTTTGCGTCAATGAGTAACCTATGGGCCAAAGACCCTACCTCTCCGCCCCAGATGCCAATCAATCAAATCTGCAAAACAGGCTCAGTTACTGTATTTGCATTCTTTTTTTTGGGGGGGGGGGACAACAAGCAGTAGAATTGGAGCCACAAGCAGGCACCATGTCTTGGAGGGGCTCCTGCCCCACTGCCCAGGGCGGGCAGGCACATTGCAAACGGTGTTTCTTGGGGCACAGATGGCAACTCTCCCTAGGGACCGAGGAGGGGAGCCCTCAGCCAGCTCCAGCCCACTTAGAGAGGGCTGGGGAGAGAAGAGGTCTGCCCTAAGAGGCTTAGCAGGGCCAGGGCACGGGTTAAGGCACAGGGGGGGAAGGGGCTTGCAGCTCTCCCAATCCTGGCCTCCGCTCTGCAGGACTCCAGATAGAGCGCTTTCTGGCCCTCAGGCGAGGAGGGGCTGATGCCAGCTGGATTCCACTTCCTGCCGGTGCAAAAAGGCTTCCTGGCAGTGAACGGGCGCCCTTGTTTTCTGACCACATTTCAAACGCCCATCACTCTGCCGGGGAGGGAGCAGCTCGGCAGACCCAGCCGGCCGCCCTAGAAGCATGCCTGGCTGTTCCATATAACTGGCCTCTCCCCCTCTGCAAAGGCTCCCATCACAGGAGCAGGGGGCAAAGGCGTTCGCTCCTCCTCAGTCTCACAGCTGTGGGTCTTTGCAATGAAAGGTGATGATGCTCAAACATGCGTGGAAGAAGCCGCAGAGGCTGCATGCACCCATGAGGAGCTTAAAATGCAGCAAGGTTGCTCCTCTTCTCAATGCAGACCAAAGCCGGTTTGCAGGAAAATGCATCGAGACGCATCATTTCTCCAGAAACAACAAGACTGGTAGGGGTTGCGGCTAAAATCACATGTGCACCAGAGGTTACAGCCTCTACTTTGCCTGCAGAATCACAGGCTGAGACCCTACCTGCCCGCAGACTGTCTTCCCAGAGTGGTGCATGCTCTAGTTATCTCCCGCTTGGACTACTGCAACGCGCTCTACGTGGGGCTTCCTTTGAAGGTGACCCGGAAACTGCAACTAATCCAGAATGAAGCAGCTAGACTGGTGACTGGGAGCAGCCGCCCAGACCATATAACACCCGTCTTGAAAGACCTACACTGGCTCCCAGTAACTTTTCGAGCACAATTCAAAGTGTTGGTGCTGACCTTTAAAGCCCTAAACGGCCTCGGTCCAGTATACCTGAAGGAACATCTCCACCCCCATCGTTCTACTCGGACACCGAGGTCCAGCGCCGAGGGCCTTCTGGCGGTTCCCTCACTGCGAGAAGCCAAGTTACAGGGAACCAGGCAGAGGGCCTTCTCGGTGGTGGTGCCTGCCCTGTGGAACACCCTCCCACCAGGTGTCAAAGAAAAGAACAACTACCAGACTTTTAGAAGACATCTGAAGGCAGCCCTGTTCAGGAAAGCTTTTAATGTTTAATAGGTTATTGTATTTTAATATTCTGTTGGAAGCTGCCCAGAATGGCTGGGGAAACCCAGCCATTTGTGCGGGGTATAAATAATACATTATTATTATTATTATTATTATTATTATTATTATTATTATTATTAAATCACTGGCATCTCCAGGTAACGCTGGGGCAGAGTTGCTGCCAGTCAGTGTAGACAACACTGAACTAGATGGAGCAATGGTCTGACTCAGTACATGGCAGCTCCTGACATTCCTATGTTCCGCTAGGTGCAGAGTAAGCAGGGGACATTGCACAGCCAATCTCTGACCCACAAAACCTCAATTTCCAATCTACCTTTCTGGTGCATGGATTTCTCTGGGGCAAGGGGAAGCCACTCTCTGCGCATCCTCAGAGGCACTCCTTATGATCTCTACGCAGCTTCCAATGTTTGGCAGGGGGGCTTGAACACGGCCTGCATGCTCTGCGTTCGAAACGCAGTAAGTGATCAAGCAGATCTGCCTGTTTCCAAGTCATTCTGAAATGCTGACAAAATCCACGCTACCCAACAGCGCGGAGAACACATTTTCACATTTATGGGCTGTCAAGTGCCTACAAGGAAAGTGGCCAGATGCCCTTCCGAAATCGGATAGCACCGTCCCACAACAGAATCAAGGGGTGGCAGTGTCCAGGGCAAGGAACAAATGCAGCAGACACCAGCAGCCTAGCACAGAGCAAGAAACAATGGCCTATACAGCTGGATACTTTGGTCATCACCATAATACAAAAAAATTCTGAATCTCAGAAACCCGTGGTGGTATTATCACTGTGGACCGAAATCTTATGTGTTTGTGTCTACCTGAGGTTCCTGCTGAGGCCATAAGGTAGGACATAAATTTTAACTGTTACAGTACTGATATTTATCGTTAGGCTCATAGAGTTGTGGCACTGGAGGTAACCCAAAGACTGCCTTATTTTCTCTTCTGCTTTTGGCCTGCCTAGAAAACTATGTGCTTCATTTAAGGCCTGGGGAAGATGTGGGTTGCAAGCCAGACTTCACTTTATCAGAAATGGGGGCCTCAGCCACTGCTGCACCCTCCAAGAATCCCAGGTGTGTGATCTGATGCCTGTAGCAAGGAATTTTAAATCATTGAAACCTGCCCTGGACCATCAAGAAGGCTGATCGCCAAAGAATTGATGCTTTTGAATTCTGGTGCTGGAGGAGACTCTTGAGAGTCCCATGGACTGCAAGAAGATCCAACCTCTCCATTCTGAAGGAAATCAGCCCTGAGTGCTCACTGGAAGGACAGATCCTGAAGCTGAGGCTCCAATACTTTGGCCACCTCATGAGAAGAGAAGACTCCCTGGAAAAGACCCTGATGTTGGGAAAGATGGAGGGCACAAGGAGAAGGGGACAACAGAGGACGAGGTGGTTGGACAGTGTTCTCGAAGAGACCAATATGAGTTTGACCAAACTGCGGGAGGCAGTGGAAGACAGGAGGGCCTGGCATGCTCTGGTCCAGGGGGTCATGAAGAGTCGGACACGACTAAACGACTAAACAACAACAACAACCTGCCCTGTGACCTGCTCTGGTGAAGAGCAGGTAAACAACAACAACAACTTATTTGCCCTGCAGTCTCCATCTTGGAGCCAAATTTCCATTCTGACCATATGATTACAACATCCGGCCTCATTTTTTATCAACTAGCACTATGAGAAAGCTACCCCTGCTCTTTCTTACTATCATTTTTAATATAATGGTTACAGCCATTTGGAATGCCCAGTTTTTGAAGCTCTTGCCTATGTGCTCTTGTGAACACACCAAATTCACACTTCATTACTCTGCCACTTGACTGCCAGCCAGGAGTATAGGGTTTTGCAAGAGATGATCAGTGTCTATCAACACCATTCAGGCGTTTGAGGGCTGCCAAATTTGTAGTAAGCACCAATACCTGTTTATCATGGTATATGAGGACCAGAGCTTTCCCCCACTGAGCAGTTGTCATCCCAAACATTTTACTACATAAAAAAAAGTCTGATTTATCATATATATCTCACGTGTGGCAGTCGCTTTTAAAAGCAATCAATGCATTGACCTAGCAAATTTCAGACCCCTTTTATAAATAAACGAAAGAATGGTAACACACACAGCAAAAAAGATGCCAACTGACCCCTCAAGAAGTGTGCCTATGTGGGTGTAAACACCTTCAATTGCTTCACAAAATCCACATTTTGAGTTTTCTGCTATAATATTTAATCTGGTTGCTGGTGCATTTTAGGGTTGGCGGGGAAGATGTGTGAAAATTCCCTTCAGCAACTGGAATGGAGAAAGGGTAACAAAGAGTCATTCATAGGCCCGGCTCTGAGGCCAGAGGAACAGATGGCTCAATCAAATGGCACAGAATCACGTCCCGAGAAACCTGCCCTTAAAGGAACGGCCTGGTTTGTGCTTGCCATCCCATCCCATGACCCCAAACTTGCCCTAGAAGAAAATAAATATTGAACTCTCTGCTTGAATAGCTGAACTTTCCCCATATCTGATGTAGGTACATTGAACTCTGCAGGGGAGCCAGATAGGCAGGGTATAAATAATAAATTATTATTATTATTATTATTATTATTATTATTGTTATTGTTATTGTTATTGTTATTATTATATTACTGTCCTCTCAGCACTTACTTGAGTGTAAGTCCCATGGAAAGTCAGTGGGTCTTACTTCTGAGTAAACACGTGCACATATCTACTGCACCATCCAGTATTGAGTGGCAGAAATATTTGTGTCAAATGCCGAACGAATTCAGGGCCAAAAAATTCATTGTGCTCAATTTCTTTAAGCGTGTTTCATTAATTGCTATTTTAGGACGTCTTCAGATTAATCTTATTGCTTTAGGCAATGGAGAAAACACACTGTTAAATATATATATATATATATATATTTGCTTTCGTAGATTTTCACGGGTACAGGAATGCAGGTTTTGGTGTCCTCGGGTATCTTCCCGTGTAAAAGTTGGGGTGTCTAGGCGACGTTTCGACGAGGTCTCACTCGTCATCTTCAGGCTGGTGCTTTCGGCTTCTTGTTACTGGAACAGAGCAGGATCTCAGTGTTTGAGTTCCTATAAATACTGTTGAGGGGTGTGGTGTATAGCCTCCAATGTTCTGGGCCGAGAGGAAGTTCCCAGGCTAGTGTGCCTTTTCTTCTTTTGTTCCTTAGTTGCTTGAGGGATATCTTGAGTGATTTCTTGAGTGATATCCTGAGTACCACTTAGGTGGGTCATTAGGTGTGGATTAGTTGCTAAAGCCTTTGTGTCTTGACCTCTTGAACTTTGTGAAGAGTTTTTCTGAGAAGATGGCTGTAGTTGTGCTCTGGCTTGGCTTCGTGTATAGGGGCGAGCTGTGGTTTTGTGGCCTGTGCCAGCCAGCTCTGTGTAGGGATTGCAGGGGGGTGCAGCATCCGGAGGTGCCATCATGGTTTGGCTACTGGATGGTGTCTGTAATTTATCCAGTAGCCAAACCATGATGGCACCTCCGGATGCTGCACCCCCCTGCAATCCCTACACAGAGCTGGCTGGCACAGGCCACAAAACCACAGCTCGCCCCTATACACGAAGCCAAGCCAGAGCACAACTACAGCCATCTTCTCAGAAAAACTCTTCACAAAGTTCAAGAGGTCAAGACACAAAGGCTTTAGCAACTAATCCACACCTAATGACCCACCTAAGTGGTACTCAGGATATCACTCAAGAAATCACTCAAGATATCCCTCAAGCAACTAAGGAACAAAAGAAGAAAAGGCACACTAGCCTGGGAACTTCCTCTCGGCCCAGAACATTGGAGGCTATACACCACACCCCTCAACAGTATTTATAGGAACTCAAACACTGAGATCCTGCTCTGTTCCAGTAACAAGAAGCCGAAAGCACCAGCCTGAAGATGACGAGTGAGACCTCGTCGAAACGTCGCCTAGACACCCCAACTTTTACACGGGAAGATACCCGAGGACACCAAAACCTGCATTCCTGTACCCGTGAAAATCTACGAAAGCAAATATATATATATATATATATATATAAGCATTGATAAAATAATTTAAACGCTGTTAGATATTGGGGGTGCTGTCAGTTGCGCTTGATTGCTAGAATCCACTTGTGATTTATCAATGGCACCAGTGAAAATGAAGCAGCTCTATTTGTAACACCACAGCCAGCATTAAAAAGTCAGTTTTCCAAAGGTTGGAGCAGTTATCACAATTCCTCCTGATGCCCGCAAGGTCTTCCTCCTTACCACCCACATTAGTGCCATGCCAGTCTATCCTATAATGAAAACATTTTCTCCTAGCAGAATTCAGGACTGCATCCCGTGTCAAGGTGAAAAGAGGGCCACTTTTGATGAGATGTTTTGAGCAAAAAACAGTTCTCAATTCTTCCATATCCTCAGGGAGCTGGTCCTTGACTGCCTTTTGCATGGAGATTCCCTGCTGCTCGTGTTGAGCTATAGGGTGAAAGCAGCTTTTGCAACAGAATCTGCTAAACCCAGGGGTCAGCAAACTAAGGCCCATGGGCTTGAACCGCCTATCTGGCTGGGCTTCCCCAGCCACTCTGGGCAGCTTCCAAAAAAATATTAAAATACCATAATACATCAAACATTAAAAGCTTCCCTAAACAGGGCTGCCTTCAGATGTCTTCTAAAAGCCTGGTAGTTGTTGTTCTCTTTGACATCTGGTGGGAGGGCGTTCCACAGGGCGGGTGCCACTACCGAGAAGGCCCTCTGCCTGGTTCCCTGTAACTTGGCTTCTCGCAGGGAGGGAACCGCCAGAAGGCCCTCGGCGCTGGACCTCAGTGTCCGGGCTGAACGATGGGGGTGGAGACGCTCCTTCAGGTATACTGGACTGAGGCCATCCAGTATACTGAGCTGCCTGCTAACGCGCTGCACTAAACCGTGCACAGATGCTGAAAACCACAAAGGGATCTCCACGGGACCGATCCGGCCCAGGCAAGATAAACCTTTCTGACCCCTGTGCTAAACCTCACAAAGCCACGTCTTTCTAACAGGACAATGAAAGGAATAAACCCCAGGAGGGGAGAGGGGGGTCTTGTGTTCGAATCCTGCTTGCTGGTTTCCCACAGCCAACTGTTCACGATGCTGGACTAGGTGGGCCATTGGGCTCATCCTGCAGGCTCTTAGGCGCTTTTCTCCAGATGAAATTAAAACTACCAAAAACTTCACTGCCTTGTCTTGCCCCCTCCTTCCATCCCTTTTGACCCTTGCGGAGTCTCCCCATGTCTGTCGGATCTTCCATCTGCCCCCCGCCCAAAAAACCCCACCCTATATCGTGCACTCCTTGGGACTGTTTGAGCAATAACTACAACAGCCCATCACAGTTACCGTATTTTTCGCTCTATAGGATGCACTTTTCCCCCTCCAAAAACGAAGGGGAAATGTGTGTGCGTCCTATGGAGCGAATGCAGGCTTTCGCTGAGGCCTGGAGAGCGAGAGGGGTCGGCTTCAGGAAGCTATCTGCAAGCCTTCGGAGTGCAGCAGGAGTGCAGCCCGAAGCCTTGGGAGCGCAGTGCCAACTCCCACTGTGCTCCCCAGGCTTCAGGCAGCTATCCACAAACCTTCGGAGCGCTCCTCCAGCCCACATGCTCCAGGAGCGGCGACAAGGCTGCGCAACCTTGCCTCCGCTCCCGGACCTATTCTGGGGGCTGGGGTCAGGGGCTTACCTCGCCCCAGCCCCGCAGCTAAAAACGAAGCCGCGCGCAGCCTCTCCCGGCTGGAGAGGTTGTGTGTGGCTAAAGAGGAAGCCAAGACTGCCAGCGGGATGGATCCCACTGGATGTCTTGGCTTCTTTGCTCTTTGGGGCTGGGGGGGGGGAGAAAATAATTTTTCCCCCTTTATTCCCCCCCCCCTAAAAACTAGGTGCGCCCTATGGTCCGGTGCGCCTTATGGAGCGAAAAATACGGTAAATGAAGACAGTGGCAGGTCAGAAACAATTCAGCAGAGGACAGCAATGGGCTTTAATGCAAATAAGCAGCGGCTGCTCCTTCTGCAAAAGGTGTGATCCCATCCCAACATATGGAAACAGGACAGGTATATATAATTATTAGTTCGAAGGCAGAGGAGAAGCTGTTGGATGCAGAACTAACTTAATTTAAGGTGTGTTTTAGGACTCTTAAGACAGAGTTGTTCCGCCTGGCATTTGACTTGGAATCAACTTGATCCCCTTCCCTTCTTTCCTTTTTCCTTTCTCCTTCTGTGATGGAACTCCTATTTGGGGACTTCCCTGGCTTTTTTCTGGCCCATGTAGGACCAGTCTGGATAGTTGGCCTTGGTGAAGAGTTGACGTTTTCATCCCCAAAAAGTTTTTGATTTGACTTTCTACTGAAATGAGGCTGCATTTTAATGTTGTATTATAATCTTGTTTTTAAGTTGTATTTTAATCAGTTGCTTTTATACCTGGTGTTAGCCACCCTGAGCCCGGTCTTGGCTGGGGAGGGTGGGGGTATAAATAAAATATTATTATTATTATTATTATTATTATTATTATTATTATTATTATTATTAAATCTGGGAGCCAGCTGAAGAGAAATAATAACCAGATTAAGTGCAGTTTTTTAATTCAGTGAAGGCGTATGCATCGCGTTGGGTTTTCCAAATGGTTCTGGCCCTTTCAGAGCTCACTTTCACACATTTAAGCCCTGCTGCCTTAAAAACTTACTAAGTGTAAAGCATTTTCAAAGTACTGCGAGAAAGATGCACTCCGCTAAAAACTGACCTGAGTGAGCAGGGCTGAGCTCAAGGTATTATCTGATTAATCAACACTGCACCCACCAGGAGGCAGCTAGCTATTATTAAACCTCAGGGATATGGAAGATCTGCCATCCCAAAAGCACTTACCCTTGATTAGTCCCATGGAGATAAATGAGGCTTTTGTCTGGGGTTGCCACGTTTTTCTTTTCCTACCTGCCTTTAACATGTGCAAGGCAGGCAGAAAGTCAACAGGTATAGATTCTCCTCCCAGAAGGGCCCCAACGGAGAAAGCCGCGCCGGTTGTGTTTCTGTTTGCCATGCAGCTGCGAAAATCACACACCAAGGAAAAAGGCTATGCCAACTGCCCAAGAATCAACATTTGTCAGCAAAACACCAGGAACCGACCTGCTGCAAATCTTAAAAGAGCAGAAATCCTTCCTCAACCTTCACCGCTATTTTCCAGTGTATACATTTTAAATTTATCGATTAATCATTTGAAGGCCAGCGACTTAGTTGATGAAAAATCTTTAATTGGCTCACAGCTCTATTAGCAGAAGCCAATGAAAGCAACTTTCTAGGATGAGCCGAGCCAGCCCATAAATTCTGCTACCTAAACCTACCAGGTCTATTCCTCAGTAGTTCTCTTTCAACTCCGACCTCACCTGCGCTATACTTAAAAGCAGTATCATACCTCTTTTAAACAGCCATGGCTTCACCGCCCCAAAGAATCCTGGGAACTGTAGTTTGTCAAGGGTGCTGAGAGCTGTTGGGAGACCCCTAGTGCCCTCACAAAGCTACAGTTCCCAGAGATCCCTGGAAGAGCTAATGAAACACTCTGGAAATATAAGCTCCGAGAGAGGTATAGGTAAAGGTAAAGGGATCCCTGACCATTAGGTCCAGTCGTGACTGACTCTGGGGCTGCGGTGCTCATCTCGCTTTACTGGCCGAGGGAGCCGGCGTACAGCTTCCGGGTCATGTGGCCAGCATGACTAAGCTGCTTCTGGCAAACCAGAGCAGCGCACGGAAACGCCGTTTACCTTCCCGCCAGTAAGCGGTCCCTATTTATCTACTTGCACCCGGGGGTGCTTTCGAACTGCTAGGTTGGCAGGCGCTGGGACCGAGCAGCGGGAGCGCACCCCGCCGCGGGGATTCGAACCACTGACCTTTCGATCGGCAAGCCCTAGGCGCTGAGGCTTTTACCCACAGCGCCACCCACGTCCCTTGCCCCGGGTTAGGGGGCGCAAATTACTTGCCTTGCCCCGGGTGCTGACAACCCACGCTACGCCGCTGCTCCTTGGACCCCTGGCAATTGCAGGGTACAGCAGGATACTACCCCCTCCCCAGTGCTATTTACCATCTTTATGAAGCGGTCATGGTTATAACGACTGCACTGACTGCCCACTTCCGGCCAAGCCAGGTTCAAGGTCCTTGTATTCACCTACAAACCTCTGAACCAATTCTGTCCAGCTCCAGCCTGAACCTTTATAGCCCAGCTCGATCTCTGAGCTCATCTGCAGAAGCACCATTAGTCACCCCCTGAGTTGGTGAGGCTCATCTGACATCAACAAGAAACCCAGCCCTGTGGAATATGCTCCGCCGGTAGAGATTCAGCAGGCGCCTTCTGCTTTGACCTTTAGATGTCTGCTGAAAACTTATTTTCAAGCAGCGTTAGAAATTAGCAAGGTGCCAGGCGCGTTTTGCAACTGGCGCGGGCCCAATGGCGACCACTGGAGATCTCTGGGTGCCAAGTTGGTGACTGGCGTCTCCATCTGGCTGGCCTCTCCAACCTTTTTAAGCAGGTAAGCAGAATAACTTATTTATTGCATTTATATCCCACCTTTTCAAGGACTCGGGTGGCGCTGTGGGTTAAACCACACAGAGCCTAGGGTTTGCTGATCAGAAGGTTGGCGGTTCGAATCCCCACGATGGGGTGAGCTCCCGTTGCTCGGTCCCTGCTCCTGCCAACCTAGCAGTTCGAAAGCACGTCAAAGTGCAAGTAGATAAATAGTTACTGCTCTGGCGGGAAGGTAAACGGCGTTTCCGTGCGCTGCTCTGGTTCACCAGAAGCGGCTTAGTCATGCTGGTCCCTTCATCCCTGAATAGGATGTCCCTATTTTCATTAGAGAAATACTGGAGGGTATGCAATTCAGCAGGCAGGTTCTAACAACACTTTGGAGGTCCCAAGCCTCAAGGAGGTTAGATTGGTGTCAACTAGAGCCAGGGCCTTTTCAGCACTGGCCCCGACATGGTGGAACGCTCTGTCACAAGAGACAAGGGCCTTGCGGGACTTGACATCTTTCCGCAGGGCCGGCAAGACAGAGCTGTTCCGCCTGGCCTTTGGTTTGGACTCAGTCTGACCCTTCTGTTTCCTTCTCCTTATGGTCTTGACTTATCAGCTGCTTTAAAATTAGGCTGCATTTTAAATTGCATTTTAACCTGTATTTTAAATTGGGTTTTTTCCTTTTCTCTCTCCCTCTCTCTTTTCCCCCTACTATGTTTTTACTGTGATTTTATTGGTGTTAGCAGCCCTGAGCCCGGCTCTGGCCGGGGAGGGTGGGGTATAAATAATAATTATTATTATTTTACTGTGATTTTATTGGTGTTAGCAGCCCTGAGCCCGGCTCTGGCCGGGGAGGGTGGGGTATAAATTTATTATTATTATTATTATTATTATTATTATTTTATGTTCTTCTCTACATTAAATGTGGGTGTTTTCACACGGAGGCAGAATGAGCATGGTAACCTGACAAAGTCTGCAGTTCAAGCTGCCATTAAAAAGCTCTTCTGGGGAGAGAGACCTGTGTCAACTATCAGGTCCTGGCACTCAGGACGTTGCCAGAGTCCATGTTGTTCAATATTGTCTTCAACACAAACTGGCAGCAGCAGCTATCCACAGTTTCAGATCAGAGTTCTTCACAACCCCACCTGGAAAGGTTGCCAAAGACTGACCCTGGGAACTTGCAAAGGAGACGCTCTACCAGTGAACCACGACCTGCCGCTTCTTGTGGTCTTGCAGCAGGTAGACAATTTAACTGAACCAATGTTTCCGAGCAGCAAAACTTTGCTGGAAGAAAGCGAGACGCACCGTTTTGGAGGAAGAGGCCGGTGTGAAAAGGCAGAGGAGACTTCCAGCCATCTGCCCTGCTCCCTCCCACCCACAATTTGGGGGCAAGGAGGGGGAAGTCAGCAACCAACAGGTTGCACTTTGACGCAAACAGAAGCCGAGGCTCCTGTGGGACCAATTGCAGAGTTATTAATTAGAGGAACAAAGTGAGGGATTGGGCAGGGAGAGGAATTGGAGGCGTCCAAGGTTTCAGAATGAAGACCTTGTTTTCTGGAGTCGAACCCTTACTCCCCCAGGCAGAGGAAACAGCTTTCGGGCTTGCAAAGAGGCAGAAAGGGGCAGCTGCATGCAAAGGAGTGGGAGAGGAGGACCCCAAAAGAGGAGCTTTCCGGGAAGATGCAAGCAGCACCCCTTGCCTGCTAGGACCAGAGGAGAATCAATAATGCAGCGTTGCTCCTCTCCAGGTATCTGGAACGAGGCCTCCTGCTGCCGCCAGCCAATGGCCTATCTGTTTACCTTGGAAGAGGCAGTTCAGGCAGGAGAGAGAAGCAATTAAAGGGCAGCTTTGATTAGGACGGCTCTGAGCTTTCTTAAGTGCCTGAAAAGCAGGAGGGGGAGAGATCCTGGCCTGATCCTTCCACCCGCCTCCTCTGCACATCACTGTGGTTTTTTCCCCTGGTGCAGCAGAAGCAGTGTTTAAAGGATGCGCCTCCTCAGTGTCCAGCTCGGAGGAAGGAACCGGTTGCTAAGAGACAGGGCTGTGCATCCCAGCCCACACTGACCTTTAATACCCGCCGCAAGCTCCAGGGCTTCTGCCGGAGCAGAGAAATACTTGCGCAGGTAAAGAGCCGGGAAACCAAAGGATGGTTCATCTAGGTGACTGGCGAAAATCCCTGATGCAAAGCTGTGCACTTCCGGCGAGGGAAGCTGTCCCATGGGTCTTGGGAGAAGAGGAGGTGGAAAGAATAAAAAGGGCCTTAAAAGCATTTCTGCACAAAGGGAGAGCTTGGGGGGGGGGAGGCAGCCTCGCCGCAGAGCATCGGGGTGGGGGGGGTGCAGAATGGCACTGCTGCCCATCCCTGGCATCTAAGCAACAAAGGGAGCGATGCTCACAGCATCCGAGGAGGAGGCGGAGGAGAGAGGGAGGCCGCAGGGAAGCGAGACAAAGGAAGCAGTGAGCAGGCAGGCTTGGTTTTAGGGCAGAATTCAATCCCTGTGGCTCTTTGCTACGGTTTGCATAGCAGTGGTCCAATCTGGGGCAGGTGGGCTGGATGGAGGAGAAGGAGCGAGCTTTTTGCTGCTGCTCCAGAGGGCAGGACCCAAACAGCTGGGTTCAGGAAAGGCGATTCTGACTAAACGTCAGGAAGAACTTTCACTGAAACGGAAGGCGAGGGACCCTCCTTCGTTGGAGGTTTCTGAACAATGGTTGTGTGGCCATTCTGTTGGGGTTCTCTAGCTGTGACTCCTCCATCGCATTGATGATTTAATTCAATTTAATAGACTGGTTTGAAAACCACAGGGTGGTTCGCAACAAGATTCCTCCGCCGCCTTAGAACAAGGAAGCTGGTGCCAACCCAAAAATACAAGGGCCTGCTGAATCACGGAGTCCAGCATCGTGTTCTCACAGTGGCCGACCAGAAACTCCAGTGGGGAGCCCACACGCAGGAGCTGAGTGTAGCAGCTGCAGCAATTCTCCTGCCTTCCGATTCCTAGCCACTGGCATTGAGAGAATCACTGCCTGCCACCATGAAAGCAGAAGACAGTAGCCACCGCTAGCCTTCCCCCCCCCCCCAAGTGCTCTTTTAGAGCCACCCCAGACATTTTGCTGCCTGAAGCAACCAGCCGAGCCACTTCTTTTTCAAGCAGAAGGAAAAAGGAGAGGGGAAGGACGAGACGCCGGGGTGGGGTCTCCTCCTATGATCTCTCCGCTCCCGGATTCACGCAGAGACCTGAGCTGTGCTCCGGCTGAAATCATCATTAGGATGTCAAGACAGAAGTCTATTGTGCATCAGCCTCTAGAATCTGGTATGCGCTGCTTTCCTAGTCAACACACATCAAAAAGAGTCAGAACAGACAGCAAGCGCAAGGGTAATGTGGGGAAAGGAGCCTTTTCCTACAAAGGACGGCTTCGCAGTTGGCACTCTTGGCTCTTTTATTGCGGTGGGGAGAAAGATGACGAGAGGTTTTAATAAACCGTGATGGGTGAGAGGAAAGAAGCAGAGAAGAGATTTCACTTTACAGATGCAAAGACCTGGGCGCGTCGGCTCAAAGCGACAGGCAGGTTCTTAGTTTACGGCAACAGCCAGGAAGCACATCTTCATAGGTGGTCTGGGTCTTCCTTCTCCCCAGCCAGGTACCCCTCCAGACTACAAATGCTGGCTGCTGCTGATGGGAGTTGTCCAAAACATCTGGAAGGGCAACTGGCTGGGGAGAAGGCTGGTGCAAATAAGTTGGAGTTTTTATTATGCATTTTGTGTTGTTATCTTGTACTTCTGTGTTGCAAACCGCCCTGAGGTCTATGGATGAAGGGCGGTATACAAATTTAATGGAATAATTTATTTTTCCTTTGTTTTTTACTATGGTTTTATGTTTATCAATCTCAAATGGCTTGGTGACTCTTAAAGGTAAAGGTAAAGGTACCCCTGCCCGTACGGGCCAGTCTTGACAGACTCTAGGGTTGTGCGCCCATCTCAAGAGGCCGGGGGCCAGCACTGTCCGGAGACACTTCCGGGTCACATGGCCAGCGTGACATCGCTGCTCTGGCGAGCCAGAGCCGCATACGGAACGCCGTTTACCTTCCCACCAGTAAGCGGTCCCTATTTATCTACTTGCACCCGAGGGTGCTTTCGAACTGCTAGGTGGGCAGGCGCTGGGACCGAGCAACGGGAGCGCACCCTGCCACGGGGATTCGAACCGCCGACCTTTCGATCGGCAAGCCCTAGGCGCTGAGGCTTTTACCCACAGTTAGGTTTATGCAACTAATCCAGAATGCAGAAGCTTGACTGGTGACTGGGAACAGCCACTGGGACCATATAACCGGTCCTGAAGGATCTTCACTGGCTCCCAGTACATTTCCGAGCACAATTCAAAGTGTTGGTGATGACCTTTAAAGCCCTAAATGGCCTCGGCCCAGTTTATCTGAAGGAGCGTCTCCACCCCTGTTGTTCAGACCGGATACTAAGGTCCAGCTCCGAGGGCATTTCTGGCAGTTCCCTCACTGTGAAAAGTGAGGTTACAGGGAACCAGGCAGAGGGCCTTCTCGGTAGTGGCACCCTCCCTGTGGAACACCCTCCCATCAGATGTCAAGGAGATAAACAACTACAAAACTTTTAAAAGACATCTGAAGGCAGCCCTATATTGGGAAGTTTTTAATGCTTGACATTTTACTGTGTTTTTATATGTGCTGTAGCCACCGAGAATGGCTGGGGAAACCCAGCCAGATGGGTGGCGTATAAATAGTAAAATTAGTAGTAGTAATTGGGCCTGCTGCTGTGGTGTAACGATTGGAGTGTTGGGTTGTGTGACCTGGGAGACCAGAGTTCAAATCCCCGCTCAGCCAAGAAGCTCATTGGGTGACCTTCAACCAGTGACCGCCTTTCAGTCTAACCTACATTACAGCATTTGGAAACATACACTCAGAGTGAATGCCTATTAAGGAAATATTCGGTAAGAAGGTGGGGAAACCCCAAGAGCTAGAAACTCATCACCTAATAATGTTCATTCGCTCGGACCAGGAACAATGGATGCATCTCAGTTTCCACCTTCATGTGAACCTTGCGTGCTCTGGTTATCTCCCGCTTGGACTACTGTAATGCGCTCTACGTGGGGCTACCTTTGAAGGTGACCCAGAAACTACAACTAATCCAGAATGCGGCAGCTAGACTGGTGACTGGGAGCGGCCGCCGAGACCGCATAACACCGGTCTTGAAAGACCTACACTGGCTCCCAGGACGTTTCCGAGCACAATTCAAAGTGCTGGTATTGACCTTTAAAGCCCTAAACGGCCTCGGTCCAGTATACCTGAAGGAGCGTCTCCACCCCCCTTGTTCTGCCCGGACGCTGAGGTCCAGCGCCGAGGGCCTTCTGGCGGTTCCCTCATTGCGAGAAGCAAAGCTACAGGGAACCAGGCACAGGGCCTTCTCGGTAGTGGCACCCGCCCTGTGGAATGCCCTCCCATCAGTTGTCAAAACGATAAATAACTACCTGACATTCAGAAGACATCTTAAGGCAGCCCTGTTCAGGGAAGTTTTTAATGTGTGATATTTTAGTGTATTTTTGGTTTCTATGGAAGCCGCCCAGAGTGGCTGGCGGGGTACAAATAATAAATTATTGTTGTTGTTGTTGCGTGTGAACCTCCCCCTGGTACAGATTTGGACTGGCGGTTAAGTTTGACCATGCATGAGGAATCCTTATGTTCCGATAATCAGGGAAAGGGCCTTTCATATCCTTAACACCAGCCATCTCCCCGCAACAACGCAACACTTTCACCGGAGGCAGACTTTGGTAATCTGTCGCAATATGGAGAGCCCAAAATTTGGCGTCCCCAAATGGATCTTATCAATGCACTGCACGACAAAAGTATTTCACCTCTCCTGAATCTTCCAACGTTCGGCTTTCCTGGACGTTCACAAGTTCTCAGGGTATCCCCATGTCATGCATAATTCTACAGGCTTCTGTCATGTCAGCTCTTGCGTGCAAATAATCGAGGAAAGGCCATTTTATCTCCTTCATTCCACCCACCCTGCCAGTGTGGCTTCTACCGAGCTAATTGCAAAAATAGCACAGCGAAGATCTCTCTCTCCCGGACACGTGGGAGTTTGCCTTCCACGCCGGGCTCTTGTCTCAAGAGAAGGACGGGGCAGACACAGGAACCACGAGAGAAGGCTGAAGAAACACCTGACTTCTGAAATGCTGAAACCGCTTCATGCACATTATCTAGGCCAGGGATCGGCAAGGTTTACCTTGCCTGGGCTGGTTCACTCCAGCTGAGATTGCTCCGTGGGCTGGATCGCGCGCGCCTGCGCAGACGCGATTTCCAGCGCCGCGGAAGCGGGTCCCCGCTTCGCGCTGCACCTGTTTAGCGCAGCGCATGGGGACTCGCCGAGTGGGCGGCTCGGGGGCCATTTAAACGACCCCCGTGGGCTGCTTGTGGCCCATGGGCCGCGGGTTGCCAACCCCTGATCTTGGCAAATGCTTGCAGGAACCTTTTTTTTAAAAAAAAAAATATTCATTTTTCATTTCCATTCATCACATACATCTCAAATTCTTAACGTTTACTATATATTCCTCCCTCCCCTCCAAGGCTTCTCCCAGCTTGCGTTTCTGGTTTGTTTCTATTTTCATCCGCTTTGCTATCTCTCAACAGAAAAGGTTATTAATAACATAACATTAAAAACATAAAAATAAAATTAAATACTGATTTTACTTCTTCATCTTTGGTCTCCCATTCCAAAAGGAACCTTGTAAGGTAAGCCAAAGTTTATCATCCCCACTTTGCAGACGGGAGCCAAATAATGCCCAGAGTTATTCCGACTAGGATGGCTCAGCCAATACAGTATGAGACTCTTGATCCCATGAGTTCAAGCCCCAAGATGGGCAAAAGATCCCTGCATTGCAGGGGGCTGGATTAGATGACCTTTGGGGTCCCCCTTCCAACTCTATGAAAGGCAAGATCCATTTCTCGCCCCTTACACCAGGGAAGACTTCACCAACCCTGTGCCTTCCAGACGCTCTGAGCCACTTACTATTTATTCTATTTCCAGTATTCTGTTTAAACCTCCCTGACAAAGGAGCTCAGAATGGCAAGAAGGGATAATTTAAATTAAAACTGGAATTAAAAACTTCTCAAAAATTATTCCAATGCAGATGCAGTCCTGGAAATACCTCAACTTTAACGGCTTGTTGAAAGAGGAAAGTCTTCTAAAGTAAAAAAAAAACTTTTGGGAAATGATATATAATGAGTTGAAAAAGATGTTGAAATATACATTTCTAAAAAAACCAGAAGCATTTTTACGTACTTGGCATTATAGGTGAGGATATTAATAGACAGGATGTAAAATTGTTTTTCTATGCAACAACAGTGGCAAGAGTATTGTTGGCTCAGAAATGGAAGCAAGAAGAAATTCCGACGAAAGAAGAATGGCAGACAAAATTAATGGACTACGCAGAATTGGACAAAATGACAGGAAGGATTCAAAACCTGCGGGACCAGAGACTTACAAAAGATTGGAACAAATATACGAATTATTTGAAGAGCAACTGTAATCAACTATGCTAGTAGGACTACAAATACCATCTTTCGTCAGGAGATCCCTTCTACAGGTACGGGGTCTTTAGAGTGATGGCCCCTACTTTTGGGAATTCCCTCCCTTTGGAAAATTAGAAAGGTTCCGTCTCTGCGGCGGAAGACTTTCCTCTTTCTTTTTTTAATAAAATTTTATTAGTTTTTCAACATATCATTTTCAACAGTAATTAAACATACTTTTACATCTTACTTTTTACTTCCATCAATCACATCTGAAAATTTCCCCATCTATTTACTCAATTTACATTTCTTATTTTCACTATTAAATTTAAATCTCATAACTAATATCTCTCTTCTTTGCAATATTTCATATATTTCTCCTTACAAAACTTCTTGCAGAATGCCCTCTCCTGCAGACTGCAATGATCAGCTGGGTATATAAGGTGTGAGGTGATATTGCAGATGAGACTACAACTCCCATCAGCCGCAGCCAGCATAAATCCATACAAACGTAAGAAAACCTTGCTGGATCTAATGCTCTTTTAAAGCCATCTAGGTTGGTGGCCATTACTGTGGCGGGGAGTTCCACAGTTTAACAAAGCACTGCGTGGAGGACTTTATTTTAATCTGTCCCCAATCTTCCAACATTCAAAGGCGTCTCTCCGTTCAGCCTTCCTGCAACCTGGTACCCTCCTGAGTTCCCAGTTCTTATCAGTCCTAGCCAGTGTGGCCATTAAGCAACCTGGAGAGCACTCGGTTGGGAAAGGCTGGCTTCCATGAGGACTAAGAACTTGATATCTCTCAAAAACGAGGAAAGTTCTTAGGACGCCAAACCCTACAGGACAACTACAAGAGCGCAGAAGACAGAGAGTCAGTCTAGGGAGGTCACAAGATGAAAATAAATCTTGGTCAATTAATATTATCTTAACAAATTGGATTGATTGGATCTACATATATTTGCATATGAATAATACACTGGCTCCGGAAGAAACAAGCATTCTTTCCTTTGTTCCTTAGCAGATGCACGCACATGTCAGGGGAGGAACTATTGCTCAATGGGAGAACATCTGCCTGGCATGTAGAAGGTCTCAGGTTTAACCTTGGCATCCTCCACCTGTGCTGGCTGGAGCTGCTGGCAGTTGTAGTGCAAAATTTGGAGGGCACCAGGTTGGCAAAAGCTGGGCGAGATGGACAACGCTCGTCTGGCATCTCTCAGGCAGCTTCCAAGGCTTCGTAGCAGAAAAGGTAGTCTCCTGGGTGAGAGCACCAGGGTGGTTGCCGCCCATGGATTTCAAGTACTCGCATTGTAAGCAATTATAATTGCTTCTAAGTAGCCTGTTCCATTGATTTTTGGAGCAATTAATCCACGAAATCCGCCTTTGCCAACCTGGTGTTGCCCCCAGGTGTTCTGAAGTGCATCTCCCATCCGCTCCAGACAGCACAGCCGTTTGTGACCTCGTTGCAGAAATTGCAGGGGGTTGGACTACAGGACCTTTGGGGGCACCTTACGACTCTACGATTCCATGAAAAGGGTAATACAGTTGTGATGCTTTTTGATGGGGCCGGCGAGAGCAGCGCAAGTAGAGGCATGGCTTCGGAAAACAGCAGCACAGCCACAAGACTCAATGGAAATGTAAAAAAGAAGGAACCTTTTATCACATGTGGTGGACGTGCCCCAAGGTAAAATACTTCGGGGAAAGGATTTATAATGAATTGAAAAAAGTGAATTGAAAAACACATTTATTAAAAAAACCAGAAGCCTTTTTACTTGGCATAGTGGGGGGTGAAATCCCCAAAAAGGATGTTACTTTTTTTCTGTATGCCACAACAGCTGCGAGAATATTGCTAGCAAAGAATGGGAAGAAACAAGATTTACCAACTATCAAAGAATGGCAGATGAAGATGATGGACTATATGGAACTTGCCAAACTGACCGGAAGGCTCCAAGACCAGAGAGAAGAGATGGTGGAAGAAGACTGGAAGAAGTTAAGGAATATTTGAAAAAAATATGTTAATATTTAAATCTTAGAATAGCTTTGGAAGTGGATGTAGGCGGTAGGGTTAGAAGTAGAAGATAGTGTATTTTATGTGATAAAATGTGAAGTTTTTTATGGTTAAAGTAAGTGTGAAGAAAGAAAAGATGGTTAGAAATTATTATATATGTAAACTGCTAAAGATGAAGTAAAATGAAAATCAGATAGGTGAGACTTGGGGAAGCCCGATTAACAATGTTTAGAAAAATAAGGATATGACAAGAATTTGTTTGTATTGTTTGTCTTTTCTGTTTGTGCTTTTTATTTGTGTTATAAAATGAATAAAAATTTTTTTGGAAAAAAAGACTCAAAATAACATCCTCTTCCATCCCCTGAACCTCAATCTGTGCTTTGGCTTAATGTGGACTGGAATATCGTATTCCACCCCAGCAGATCCTTGTCAATGGGCTGGATTTCTCCTTGGGCCTTCAGCTTCTACTCCTTTTTTTTTTTTTAATGATATTTTATTAGATTTTAAGAATCACAACAAACAAAAATAAGAAAGAAAAAACATAACACATACATATAAAATACAAAAAATACAAATATTTAACTTAGAAAAAGAAAAAAAGAAAGAAAAAGGGAAAAAAACATTGAAAAAACACACAAAAATCCCTCTTTTTAATTCCACATTCTTTGATTCACTTATTTTCCTGACTTCCTCACATCTCCCTTTTTTGTATCCCTTTTAAAAATTAGTTCAGCAAATTCATATCCAATTAGTTTATCTATTATCAATCCAATCTTATTTTTTATCTTGTTGCTAGAACCCCTTCAATTCATTTCAATGTCATTAACATTCAAAACTACTCCTGTTGCTGAAAAGAGGCGTGCAGCTTATCTTTTTTTAAAAGTCCAGTTTATAGGGCAGGTGGGAGAGGATTCCAGCTCCCTGAGCACCCCACCTTGCCTCAGCAAACACCCCACTGCAAAGTAACCATCGATAGGGTTCGGCATGGCAATAGGAGCCTGAGAACCTACAAGGCATGGTAGACTGCCTCTGGTGCTGGAGGCTCTCTAAGGATGTAGGTAAAGGTAAAGGGACCCCGGACCATTAGGTCCAGTCGTGGCCGACTCTGGGGTTGTGGCACTCATCTCGCTTTATTGGCCGAGGGAGCCGGCGTACAGCTTCAGGGTCATGTGGCCAGCATGACTAAGCCACTTCTGGCGAACCAGAGCAGTGCACGGAAATGCCATTTACCTTCCCGCCGGAGTGGTACCTATTGATCTACTTGCACTTTGATGTGCTTTTGAACTGCTAGGTTGGCAGGAGCAGGGACCGAGCAACGGGACCGTCGCGGGGATTCGAACTGCTGACCTTCTGATCAGCAAGTCCTGGGCTCTGTGGTTTAACCCACAGCGCCAAGGATGTAACCTGAGCCTAAGAACCTGCAAAGGGAAGTAGACTGCCTCTGGCGCTGGAGGTTCCACCAGGACACCATATGACCCTGCTGGACCAGGCCGCTACCCTGTCCTCTCAGCACCCACCATGGGAAAGCAGCAAGCAGCACTTAAGCCCCCAGAAGAACAGAAGGAGGACCTCCCAGATTTTGCCAGATAGACTGCCTCTGTGCCTGGAGGCACAGACTGTGCGTAATTTAGGGATTCTTGCAGCTCCCCACTGACTTACTGTCTCCCCTTCTCCAGCCCCCAAAATGGATCTTCAGAATCATTGAGCTGGAAGGGACCTCGAGGGTCATCTAGTCCAACCCCTGCAATGCAGGAATCTCAACTAAAGCATCGATGGCAGGTGACCATCCGTCAGCTGTCACTGAACCCAAGAAGAGCCCGCTGGATCAGGCCGGCGGCCCATCCAGCCCCGCATCCCTGTTCTCTCTCTCTCTCTATATATATATATATATAATTGATTTTTATTGAGTTTTCCATAATTATCACAATCGCATTTGTTACATACAACAATAACCTTAAATATTGCACCGACTTCCTTCCCTCCCTCTTTCTGACTTCCAAACATCTTTACTAAATTCTTAGCGTCTCTGGAACCGACGCGACGAACTGTTTCGAAAGGACTGGAGCAAATTTATATTTTATATGAAAGAAAATTGTAAACATTTGAAAACGTCTGTAGGTTTGAGCTGAAATGTTTTGCCTAGGACCCTTGTACCTACGGGACCGCCTCTCCCGGTATGCATTTTAATGCATTTTAATGTTGTCTTTTAATCTTGTTTTTTAAGTTGTATTTCAGTCAACTTGTTTTTATTATTGGTTGTTAGCCACCCTGAGCCCGGTCTTGGCTAGGGAGGGTGGGGTATAAATAATAATAATAATTATTATTATTAAAGTGAATATAAGGACTTGATTTACACATAAAGAGGCGTAATGTTAATAGGAAGTCGGAAGCCAGCATCCCTGTTCTCGCAGTGTCCAACCTCATGCCTATTGTGGGAAACTCCCAAGCAGGATTCGAACACAAGACCCCTGTCTCCCTCCCTCTTCTTTTCCAGCAACGGGCATACAGAAGCATTGATGACTCCACCTGTGACGAGAGGGCATAGCCACCCTGGCGAGTATCCAGCAATAGCCCTGAGCCTCCGTGGCGTCCACAGAGAGCTCTGGAGGCAGGAAAACCAGAGCCAGCAACAAACAGCAGGGACTCTCAAGCCCTGAAGTCCACGAAGCCCGTCGTAAATCAAGGCCCATCTCGCAGCGCAGCTTTGACTCACCCTGAGAGTCTGTGCCGCAGCCGGCCAGAGATGCGAATCTCTCCCGCTGGGCTGGCCTGGGTTCTGTAACCATGACAAGACGAAGACGAGACCCGACCGGCTGAAATACAGCATTGATCTGGCCAAACAGCACGGAGAACCCCATTAACAAAAAAACCTAGGTGTGGCGCAGTGTCAAACTACGACCCAGGAGACCAGGGTTCAAACTCACTGGGTGACCTCGGCTGCTGGTCACCGCTTCCGAGCCTAGCCTACCTCTCAGGGTTGTTGTGGGGGTTAAATGAGAACCACCTCCATTGCCTGGGAGAAAAAGGCGCTAGATAGATGTAACACCAACAACAATAAATACAATTTTATTTATATCCCACCCTCTCCAGTCGAAGCCAGGCTCAGAGCGGCTAACAACAGTAAATCAGGCATAGGCAAACTCCGGCCCTCCAGATGTTTGGGACTACAATTCCCATCATCCCCAGCTAACAGGACCTGCAGTCACGGATGATGGGAATTGTAGTCCCCAAACATCTGGAGGGCCGGAGTTTGCCTATGCCTGCAATAAATCATAGACTCAAAGAACTCTAAAGCAGGCAGGCACCCCAAAGGTCATTGCAGGAACCCCAACAGAAGATTAAATGGAAGGACAGGGGGCCGAAAGGGAAGGCGGCCTTTTGCCACACAGCCAATGCCAAGCCCTGGCTGGGAGGGGCTGGCGCGTTTGCCGGACGGCCCAGAGGCTTCCCGTGGACCTCTCTGCGCCAGTTACCAAGCCCACACCCTCTCTGGGGGGCTGGGGGGGGAGAGGGGAGAGCAAAGCCTCCAGCAGCCCAGGCCAGGCCTTTGTCTGGTGCTCTCACACGAGAAAGACCTTCGCCTGGAAAACTGACATGCAGGGAGTTTTCCAGTGCCAGACGCAGGCCTGGCCGCCTGTCCCACCCCGGCTCTCCAAAAGCAGCACGGCACCATCTGGTGCCTCCGTCCCTCTGCCAGGAGGGGGGGGGGGCGGGAACAGCAGACAGCCAACAGCAGCGTCCCAATCCACCTGAAGCCGATTAGGGCTCAGGGAGGAGGGCAAGGGGAAAGTTAGGCCCAGCGAGCCCAGGACAATCTCCTCTGCCCAGCCGAGAGGGAGGCTTGGCAGGAACCGAGGACGCGCAGACGCTCTCTCTGCCCGCAAGCAAGGCCAGAGCTGTCATGAGGAGGCGAGATCTTATCCCTGCCTCCGGGATCCCTTGCACATTCTTCCGCTCCTCTGCTATCTCTTTGGACTTCAGATTTCTCCCCCTGGCAACCTGCAGACACTGAGCAGGACCTCGCAGAGGGTCTCCTCCCTGCTCAGCGGACCCGCCTGGATTCCCAAACCCTTTGTCTGCAAAAGCCAAGGACGTTTTGGGGAATAGAGTGCCTCTCCTCCAAACACACACACAACCTGCAGTGGCAACAGTGGGAATGTGCCCCCCCCCCACTTCCAAATAGCGCCTAGGGTGGAGCAGGGGGTGGGAAGGAGAGGAACTGGCTGGGAAGCATTTGCCCTACTAATTGGCAGAGCTAATTGCCCCAGTTAGAAGTATCTCGGCAGCAGCGGGTTTTTTGCCCTGGCTAGCTGGCGGGGCCTCCTCTCCTCTCCCCTCCGCCCCTCACTCCCTGCCGCCCCCCCCCCCCAGTGAGCAAAAGGCAAATGCAACGGCTGGAGCAACAGGTCACCGAGCGGGGCGCCCCACGGCAACCACCCAGCAAGGTCACTGCACATTTTTGGCAGAGGAGGATGGGACAGGATGTAAGGAGACGCTGCTGACCGAGGAATGCTGCCGCCGCCCCCCTCCCCAGCCAGGGAGAAAGAGGCAGACGTCTTAGTCAGAAACCCAAGCCTAGGAAGAGAAGCGCAATATTGAATATACTGCAAAGGAAAGGCGTTTGCCTGCCTGCGTTTCCCTCCCAGTTCCAGCCCCAGGTGGAAAAGCGGAGGCGAGAGGCGTTGCAAAAACAACAGCACCCACAAGCCACGGGGAGGGTGGCCCTTTTAAGGGGAGAAAAAAAGGAAGGAAGGAATAGTAACGGAATTACGTAAGACCATAAGAGGAGCATGCAATATCAGGGCAAAGGGGTCCTGTCTAGCCCAGCCTACGGTTCCCACCGTCGCCAACCACAAAGAAAATAATCCACAAGAAGGTTCGGGGACAAAAGCAACTCTGCCCTCTTGCAGTTTCCACCAGCTGGTATTCAGAGGGCAGGGCAGTGCCATCGATGGCCCTCTGCTCCACGCATTTCTCTAATGTTGGCTTTGTCAATCTACAGTACCTCCTCTCAAAACACGGACACGCAAAAGGTGTTATCATAAAGGATAAACGCACTTCCTCCCAGGACAGTCTCATGCAGGTCCCATGAAGTCCACGCAGGGAAATGGCCAGAGGGTTGGGAGGGCAGAAGACAGCCTCTGGAACGCTTCGTGCTTTGGGGGACGGGGCCCAGAGGTGGGGGGCAGTTTAGGGGGCATTAAAGGTGCTGGAGTTGGAGGGGGGCAGATCCGGCCCTTAGGCCACAACCCACTGGGACATCCTCCTATGCAAGCCTCCTCTGGAATAAACAGTGACTATGCCAGGAACCCTACTTTTCATCTCTTTGGGGTTGTGCAGGAGAATGCAGGAACTATGCCCCCCCCCCCCAGTGTTTAAGAGGGAGGAACGGTGTTAGAAACTCAGGTATATAAGCTAATCGCCAAATGGCACCTTTAAGCCTAGGCTACGGTGGCCACAACAGAACATCTAGGCACTATTTCCCCCTTTGCAATGAACATTATTATTATTATTAATTATTATTATTATTATTATTATTATGCATTTCAGTTCTACACCACTTTACAGCTTAAAGAATAAAAATCTCAAAGCGGTTCACAACACATTAGCACATAAAATAAAACAACCCAGAATAAAATAAATTCAAGCTTCAAGGAGAATATTTCCGTTCCTTCTCTAAGTGACAGTTTGCTTTCCCCATATTTATTTACCTACTTAATTCACAGAGCTGCCCTATAGCAGACGTACTCCGGGAAGCCAGTGGGGTACAGTGTGAGGTCTGTGGGCACAGGGTAGTATACAAATGTAATAAAATAAAGAAGTGGTTCAAGTGTTGGACTAGGACCTGGGAGATAAGAGTTCAAATCCGCATTTAAGCTATGAAGCTCACTGGGTGACCTTGGGTCGTAGCCTCTTAACCTACCTCGCAAGGTTGTTGTAGGGGTTAACTGAGGGGGTGAACCATGTACTTCTTGGAGAAAAAGGTGGACTATAATTGCAATACATAACCTCTTCTGCTTTGCCTGTTGCAGAAAGCTGTACAGCCCAGCCAAATGGGGAGTTCATCTGCCAACCATCCAGAGACTTCCCCATGGTAGCAACTGGACCCGTGCCAGTTGCCAAAAGTGCCTGGCTAATTTCTAACACTGGGGAGGAAGATGGGGGGGAGGGCGCTCCCTGACTTTCCCTACTCATGCCCTGGTCTGTCCCAGGACAGTCCCATCAGGCAAGAGATGGCACTTCCTCTGCGCATGCAAACTATTTTATAATTGCATGCAAAAAAATGGCTACAGGTCCACTGACTAAGGTAAAGGCTAAGCCAAAAGCAAACACACAAATATTGGGAGAGGGGGAGTTGGGAGCCATGTGGCCAGCAGAAAAACTGGTCAGGTGGGTTTGAGGCAGATGGCAGAGGGGCTGGAGCCATTTTGGGCTCCCTTCTTCCCCAGCAGACATCAGTTCCGCTGCCGGCAGGTGCTGCGATCTCTGGGGACTGAACTGGGGCTTGTTGGGTCCCTCCCCTGAATCTCACGAGGCCAAGGTGTGGCTTGTTGATTTGGAGAAGCCATGGGGTGTGCAGTGGGTCCCGCAGGAAAGGGAAGCAAGTGTTGGGCCCAGAGGCTCACCACACACACACACACACACACACACAAAAACACAGAGGATTTCCCTGGCTTCTGCTAGTCACTGTGCAAGGCAGACTCTGAGGAGGCCCAGGGTGTCCCAAACCACACAGCGAATGGTTAAGGGTGTGTGTGTGAGAGAGAGAGAACTCACATGCGTGCGCAACACAAAAGCTCTGGGGAAGGAGGCAGCCCAGGGCCCGTGGGGCGCCCCCAAACAAGCACATCATTTGAGAAAAGCAGGATGCACAAACCAGAAAGGAGAAGCAGGGTTTCTGGTACTTTCAGTGGGTGTTTGCAACATTCGAGTCAGAATACCTCTCCAAATTTAGCTCCGGCACTAAAATCCACTAAAAACTGCTCTCTGCGTAAAGGGGGGCAAGGGGAAAGAGAATGGCCGTCCTCCTCCCCCCATAACCAGGGAGGCCAGATGGGAGGCAAGCCGTGCCCCATTTCACACAGATGGGCTGCCCTCATGGCATCCTCCCCCCCAGCCTGGAAAAGAAAAACCCCTCCTGTGCCCTCCTGATGGCAGCAGCAAGCCTGCGAGGAGCAGCGCTGGAGAAGGAAGGAGGGGAAAATATTAAATAAATAAGTAATCCCTCCTCCTCCTCTGCTAGACACTTTTCTTCCCCGTGGAGAATATTCTCCCTGCCAGCCCTTGAGCTCAGCAGCAGCAGCAGCAGAGCTAAGCTGGTGCCTCCTTGCTTGGGGAGGGGAGGGGGGGCAGGCGCGCACACAGAAGTGCACTTTTCCAGCAAGGCCACCTCCGAGCAATTGTCTGCCAGGCGCCCAATCTCCTGGGCAGATGGTGCAAGGGACGGGCTGGCTCGCCGGGGCGGGGTGGGGTGGGGGGAGAGAGACGCGAGCTGGAGAGAGAGAGAGAGAGCTGGGGGGGGGAGCGAGAGAGAGAGAGAGCCCCCCCCTCTATTTCCCAGCGTGCCCAAGCCCACCCTGGCACAGCCAGCTGAGCAGAGGGAGGGAGGATGGAGGGATGGATGGATGGATGGATGCGGACGGGCCGGGGGCGGCCCAGGGAGGGGACGGGCGCCCATGTCCAAATGCACGAGGCGGCTCCTGGCTGCCCCGCCCCGTCCGCGCACCCCGGCGGAAAGTTTAAATTGGGGGGTGCGCTTTGGAGGGTGGGGGTGGAGAAAGCGCCCCGGCCTTCGCCAAGGGAACAATGCGGGCTCTGGGCGGGAGCGGCAGGGGGCCGGCTGGGCTGGCTGGCTGCGCCTTCCCGGGCCAGCAGCCTGCTGGGACGGAGGCGAGGCCGAGGGGGTGTGCGGAGGCCGGGCGGGCGGCGTCCTGGGCCCGCCGGACAGGCGCGGAACAATGAGGGCGCCTCGGCGGGACAGGCGGCAAGCGGCGGAGACCCCCGAGCGCAGCCGGCGCCGCGCAACGCAACCTGCCCGGCGCAGCCCCGGCCGCCCCCTCCCCTCGGGGGGCAAAGGGGTAGGGGAGGGGAAGGCTCCCCCCTCTCCTCCTCCTCCTCCCCGGGACAAGGCAGTCGAGGGGGAGCAGGTGGAGGGGCGCCCGGCCGGGAGGGGAAGGCGCTGGCTGGGGGTCCCTTCTCCATCGCGCTCTCGCGCGCGCGCCTGCCCGGGGGAGGGGGCGATTTGGCCCCCAATCCGTTGGCACGAGGAAGGCGGTGGAGGTGGGAGGGGGGGGTTGAAGCTGCAGCTGGCTGGGCCGGGAGGGGCGCGGGGAGCGAGGCTGCCCCGCGCAAAGGCGACCCCGCTCCCCGCCCCGCTCCGGCGCCTGCTGAGCTCGAGGAAGTGGGACATTTGGAGGAGGCGGGAGGGGGTGGGAGGAGGAGGCGGGGCACCTCCCCCTCCCCAGCGTCTCCGCTCTCCCCCCCCCCCAAAAAATGACCTCCCGGGGCGGGGAGGGAGGGAGAGAGAGAGGGGGGGGGGAGGTCTTGGCAGCAGGGACTGTCCCGACCCCGTGGAGAAAAGCGCTGGAGATGCGAGAGCGCAGCCATGCCGCCGCCGCCCCCACTTTGCTCCCACCCCCAAATGACCTCCTGCTGTGCCAAGGGAGAGGGGAGGGCAGCGGGAGGGGGCGCGGCTGGAGGCGCGGGCATCTGTCTGGCTCCGGCGCGCCCTCCTGGCCATGCGGCACGGGACGGGGTGCGACGGGACGGGACAGGACAGGGCAGGGGGGGGTGGCGGGATAGGCTGGGCCGGGGCACCAACACACCCTCTTTCCCACACACCCTCCGGGGCACTGCGGTGCCGACACCCCCCCCCCATGGCACCCACCCACCCACCCGGGGAAACACAGACACGGCACATGGACGGACGCACAGACAGGCTGGGGGCGCACTAACCGTTCCCGTCTTCACCGGCACATAGACCACCACTTGACCCATCTTCGCCGCCGCGGCCGGCGGCTCCCGAGCGCCGTTGCCCAGGCGGAAGCCCTTGGAGCGCACCCAGAACTGGAACTTGCCTTTCTCTCCGCCGCCGCCTCCGCCGCCCGCGCCGGCTCCCCCCTGCAGCACCTCGGCGATGCGCTGGTACTTGCTCCGGGTCACCGTCTTGGTCTTGGCCGAGTCGCCGTAGGTGCGCAGGCACCAGTCCCGGAACTGCCGGCCCAGCTCGCTGTCCCCGGGGCGGCTGCCGCCTCCGCCGCCGCTGGCCGAGCGCAGCAGGAGCGGCGGCGGCGGCGGCTGGGTCGGCTTCGGCATCGCGGCGGCGGCGGAGCAGCCCCTGTCCCGGGCGGAGAGCGCGAGCGAGCGCCGAGCGCGGCGCCCTGCCTGGCGTGGCGTGGCCAAGGCGAGCGCGGAAGGAGGAGCCCCGAGGGCGGGCGGGCGAGGCCGGCGACGCGGCGGGCAGGCAGGCAGGCAGGCGGGACGGACGGGGGCGGCCGGGACAGCGGCGGCGCTGGCAAGGCACCGGCGAGCTGGGGCGGCAGCAGGCGCTGGTGTGGCGCGGGCACCAGCTCGCCTGGCAGGCGGCGTCGGTGTCGGCGGGGCTGGGTCTGGGTCTGGCCGCTCCTTCCTCCTTTGCCCCCGCCCGCTGGCTCCTCCGCCCCCTCGCCGCGGGATCCCACCTGTTAGAGCCGCCGCCTCGGCTCGTCCTCGCCCGGGGCGCCGCGCGCAACGACGGGCTGCCGCCCCCGGCGCTGCTGCTGCTGCTGCTTCTGGCCGGCGAGGGACGGGGCGGGGCGCGCCGGCGGGCCAAGGACGCGATGCGGAGCCGGGGCAAGGACGGCGCGGCTGGCCGGCGACGAGGCGGCCGGGGAAGGAGGCAGGCGGGCGGCGAGGGAGGGAGGGAGGGGCGCCCCGGGGGCAGCCAGGCGGCCACAGGGGGCGCTCGGGGCCTGGCGAGCCGGGAGGAGGGCGCCCGGGAGAGAGCCGGACACGCTGCCAAGCGGGCCCGCCCGGGCGCGCAGCTGGGCGGCGGGGAGGCGGACCCGGACGAGGCCGGCAGACGCCGCCCCGAGGGCGCTGCTGGCTCGCAGGCAGGTGCGCCGCTTTCCCGGCCGAGGTTAGAGACCTGCAGCGGCTTCGCGCTGACCTCATTTGCGACCGGCGAAGCGCAGCCGGTGCCGACGAGCATGTGCAGAATGCCCTGGCCGCTGACTCGGGGGCCGGGGGCGTGGCGTCGCCCCAGCACGTGGGGAAGGAGAAAAGAGGGGTGTCTGAGCATGTGCAGAGTGTTCCCGGGGAGAGAGGGAAAGGGTTAGGGGCCCACTTCTCAACGCGTGGCGGATTAAAAGACACAGTGCCCTTGAATTTGTGCACAACGCCGCTCACCATTGATTTTGGGATTGTGAATACGGTACTTTGGTTGCGGTGCGATCCTGTGCATAATTACCAGGGAGCAAGCCCGGTTGAAAAGCATATGGTTTTTTTCATCATCACCTTGTCAGTGGCTCTCTGGTTTGATTTTTTGAATTTCCACGCCACTTTTCATTCAGATGAGGCTCAGAGCGGCTTACAAACAATAAATAGCAATAACAGAACATACATGATTTTTTGATTCTAAATACAGCATAAATATTACAAAGCAACTAACAAATCAATAAAACAATTACAATATATAAAAAACCATTAACAAAACATCAATAAAAAATAAGCTAAACGTCACAATTACAGCAAAACTCATATGATTAACAATGCAGCAAACATTAATAACGTTAACATTAATAAAACAACATTAATAACATTAACAAAATGTTAAAGTAATTACTTTAATTACTTTAAAGTAATTAAAGTATAAAGCTAAGTGTTGTTAAGTTCATACACACCCTCTGTGCATGTGCAGAGTACATTTTCCTAACTAGTGAGTTTGGAATTGGAGGGTTGGGGAAACAGAGCAAGGACATAAAGGGTTGTGAGGTGCTTTACTGCTCACTTCTATTATTATTATTATTATTATTATTATTATTATTATTATTAAATTAATAAAATGTGTATAACCCCAACAGCCAGTGTGGTGTGGTGGTTAAGAGCGGTGGACTCGTAATCTGGGGAACCGGGTTCGCGTCTCCGCTCCTCCCCATGCAGCTGCTGGGTGACCTTGGGCCAGTCACACTTCTCTGAAGTCTCTCAGCCCCACTCACCTCACAGAGTGTTTGTTGTGGGGGAGGAAGGGAAAGGAGATTGTTAGCCGCTTTGAGACTTCTTCGGGTAGTGATAAAGCGGGATAGCAAATCCAAACTCTTCTTCTTCTTCCTATACCTGCAGATCTCAAGGCTATTCTCAATACTTCTGGAACACAACAGCTGTGACCCACTGGAGGAGCTAAGGCTTTCGGTCTGCAGCCCCTCCCTTCCTCCCAGATAATAATGGCCACTGCTAAATGGTTTAGTAAACTGGCCAAAGGCCTTTCCTCCACCCACCTCTTCTCCATTCAACTTCCCTTTCCAAGCAGGCAGACAGATTCATCACTGTCCTGTGGCCAGCCCTGCAGTAGGAAATTGCCTGGAGGCCAGGCCAGGCTCCGAGAGAGTATTCTGGGCCCCAAGGCAAACCAGGCCCCCCCATACCCAGCCCCACTAGGCAAATGATGGAGATATGGACTGCCCTTCAAAAAGCACCACTCCCTCTGCTCTACGACTCCCATCCAGCGGGTTTCCCCACTTCTCCTACACCTCCCTTTCAACTTTCCCTGGCTGTAGCGGGCTCTTTTCAAAGTTTGCAATCCTATACACACGCCTTTGAAAAACAATAGGGAAGACATGTACAGGATTGCACTGCTCAAGTGCAAATCCTCTCCCCCCAGGTCTAGAAATTTAAAGAGGACCCCCACCCCCTCTTAAAACCAGTCCTCTTAAAATGAGTTTCATTTCCCCTTAAAAATCCAACAGATGTGTAAGCGATGGAAGTCAATCAATGAAATGTTATTATTATTATTTTCATATTGAGATATTTGTAGAATAAATTTGGAATAAATTCTCTTTTCTTCTTTTCTCTTTTGTTCCTTTTTCATGTATATGTGCTTATTTGAAGTGTATATGTGTGTACGTATTTGCAGTGTTTTGCTTATATTTTGTAACAATTATGTTAAATAAAAAATCCAACAGATGTGTTCTTATCATGCGCAAACTGTCGTGAGCAGCAGGGAATGCGGAGCATTGCAAATGGCAAGATCTGAGTTGGACCTTCCCAGTTTATTATGTATTTATATATTGCATTTATATTATATATAAATTAATAATAACAATAATGGCACCTTAAGTTCCAGGGAGGTCAAGGCAGCAGGCGTGGTTCTCCCCCTCCTCATTTAATCCCTACAGCACTTAAGCAGGAAGAACCAGCTGCACAAATATAAGATGGGCGACACGTGGCTTTGCCAGTAGTACATGTGAAAAGGATCTAGAGGGCTTAGTAGACCACAAGCTTAACATGAGTCAGCAGTGTGATGCAGCAGCAAAAATTGCTAATGCTATTCTAGGTTGTATCAGCAGAAATAAAGTGTCCCGACCAAGGAAGTCCTATAGTCCCACTTTGTTCTGCCTTGGTCAGACCACACATTGAATATTGTGTCCAGTTCTGGGCACCACAATTTAAGAAGGATGTTGACAACCTGGACCCCTGCAATCCAGGAATCTCAGCTAAAGCATCCATGACAGATGACTATCCAACCTCTGCTTAAAAACCTCCAAGGAAGGAGTATGTTCATTTAGGGAGAGCCAGTGTGGTGCAGTGGTTAAGAGCGGTAGTCTCTTAATCTGGTGAACCGGGTTCGCATTGCCGCTCCTCCACATGCAGCTGCTGGGTGACCTTGGGCTCGTCACACTTCTCTGAAGTCTCTCAGCCCCACTCACCTCACAGCGTGTTTCTCGTGGGGGAGGAAGGGAAAGGAGAACGTTAGCCGCTTTGAGACTCCTTCAGGTAGTGATAAAGCGGGATATCAAATCCAAACTCTTCTTCTTAGTATGTTTCCCTATGTTAGGTGCTTTACAATTATTATCCCACTTTGTTCCCATAATATACTTCTCTCTGTCTTACGTACCCAACGCACTACCATGGTACCTCTGGTTGCGAACGGGATCTGTTCCAGAGGCCCGTTAGCAACATGAAAAGCCCGCAACCTGAAGCGCTGTATCTGCGCAGGTGTGCGCCGCAATTTGGCGCTTGTGAGCATGTGTGAAGCGCAATTTAGCACTTCTGTGCATGCGCGAGCGGCGAAACCCAGAAGTAACCCTTTCTGGGACTTCCGGGTCGCCGCGGAACGCAACCTGAAAAAACGTAACATGAAGCAAACGTAACATGAGGTATGACTGTACAGCCACAGCACAGCAGATGCTGTAACTCTACAGGTTTGCCTTCAGCCCTAAAGGCTCCCTCCTCCATGGTCTCCAGCCATGGTCTCCTACCAACAACCCAGTGAAAGATGAGACCTGCTGTATCACTCATGCAGTCTCTGTGTGTTTACTGAGACATTTAAACAATGAGTAATTTTAATTCCATTCTTTGGTCAAAACCACTTTGGTCAAAAACTCTTGAAGTTTATCACACCTCGTTTTTGCTTTCCTTATGGGGAATTTCATCCAGAATTCTGCAAAGGGGCCTTAACTGCCTTCCGTGGAGGCATTCCTGCATTGTAGAGGGTTGGACTAGTTCTACGATTCTATCATTCTATGACTTATAAACAAATGTGGGCATTTAATGTGAGCTTTGTAGGAGCAGAGATGCTGCTTGGAAGCTTCCATGGGGACCAAGAAGGGGTTGTGCATTTCTGCTGTGAAGCTGAACTCTTATTGGGGCGAGGCTCTCATTTCGGGATCTAATCGCCACCTAGATTTTTAAAAATGCTACAGATTTTGTCACAGGAAGGAGCTCTGCTTTGCTTCCCCTGGTAAAGCTAAGGCTGTTTATTTCCACAGTGATGTCAGCAGGAGGCGTCATACAGTTCCTTTTAGTGACAAATATCTTAATTGTGACAGATTGCTTTCTTTTGAGACTAGCAGCCTTGATGTTCACCAAGAACCCTTGTCTCTTGTTTCCTTTCCCTTCTTAACTATTTGCATGTGTAAATGTCTCTTGGAAGGATCTTCCCAGGCTAAGCAGTCGCCCTCTGAGTACATCAAGGAGGCAGATCTCTGGCTCAGTATGAACTTGTCTTGCCTTTCTTTAATGCACACACCATCCAACATTTGTCTGATGAAAATAGGGACGTCCCACTCCATAATGATAATTTTACTATTTATACCCCACACATCTCGCTGGGTTGCCCCAGCCCCTCTGGGCAGCTTCCAACATATATAAAAACATAATTAAACATTTTAAAAAAACTCTTCCCTATACAGGATTGCCTTCAGACAGTTCGTGGGTCAGATAACTCCATAGCCTCCAACATTTCTTCAGTGAAAACAGGGACATCCTAAGAAAAAGTGAGACATTCTGGGAGCGGATCAGAAACCGGGACGGCTTCTCTAAATCAGGGATGTCCCTGGGAAATAGGGACACTTTGAGGGTCTGCATACACGTGAATACAACCGAGAAGAAGAAGAAGAGGAGGAGGAGGAGGAGTTTGGATTTGATATCCCGCTTTATCACTACCCGAAGGAGTCTCAAAGCGGCTAACATTCTCCTTTTCCCTTCCTCCCCCACAACAAACACTCTGTGAGGTGAGTGGGGCTGAGAGACTTCAGAGAAGTATGACTGGCCCAAGGTCACCCAGCAGCTGCATGTGGAGGAGCGGAGACGCGAACCCGGTTCCCCAGATTACGAGTCTACTGCTCTTAACCACTACTCCACACTGGCTCCCCAAGGAATTGCGTCATGCTTGGCCTAAAATTTCACCCAATAGCAATGGTTGAATACAGATCACAGGGCAAAACACCCTCTTGGCTTTCAAAACTGCAGGCCAGGCATTTGCAAAGTCAGTGAGTAGAGATTTGTTTGACAGCGGAATCATCTCCCTCAGGAAGTGGTGGGCTCTCTCCTTCATTTGAAATTTTCAAGCAGAGGTTGGGTGGCCACGTGTCATGGATGCTTTAGCTTAGATTCCTGCATTGCAGAGGGTTGGACTAGATGACCCTCGGGGTCCCTTCTGACTCTGAACTTCTGTGATTCTGTCTTCTCCAATGTTCAGTGGGGTGCGAAGACTGGGGCTCAGACATGCATCCTGGGAAGATTAGGTGTGTTATAAGTTAGGTATGTTATAAGTTAGTCCGCATTTTCATCACTTGAAAATTAATTTTTAAAATTAAAATTTGAGAACTTAATTCAAATACCCACAAAGGTGTGAATTGCAAACAAATTGCCCAAGCAAACAGAGAAATGCAAATCCTCATGATGCAACCATCGAGTTCTGTCTCAGGCAGGCGAAAGGGTCATGCTGTGTTACTGTTAATTGATAGGAAAGATCCAAGTTTGGCTTGCTGGCTCTTAAATGCTGCTGTTCAGGGTTTTGACCTCGGATGAGAAAGATTCTGGAAAGCAGCTGTGTTGGTTTGCTGAAGGAAAAAATAAACAGCCGAATTTGTGAGGTGCCTCGAAGACAAACACAGCATAGTTCAGAATTTGTGGACTCTTTCATCAGAATGTCCACCTGCGTGAGATTGTCATGTAGGTCAGTCTTCACCAATTTAGTGCTCTCCAGATGTTGAGGACTACAATTCCCAGAAGCCCCTGTTAGTGTGTCCTCTGAAGTGCATGAGTATTGGCCCTCGGATCAGAGGGATGGAAACTGATCTTGGGCTCAGTCCACCAGTTAGAAATTGTGGGCCACTGGGAGCAAATGGCTATGAAGATGGTATCGTTTGTAGCAGCAAACTCTTTAAAATGATGTCACGTGGAATGATGAAACATGGACCGAACAAAGCTTTACGGAATACTGTAAAAGTCTTAAAATAGCTAATCACAAAATGGTCACTGGGCACCCTTCTCTTCTGATGCTTCCCAGAACTACTTCACTCCCTGCACGCATTTGCAAGGCACTTGGGTTCCTACTGTCAGTGTGGTGTAGTGGTTAAGAGCGGTAGACTCGTAATCTGGTGAACCGGGTTCGCGTCTCTGCTCCTCCACATGCAGCTGCTGGGTGACCTTGGGCCAGTCACACTTCTCTGAAGTCTCTCAGCCTCACAGAGTGTTTGTTGTGGGGGAGGAAGGGAAAGGAGATTGTTAGCCGCTTTGAAACTCCTTCGGGTAGTGATAAAGCGGGATAGCAAATCCAAACTCTTCTTCTTCTTCATTAGTGGAAAGCGAAGAAAGGAAAACGTAGTTACCCAAAAGTAAGGTTGCCAACTTTTTTTTTACTCGTTACATTTCCTGCTGAAAGCAGCTTGGTCAGCAGACGTTAGCAGGTGAAATAAATGTTGCCATGTCATGAAAAGCTTTGCCTGCTGATTTCCATTGCTCAGATTGCTACTTAAGATCCAGCAGTTGTTGTTGCTTTGTTGTTGCTGCTGCTGCTGCTGCTGTTAAATTTTGTATACTGCCCGCAGGTCTCAAGGCATGTGCTTTGTTGAAATTTCAGCCTTCACGACATAGGAAAACGGCCAAGTAAACAGCTATTTTCGTGGAGGAGGGTCAAGATATTAACTGATAGGCATGAAATTTCACATATAGCTATATAATCCCTAGTGTAGTAAGAGAAGACCTTTGGAGCAGGCATTTTTAAAAAAAATAGTTTTTACTGCCTAGTAGGGCAGTAATTGTTCCTTGATAATTTGTCACCCCCCTGCATGATGGAACCTGGGGCACACACACCCCCCACGCCCCTGGTTGCCGCTGCTTTCTTTGGGTGCCAGGATGGGCAGGCAACGGCTTGGCGGTTCCTCCTGGGCCTTTGAACCCACCCTTGAACTGGGAGGAGAGGAGGCCTCTATAACATCATCTACCTACTCCTTTGTTGCTTACCCTTTTCTTCTACAGTTCTGCGGTTGGAGGTTGGATGGCGGCTAACAGGTTGAGGTTGAATCCTGACAAGACAGAAGTACTGTTTTGGGGGGACAGGAGGCGGGCAGGTGTGGAGGACTCCCTGGTCCTGAATGGGGTAACTGTGCCCCTGAAGGACCAGGTGCGCAGCCTGGGAGTCATTTTGGGCTCACAGCTGTCCATGGAGGCACAGGTCAAATTTGTGTCCAGGGCAGCTGTTTACCAGCTCCATCTGGTACGCAGGCTGAGACCCTATCTGCCTGCAGACTGTCTCACCAGAGTGGTGCATGCTCTGGTTATCTCCCGCTTGGACTACTGTCATGCGCTCTATGTGGGGCTACCTTTGAAGGTGACCCGGAAACTACAACTAATCCAGAACGCGGCAGCTAGACTGGTGACTGGGAGCGGCTGCAGAGACCACATAACACCGGTCTTGAAAGACCTACATTGGCTCCCAGTAAGTTTCCGAGCACAATTCAAAGTGTTGGTGCTGACCTTTAAAGCCCTAAACGGCCTTGGTCCAGTATACCTGAAGGAGCGTCTCCACCCCCATCGTTCTACCCGGACACTGAGGTCCAGCACCGAGGGCCTTCTGGCGGTTCCCTTACTGCAAGAAGCCAAGTTACAGGGAACAAGGCAGAGGGCCTTCTCAGTAGTGGCGCCTTCCCTGTGGAACGCCCTCCCACCAGATGTCAAAGAGAACAACAACTACCAGGCTTTTAGAAGACATCTGAAGGCAGCCCTGTTTCGGGAAGCTTTTAATGTTTGATGTATTATAGTATTTTAATATTCTTTTGGAAGCTGCCCAGAGTGGCTGGGGAAGCCCAGCCAGATGGGCGGGGTATAAATAATAAATTATTATTACTGTATTATTATTATTATTATTATTATTATTATTATTATTATTACTACCTGCTGCTTCAGCCAGCAAAGCTCCAGGTGTGTTTGAAGTTTGGCTGCGGGAAGGCAGCCAAAGGAATGGGGAAGGAATGGGAGGAAGAAAGAGCGCCCAGTTCGCCTCCCAATTCAAAAGGGGATTTAAAGGAACAATCCAAGGCCAAGTATTTGTCTCAGGAAACAGAAGTTGCCCTGCCCGTCTGATTTGCCCAGGTGGGACTGTCATTATCTGAGAAGCACTGGAAGTTAAGACGGATGCCAGATTTTGGGTTGAGATAAATTGCCCTGGCTTTTGCCCTAAGCCAACGCAGCACCATGATGATTATGGAAGCTGAGAACCCAGCTGGATGCGGCCAATGGCCCATCTAGGCCAGCATCCTGGTCTCACAGTAGCCAAGCAGATGCCAGTGGGAAACCCGAAATCAGGATTCGAACACAAGACCAGCCCTCTCCCCTCCTGTGGCTTCCAGCAGCTGGGATTCAGAAGCATCACTGCCTCCCAACTGTGGCGGCAGAGCAGAGCCATCCTGGCTAATAATAATAATAATAATAATAATAATAATAATAATATTTATATCCCGCCCTCCCCAGCCAAAGTTGGCTCAGAGCAGCTAACAACAATAAAAGTAACACAACATTCTAAAATCAATTCATTCTAAAATCAATTCAAAATCAAATTGATGGCAACCATTGGGCTAGAGTGCTATGAGGATTACAGAAGGAGGGAGTCAGACTGTGCCTTGGCCAAAGGCCTGGTGGAACAGCTCTGTCTTGCAGGCCCTGCGGAAAGATGTCAAGTCCCGCAGGGGCCTAGTCTCTTGTGACAGAGTGTTCCACCAGATCGGGGCCATGGCCGAAAAGGCCCTGGCTCTGGTTGAGGCCAGCCTAACCTACCTGTGGCCTGGGACCTTCAAGATGTTTTTATTTGAAGACCGTAAGTTCCTCTGTGGGACATACCAGGAGAGGCGGTCCCGTAGGTATGAGGGTCCTAGGCCGTATAGGGCTTTAAAGGTTAAAACCAGCACCTTAAACCTGATCCTGTACTCCACCGGGAGCCAGTGCAGCTGGTATAGTAGCCATCAGTTCTCCTATTCTCCTCCATGAATTTGTCCAATCCTCTTTTAAACTCATCCAGGTTGGTGGCCATCCCTGCCTCCTGTGGCAGTGAGTTCCACCGTTTAACTCTGTGCTGCGGGAAGAAAGACTTCCTTTTTTTCTGTCCTGAATCTTCCAAGAGATGGGCCTCTCTCTCTATGAGATGAGCGGATCTCCCTGTTGCCATATCCCAACACGATGCTCCGCTACAGATGCCCTACTGGATGTGCCTGCAAGCAGGGGCGGGGCCTTCTTTGCGGTGGCCCCTCCGATGGAATCTAAGAAATTCAGCACTGGTTAGAAACATACTTGTGCCTCCCCCATCACACAAACAAACAAACCAACCACACTGCAACCAACTGAACACAACCAAGCAAGCTTGTACCTTCCAATCTCTTGCCAATAAAAATAAATATTTTAATAAAGGACGTACCCACATGATGCTGACACAAAAACACAGCACAAACACTATGCAATAGGTCGAAAGATCATTATCCTCCCCATCTCCTTCCCTCCCTCCCTCCCTCCCTCTCTTTTCCCCCAATGTCTATGACAAATATGTCTCATACGGAATATAAACAAACTGTGAAAAAGAACCTACAAATTGAAAATGGAGATGCTACATGTACTTTTCTTTGTTCATTTGTTTGCTTGATAACGTAAATAAATCATTAATAAAAACTAATTTTAAAAAACCCGTACTTGTGCACACAAACCTTTTCTGGTGTTCAGGAGTTAATAAATGGTGCCTTTGGGCTGATCTGTTACGCTTTACATTAGTGCATTGCGATTTTCCTGCTTTTTTTGAAACCTTTTAAACTTGCATACCAACTTGTGACGCTTTATAACGGCCTTTATAAATAAAATAAAAGAACGCAGTTACCTGCCAGGTATGCTTTGGCTACAATTCTATGATTCTATGAGTCCGTGGTACTTACCGTAACTTCTGATCTGCTGGGATGCTTGAGGGCAAGCGAGAAGTTCAGGTCAGTCTGAGATAGATTTGTATATACATTTCACAGGTTGCTTGAGAGGTGGCAGGTGCCAACAGAGGCACTGAAGTCTTTCAATTTTCTGCGCTGGGGGTGGGGGTGAAATCCCCAAAAAGAATGTTACTTTTTTTCTGTATGCCACAACAGCTGCGAGAACATTGTTAGCGAAGAATTGGAGGAAACAAGATTTACCAACTATCAAAGAATGGCAGTTGAAGATGATGGACTATATGGAACTTGCCGAACTGACCGGGAGACTCCGTGACCAGAGAGAAGAGACGGTGGAAGAAGATTGGAAGAAGTTTAAGGAATATTTGAAAAAAATATGTTAATATTTAAACCTTAGAATAGCTTTGGGAGCGGATATAGGCTATAGGGTTAGAAGTAGAAGATAAGGGGTTTTAAAATAGTATTATTTGTAAGTGATAAAATGTGAAGTTATTTTAAGTGTGATTAAAAAAAAAGATGGTTAGAAATTATGATATATGTAAACCGCTAAAGATGAAGTAAAATGAAAATCAGATAGGTGGGACTTGGGGAAGCCCACTTAACAATGTTTAGAAAAATAAGGATATGACAAGAACTTGTTTGTATTGTTTGTCTTTTCTGTTTGTGTTTTTTATTTGTGTTATAAAATGAATAAGAAAATTTGGAAATAAATAAATAAATTTTCTGCGCTGGAAAAAGCTATGACTCGGGGCAGGGGGCTTTGAGCACAGGACTCTATCCCCCACCTCCAAATATTTGGAGGTAGGATTGTCAGCCTACCAGAAGACGAACAGTCTGGCTTGCTCTTGCACCTCCGATTCACAGAAAGGAGCTGGTGAAACTTTCCGCAAAATGGAAGAAATTCTCATTGTCACCTGCTAATGTCTGCTGGTCAGACTGCCATGCGAGGGGAGAGCTCTTCCTACCTCACCTTCCTCAGCTGGCAACTTCACCTGCCTCGTGGAGACGCTGCCAAACCCTCGCAGAAAATCCATCGGCCAAAATCCTCTCTCCTAAAAAAGACTCTGGAAAGTACCAAGGTCGCAAGGTGGTTAGATTGGTCTCAACTAGGGGGAAAAAGGAATGTGTTTGGTTGCAAGTCTCTTTGGGCAAGATAAAGAGGCAAACGATTTAAACGAATGAATGAAAATGTGCCTTTTGCCTGCTCTTTTGGCCTTTGCAGCAGTTCCCATGCAGCATGCATGGCTGGAAAAGATGCGAACTGGATGATCGCTCTGGGACATGAAGCAAATATCGTAATAATGCTGGGGGGGTGGAGCGCATTTCCCTGCCTCCAGTTTCCTTTGCTAAACATCAGCTTGAAAATTGGCTGCCTTTGGAAGATTCTGTTTGCTTTGTGATTTTATTCGCTTAGATTTTAAACCTAAGCTGACTCCTCCTCACCCCAGCTTTCCTAATCATCATCATCATCATCATCATCTTATCCCCCGCCCATCTGGCTGGGTTTCTCCAGCCACTTTGGGCGGCTTCCAACAAAATTTTAAAATACAATAACCTATTAAACATTAAAAGCTTCCCTAGACAGGGCTGCCTTCAGATGTCTTCTAAAAACCTGGTAGTTGTTGTTCTCTTTGACATCTGGTGGGAGGGTGTTCCACAGGGAAGGCGCCACCACCGAGAAGGCCCTCTGCCTGGTTCCCTGTAACTGGGCTTCTCGCAGTGAGGGAACCGCCAGAAGGCCCTCAGAGCTGGACCTCAGTGTCCGGGTAGAACGATGGGGGTGGAGACGCTCCTTCAGATATACTGGACCAAGGCCGTTTAGGGCTTTAAAGGTCAGCACCAACACTTTGAATTGTGCTCGGAAACATACTGGGAGCCAATGTAGGTCTTTCAGGACTGGTGTTATATGGTCTTGGCGGCCGCTCCCAGTCACCAGTCTAGCTGCTGCATTCTGGATTAGTTGTAGTTTCTGAGTCACCTTCAAAGGTAGCCCCACTACCTTTGTAGTCCTACTTCCATCTGGCTCCATTCTGTCAATTGTTCCAGCTTGCTGGCCATGCCGGCTGCCCCTCTGCGAAAGGCGGGATCCCAGCTCTGTTGCTCGGCCCATGAGATTGCTCAGGGCTTTACCGAACAAAGGAAATACAGCAAATGTCTCTCCCAGAGAGCCAGAGGCTGGGATGTCACAGAGAAGGTAAGAAAGATGTAGCATGATAGAAATTTATGAAATTATACATGGCATGGAGAAAGTGTATAAAGCTTCTCTCTCTCTCTTCACAACACCAGAACTCATGGATATCCAATGCAGCTGAATTTTGGAAGATTCAGGACACATCAAAAGATGCACTTCTTTATGCAGCACAGACTGTGGAACTCCCTGCCACAGTGATTGCACCAACTTGGATGACTTTTCAAGAGGATTAGGCAAATTCAGGGAGGAGGCGAGGGCTATCAAGAGCTACTATCCCTGACATCTATTCTCTGCCTCCCCAGCTGGAGACAGAAAAGCTTCTGAATGCCACTGACTAGGAGGCACAGGTGCGGAGAGTGATCCTGTGCAGGCTGAGGCATACCTAGGGGTGGTGGGAGGAGCTTGTTGATGCAAATACAACTGGAAGCTCCCCCATGACATCACCAGGGATCGTGCCATGGCCCTAGCCACAAGCAGGGCATCGGACAGGATTCATGACCGCCGGATTCCTTTAACAGAATACCCAAAAGAGGAGGGGTACATGATGGCGCATACCCAATCCTCCAACACAGCACACCTATTCCAATGCCTAACTGCCAATACCAGAAAGTTGTGACGAATTGACACAACCTTGATGGCAGAAAGTGAGGAGGAATTAGAAAACCTCTTAAGGAGGGTGAAAGAGGAGAGCGCAAAATATGGTCTGAAGCTCAACATCAAAAAACGAAGATCATGGCCACTGGGCCCATCACCTCCTGGCAAATAGAAGGGGAAGAAATGGAGGCAGTGGGAGATTTTACTCCAGGGAGTCTTCTCTTCTCATGAGGTGGCCAAAGTACTGGAGCCTCAGCTTCAGGATCTGTCCTTCCAGTGAGCACTCAGGGCTGATTTCCTTCAGAATGGAGAGGTTTGATCTTCTTGCAGTCCATGGGACTCTCCAGAGTCTCCTCCATCACCGTAATTCAAAAGCATCCATTCTTCGGCGATCAGCCTTCTTTATGGTCCAGCTCTCACTTCCATACATCACGACTGGGAAAACCATAGCTTTAACTACACGGACCTTTGTTGGCAAGGTGATGTCTCTGCTTTTTAAGATGCTGTCTAGGTTTGTCATTGCTTTTCTCCCAAGAAGCAGGCGTATTTTAATTTCGTGGCTGCTGTCACCATCTGCAGTGATCATGGAGCCCAAGAAAGCAAAATCTCTCACTGCCTCCATTTCTTAGAGCGGGGCACAAAATATACTTGGGTCATGTAAAATGCAGTGGGTTGGACTAGATGACCCTCGGGGTCCCGTCTAACTCTACATTTCTGTAATTCTGTGAGTCTATGATAAACCCTTGTAATGCAGGAATCTCAGCTGAATAATCGTCAATAAACACACGAGACGTAACCGGCTGCGTTCTTAGATAAATAAGTTATACTCTTCATTGTATCAAATTGTAAATTTCAACAGAAGTAACTCATAAAGTTCAACAAACGGACAAAGCAGTGACCCAGTGGATCAGATCATTCTCTAGTCAGTTCATGCATAAGGTCCATACGTGACCAGAGGTTTGCTTGTTGTTGTTTTGTCAGTGGAATCTCAGCTAAAGCATCCTAGACAGATGGGTATTCAACCTCTGCTTTGAAACCTCCAAGGAAGGAAAGTCCACGACCTCCTGAGGGAGACTCTCTCACTGTCAAACAGCTCTTACTGTCAGAAAATTATTCCTGATGTTGAGTCAGAATTTCCTCTCTTACAACTTGAAGCCATTGATTTGAGTCCTACTCTCCAGAGCAGGAGAAAACAAGCTTGTGACAGGCCTTCAGATATTTGAAGGTGGCTATCCTATCTCTTCTCAGTGTCCTCTTTTCCAGGCTAACCATACCCAGTTCCTTCAACCGTTCCTCATCAGGCTTGGCTTCCAGACCCTTGACCATCTTGGTCGCCCTCCTCTCCACACCTTCCAGCTTGTCAGCATCCTTCCTAAATTGGGGCACCCAGAATTGGACACAGTATTCCAGGTACTGTCTGAAGTTCCTCATCTGTGACTAAACTGGGCCATACACCCAATGTGGTGGGGCCCTCCCACCAGGTGTCAAAGAGAAAAATAACTACCAAACTTATAGAAGACATCTGAAGGCAGCCCTGTTTAGGGAAGCTTTTAATGTTTGATGCATTACTGTATTTTAATACTTTGTTGGAAGCCACCCAGAGTGGCTGGGGAAACCCAGCCAGATGGGCAGGGTATAAATAATTATTATTATTATTATTATTATTATTATTATTATTATTATTATTATTATTATTATTATCCTGGGATGCAATGCTCAGGCCTGCCCCTCATCAATGGATAGGAATCTTAACTTATTTCATTATAATTGTATCCCACCTTTCCTCCAAAGAGCTCAAGGTGGCATATATGATTTTCATTTATTTATTTATTTTTGCTCTCCCCATTTTCCCCTTTCACAGGTTAGGTGAGGCTAAGAGGCGGCAGTCAGCCCAAGTCCCCCCAGCGAGCTTCATGGCCAAGTGAGGAACAGAACCCAGGTCTCCCTGGTCCGACACTCTAACCACTGCGCCACACTGCCTCTCAGTCTTGAAGGAGAGGAAGAGACGGGTTTCCAGACAGAGCACGAGTGAAGTGAGCCACCAATCCTGGTTCTCGGTTAGCCACACATAACCTGATACCTTAGCAGGCTGGCTGGACCCCTGAGATGCACCCGCCGGCAAAGTTTCACTTCTCAAATTATGGAACTATTTTTGACACGCTCAGCTTCCTTCTTTTTTTTCATGGGAGGGGAGGGGGGAAAACAGCAAAAAAAACCTGACTTGAAGATGGGTATCTCTGAAGCATTGTAACGGGAGGCCTTTACCCCGCCAGGAAACACACCCACCCACCCCGTTAACCCACAAAACATGCCCCAAATGTTCCAGGACTTCCTCAGGCTCTTAGGTTCCTCCTTTTTCTGAAAACTGCATCTCTGAAAAATGGAGGGCAGGCCTGGCAGCTGCAGACTGTATAGGCCAGGTGTGAGGCAGGAGGGCGCCCATCAAGTCATCGTTCCCCCCCGCCCACCCCGAGCCCTGGCAACGAGGCACACGGCTCTATATCTTGGCTGTCACTGAACTCAGCGCCCACACAGCTCTGGGCACAAGGAAGCAGAAATCCACATCCAAAAATTTCAGAGCTGCCAGGCTGGGGGAGCTTCTGAGCAGCCAGACTGAAGATGTTTGCTGCGTTCTGCTCAGAGGGTTGCTTTTAAAGCACATCTGTGGAACCAGGGTGCTCTAATCTGTGTATGTGCACATTAATTAGCACACACATAGGAGCAGAAGTGAGGGTGCTCTGACCACACTCGCCCTGAAAACCTCAGAAAGAACACACACACTAATAATAATAATAATAATAATAATAATAATCTATTATTTATACCCCGCCCATCTGGCCGGGCTTCCCCAGCCACTCTGGGCGGCTTCCAATAAAGTATTAAAATATAGTGGTCTGTTAAACATTAAAAGCTTCCCTAAACAGGGCTGCCTTCGGATGTCTTCTAAAAGTCTGGTAGTTGTTGTTCTCTTTGACATCTGGTGGGAGGGTGCTCCACAGGTCGGGCGCCACCACCGAGAAGGCCCTCTGCCTGATTCCCTGTAACTTGGCTTCTCGCAGTGAGGGAACCGCCAGAAGGCCCTCGGGGCTGGATCTCAGTGTCCGGGCAGAACGATGGGGGTGGAGACGCTCCTTCAGGTATACTGGACCGAGGCCGTTTAGGGCTTTAAAGGTCAGCACCAACACTCTGAATTGTGCTGGGAAACGTACTGGGAGCCAATGTAGGTCTTGTCTAGTCTATGTCAGCCTTTGCCTTGCTGTTTTGGGCGACAGGAACATTGGGAGGCAGCGAGTTGGCCAAAGGCTGATCTATGCATATCTTGTGCAAACGTGATGTAAGGACAGAAGAAGAACTTTGCTGGATCCGGCCAATGGCCCGTCTAGTCCAGCAACCTGTTCTTAGAGTCGCCAACCAGATGGGAATCTGAGCACAAGAGCAACTCTCCACTGCTGTGGTTTCTAGCAGTTGGCATTCAGAAGCTTTTCTGTCTCCTGGCACAGAGCCCACCCACCCTGGCGAGTGGCCATTGATGGCCCTCCCTGCCATGAATCCGTCCCCCTGCAGGAGGGAGTTCCACAGTTTATCCATGCGTCGCATGAAGAAGGACTTCCTTTCATCGGCCCTGAATCTTTGGACATTGCGGTGGCTTTGCAGGCTGCAATATATCGTCCAACATTTCTCCAATTAATAATAAATAGTAATAATAATAATAATAATAATAATAATAATAATAATAATAATAATAATAAATTTATACCCCGCCATCCCCAGACAGGACCAGGCTCAGGGTGGCTAACACCAGGTATAAAAACAATTGATTAAAATACAAGTTAAAAACAAGCCTCATTTCAGTAGGAACTCAAATCAAAAACTTTTGGGGGGATGAAAACGTCAAGTCTTCACCAAGGCCAATTATCCAGACTGGTCCTACATGGGCCAGAAAAAAGCCAGGGAAGTCCCTAAATAGGAGTTCCATCATAGGAGAAAGGAAAGAGGGGGAGGGGATCAAGTTGATTCCAAGCCAAAGGCCAGGCGGAACAACTCTGTCTTACAGGCCCTGCGGAAAGAAATCAGATCCCGCAGGGCCCTGGTCTCATGAGGCAGAGCGTTCCACCAGGACGGGGCCAGTGTTGAAAAGGCCCTGACTCTGGTTGAGGCTACTCTAACTTCTTTAGGGCCCGGGACCTCTAGGGTGCTGCTATTTATGGACCTTAAGGTCATCTGCGGGGCATACCGGGAGAGGCAGTCCTGTCTTAAATTAAAATAGGGGCATCCTATTATTATATTGGTATTGGTATTATTTCACTATATATACCCCACCCAAAAAAGTTTTTGAGTTTCTGCTGAAATGAGGCTGCATTTTAATGTTGTACAGTCATACCTTGGGACAAATATGCTTCAGGATAAGTATTTTCTGGTTGTGCTCCGCGGCGACCCGGAAGTACCGGAACCCGTTACTTCCGGGTTTTGCCACCCGCGCATGCGCAGACGGTCAAAATGATGTCACGCGCATACGTGGAAGTGGCGAAGCGCAACCTGTGCACACGCAGTTCTATTCAGAATGCGAACGGGGCTCCGGAATGGATCCCGTTCGCATCCCGAGGTACTACTGTATTTTAATCTTGTTTTTAAGTTGTATTTCAATCAATTGTTTTATATTTGGTGTTAGCTGCCCTGAGCTCGGTCTTGGCTGGGGAGGGCAGGGTATAAATAATTTTTTATTATTATTATTATTATTATTATTATTATTATTATTATTATTATCTGACTGGGTTGCCCCAGCCACTCTGGGCAGCTCGCAACATATATAAAAACCCTAAAAGAACCTTCCCTTCAGCTCAGGAGTCGGATAACTCCCTACCCTCTAAAATTTCTCCACGAAAACAAGGATGTCCTAAGCAAAAGTGAGACGTTCTGGGATCAAATCAGAAACCTGGTTGGCTTCTGTAAATCCAGGACTGTCCCTGGAAAATAGGGACACTCAGAGGGTCTGGACACTTTGCCTTCCAGCTTGCACCAGGACCGGTGGGACACGGAAGCCCTTCTCCCTGGCGGGGTCCAGAAAAAAGGGTGCTTTGGCTCTCTGTAGCCTGGAAGTGGTTAATTTTTGTGCGCCTCTCCCTGGCTGGGACGGAACATGTGTCTGTTGCTATGGTTGCGCTATACTTGAAGGGGCTGCTTGGATAATTATTGCAAGCATCCATTCTGCTACTTCCTGCCCCCCCTCTCTTTCTCTCTCTCTCTCCCAAACAAGAAGTGAGGGACAGAAGAGCCTGGAGGGAGAGAAACCCCTTCACAGGGCGGAGAAGGTGCCCAAGACCGCTGGGTCCTGCTCTGCGCCATTTGCCCTGCAGGATTACGGAGGCCCTGGGCAGCCCTTATCCGGGGAAACCAAGCCAGCAGCACTGAATGCTAAGATGGCAAGGAGAGCGACAGTCTCTCCTCTGTGCAGCAAAATGATGGAGGAAGAAGGGGAAAACCTGTGCCAACTGCATCCAACCCAACACAATTTCTAGTGCTCTGGTGCCAGGGCAAGGTTGGAGAGGCAGAACCAGGATGCTTTCAGACAGATTCATAGAATTGTAGAGCATCATCCAGTCCAGGGGTCAGCAACCTTTTTCAGCCGTGGGCCGGTCCACCATCCCTCAGATCATGTGGGGGGCCGGACTATATTTTGAAGGGGGGAAATGAATAATAATAATAATAATAATAATAATAATAATAATAATAATTTATTTATACCCCGCCCATCTGGCTGGGCTTCCCCAGCCACTCTGGGTAGCTTCCAACAAAATATTACACAGCAGTCACGAAATTAAAAGACGCCTGCTTCTTGGGAGGAAAGCAATGACAAACCTAGACAGCATCTTAAAAAGCAGAGACATCACCTTGCCAACAAAGGTCCATATAGTCAAAGCTATGGTTTTCCCAGTAGTGATGTATGGAAGTGAGAGCTGGACCATAAAGAAGGCTGATCGCCAAAGAATGGATGCTTTTGAATTATGGTGCTGGAGGAGACTCTGGAGAGTCCCATGGACTGCAAGAAGATCAAACGCATCCACTCTGAAGGAAATCAGCCCTGAGTGCTCACTGGAAGGACAGATCCTGAAGCTGAGGCTCCAAGACTTTGGCCACCTCATGAGAAGAGAAGACTCCCTGGAAAAGACCCTGATGTTGGGAAAGATGGAGGGCACAAGGAGAAGGGGACGACAGAGGACAAGATGGTGAGACAGTGTTCTCGAAGCTAAGAACATGAGTTTGACCAAACTGTGGGAGGCAGTGGCGTGCTCTGGTCCACGGGGTCACGAAGAGGCGGACAAGCCTAAATGACTAAACAACAACAACAGCAATAATAATAATTTGTTTATACCCTGCCCATCTGGCTGGGCTTCCCCAGCCACTCTGGGCAGCTTCCAACAAAATATTAATACATCAGACATTAAAAGCTTACCTAAACACTTGCGCATGAGCACAAGCTATTTCCGTTGCTCCTCCGACCCGGAAGTGGGCAGCTGCGCAGTGCAGCGCCGGTAAGTGTGGTTGGCAGCAGCGGACGGAGGAGGTTGCCATGGGCCGGATAAACAAGTCCCTTGGGCCTTATCCGGCCCACGGGCCTTAGTTTGGGAACCCTGTTCTAGGACCTGAGGCAGGAGGAGCCAACCTGTGTGGTCGCAGGAGGGAGGGACAAGCGCCGTTATTGAAGAACTTCAATGCTGTCCCAGGAAAAGAGGAAACAGGACCAAAACTGTTAAGTTGTGGTTGAACATATCAGACGACACAGCAATTCTTCAAACAGCTCTTGTTTATTCACAGGCCAGAACAGAACTGAACTGAAGGGTTCAGCCAGCCTGCTTATATAGAGCTCCACTATAATTCAACAGAGGGACGCGGGTGGCGCTGTGGGTAAAAGCCTCAGCGCCTAGGGCTTGCCGATCGAAAGGTCGGCGGTTCGAATCCCCGCGGCGGGGTGCGCTCCCGTTGCTCGGTCCCAGCGCCTGCCAACCTAGCAGTTCGAAAGCACCTCCGGGTGCAAGTAGATAAATAGGGACCGCTTATGAGCGGGAAGGTAAACGGCGTTTCCGTGTGCTGCGCTAGCTCGCCAGATGCAGCTTTGTCACGCTGGCCACGTGACCTGGAAGTGTCTCCGGACAGCGCTGGCCCTCGGCCTCTTGAGTGAGATGGGCGCACAACCCTAGAGTCTGTCAAGACTGGCCCGTACGGGCAGGGGTACCTTTACCTTTTATAATGCAACAGTAACCATTTTCTGTAACTATCCAATCACTGAATGTCACTTTCAATCCCTTATTTGCATATGTGGACCTGAGTGAAAACTATCTACAGTATCCCCCTGCTGGCCCAGGGTGAGGACTTCAGCACATAACACAAATCGTGGTGATCCTTCATGTTTAATGTTAAATAAACATTCACATCATTAGTATTAGAAAATGTGCAGAAGATAGAGAAATAATATCTGTATGTGCCATATTATCGCCATAGAGTTGGAAGAGACCCCTAAGGGCAGGGTTAGAAACTGAGATATGAAGGGTAGGAGCCAAATGGCACCTTAAACCGAGGTTATGGGCGCAGCAACAGAATGTCTAGGCCCACTTTTTTTATAAAAAGAATACAAAGCTGGAAATGAATGAACTGCAGCTAAAATATTATGTTCCTTTTTCACATGCTCTAGTCCTTTCCCTGCCAACCCCCCTAATACTCTTAAGAGGGTCTCTAAAAGGTCCTCCTTTCCTTCCACTCGGCAGTTTTAATCTGAAATCTTACTGCGAGAATGGTGATTGCACAAAATTGGAAGACTGGAGAAATACCAACTAAAGAACAATGGCAAGAGAAGTTGATGAACTATGCAGAACTGGCAAAAATGACAGACAGGTTAAGAGAAAAAGACAACAGAGACTTTGAAAAAGATTGGGAACCATTTATATTATATTTGCAGAAACAAAGAAAGTCTATAGACTTGGTGGCAGGATTTAAATAAACATTCACATCATTAGTATTAGAAAATGTGTAGAAGATAGAGAAATAATATGGTGTACTTATTTTCATCTTTATGTTTTTAGGTTACCGGTAGATGTTATTGTATAAGTATACGATTAGTATTTTTTCTTCTAGGAGGTGGCAAGGTGGGTGAGACGGGACGCGGGTGGCGCTGTGGGTAAAAGCCTCAGTGCCTAGGACTTGCCGATCGAAAGGTCGGCGGTTCGAATCCCCGCGGTGGGGTGCACTCCTGTCGCTTGGTCCCAGCGCCTGCCAACCTAGCAGTTCGAAAGCACCTCCAGGTGCAAGTAGATAAATAGGGACCGCTTACTAGCGGGAAGGTAAACAGCGTTTCCGTGTGCTGCGCTGGCTCGCCAGATGCAGCTTTGTCACTCTGGCCACGTGACCCGGAAGTGTCTCCGGACAGCGCTGGCTCCCGGCCTCTTGAGTGAGATGGGCGCACAACCCCAGAGTCTGTCAAGACTGGCCCGTACGGGCAGGGGTACCTTTACCTTTAAGGTGGGTGAGAGGAGAAACAAACCAGAAGCGGAAGTTGGGGGAAGACCAGGAGGGGAGGGAGGAAGGAATGCATAGTAGATGTTATGGATATGAGATGTACGTAATGAATGAAAAAGAAAACTGAATAAAAATTAAAAATCAGAAATCTTAGGTGCAGTACTGCGCCCAGAGCTCAGAAATTGCTTGCTCTAATGAAACTGCCTGTCACAAAATGCTCCTAAAACAAAGGGAGTTTTGAACGCTGCTCCTAAAGGTCATCAAGTCCGACCCCCAATGATGCAGGAATCACTGCTAAAGGATCCCTGAGAGATGATAATCCAACCTCTGTTTAAAAACCGCCAGTGAATTCTTTGTGGTGTGAGTGGGCATTATTGTCTTGGAAGATGTTTAGTAAGGTCAATTCTGGGATGACTTCTAATACTTACTTGGTTATTTTGCTTATTTCTTATATAACTGGTGTCCAGGAGAGTTGGGTTTTGGGGCACTCCCACCACATGTGGAGGTATGTGCCTGTGGAGGTGCATCCTCTCCAGCATTTTGGTGAGGTTCCTGGGCGTATTAGCGCTAGTTTTCTTGGTGTTAGGTACCACCTATAGGTGAGTTTTAGAGTGAGTTATTTTCTTTTCGTTGATAAATGAAACTGATTTGTAAAAATGTTACATGGGGGGAAAAATACGAGAGAGAGACATTGCAAACACTTTTGTAAATCAAGAAAATCTTTAATAAAATAAAAGAGGGGGGGGGGACCGCCAGTGAAGGACATTTCACCGCCTTCTGCCATCTCCGACTAGATACCAGAAAGACAGGTCAGGCAACCATAAAACAGAAGGCGCTTGAAGAACAAGGAACTAAAATATACAAAATGACACCAGCTCATCCTCCAATTTTTCCAGACAAAAAAGGCCTGGGAAAGAGAGAGCCCAGAGAAAGCATTGTTTGGACATTGCTCAGCTCAAGGTCAGGAAGAAAGGCTGGAGAAGGACAAGGACTCCCTCCAGTTTCCGTCCATCTGCCCCAAGGCTGTCTGGAATTATCTGTAGGAGGTCTTCCCAAGCCCTTCCTATCAGGTCCTTTGAACTCAAACCCTGGCGCTCTCCTGCAGGGAAAGATACTGCTCCAATACTGAGTGCTGGCTCGTTAAAGAGGCTTAAATAATGTGTCTAATGTATGGAAGTGAGAGCTGGACCATAAAGAAGGCTGATTGCCAAAGAATGGATGCTTTTGAATTCTGGTGCTGGAGGAGACTCTTGAGAGTCCCATGGACTGCAAGAAGATCAGACCTCTCCATTCTGAAGGAAATCAGCCCTGAGTGCTCCCTGGAAGGACAGATCCTGAAGCTGAGGCTCCAAGACTTTGGCCCCCTCATTAGAAGAGAAGACTCCCTGGAAAAGACCCTGATGTTGGGAAAGATGGAGGGCGCAAGGAGAAGGGGACAACAGAGGACGAGATGGTGGGACAGTGTTCTCGAAGCTACCAGCATGAGTTTGACCAAAGTGCGGGAGGCAGTGGAAGACAGGAGTGCCTGGCGCGCTCTGGTCCAGGGGTTCACAAAGAGGGGGACACGACTAAACGACTAAACAACAACAAAGCATGCTTTGAATGTGCTTGAATACGGCTAGCATCACTGCAGACCTTTGGATGGCAAAAGGTTGTAGTTTGAGCAAAGAGAAGAGGAGTTAATACATATCCCACTTTCCCCTCTGCTAAACAGGTTCTGGTAGTTTCAGAAGCCTGAAAAACCTGTTTGACTAATGATAACAGCAGGGCAAAGAGAAATAAAGCCTCAAAAAAGTCACTTTCAGTCTATATATATATATATATAGACTCTGGAGAAAGGAGCAGTTCCTGCATAGGTGGTTTCTGACGTTAGGGTGGTTTTTGCCTTGGTCTGGAAGAGCAGCTATAAGCCCCCAAAGTTTCAGGAATCCACGGGTACCAGAATGCTGTCAAGGGAGGTGTGGGCTGTTCTTAACTCTTTGAAAAGAGAAGGGCCTCCCGTGGGGGAAATTCGGCCCTGCACAGTTGCTCCTTGTGTAAGGAAAGGCACTCTTTACATAAGCAGAGGTACTTTCCTCTCTCATGCAATGCTATTTGGTTTTCCCATGGATGGGAGGGAGCAGGACTTTGAGAAAAGAAGGAGCAATACTTGCAAGAGAATTCTCCTTCTCTTATCATAGGATCATAGAATTGCAGAGTTGGAAGAGATCCCAAGGGGTCATCTAGTCCAACCCCCTGCAATCCAGGAATCTCAGCTAAAGCATCCATGACAGCTGGCCATCCAACCTCTGCTTAAAAACCTCCAAGGAAGGAGAGTTCACAACCTCCCCAGGGAGACTTCCACTGTCAAACAGCTCCTTCCTGATGTTTATTCAGAATTTTCTTCCTTGAAGCCATGGGTTCGAGTCCTCCCCTCCAGAGCAGGAGAAAACAAGCATGCTCCCTCTTCCATGTGACAGCCCTTAAGTTAATTGATGATGGCTCTCATATCTCTTCTCAGTCTCCTCTTTTCCAGGCTAAATATGCCCAGCTCCTTCAACCATTCTTCATAAGGCTTGGTTTCCAAATGTTATGTACTGAGTTGAATAGGATCCAAACTGCAGCAGTCTGATTGGTCCTAGAACAATAGGATCCAAAATGCAGCAGTCTGATTGGTCCTAGAACAATGCAGCAGTATGATTGGGTGGCAGGAGCCACCCAATCCAGCTCCAGATAGAAGTGAATCCACAACCTGATTGGCCTACAGGAGAAGTCCGGAATTAGCCAATCACGTGCAGCTCATTGTGTAAATAATGTATATAAAGCAGATACTTTGAGGGGACTTCCATTCCTCCTCGCCACTATGAGCTGAATAAAGAGCATGAAATCACTTTGCGTCAAACCTCTGATCAACTTGGTCATTCTTCCAGCTTGTCAACACCCTTCCTAAATTGTGGTGCCCAGAACTGGACAGAGTATTCCAGATGTGGTCTGACTAAGGCAGAATAGAGCAGGAATATGACTTTTCTTATCTGGACACGATACTTCTGTTTATGCAGCCTAGAATAGCATTAGGTTTTCTTGCTGCTGCATCACACTGTTGACTCATATTAAGCTTCTGGTCCACCAAGATCCCTATATCCTTTTCACATGTACTGCTAGTAAGCCAGGTGTCTGCCATCCTATATTTGTGCATCTGGTTCCTCCTGCCTAAGTACAGAACCTGACACTTGTCCCTACTGAAATTCATTTTGTTACCCAGCGCCCAGTTCTCCAATCTGTTAAGATCATCTTGAATTCTGATTCTGCCTTATGCAACATTAGCTACCCCTCCCAGTTTGGTGCCATCTGCAAATTTGATGAGCATCCCCTCAATTCCTTCATCCAGGTCGTTTATAAAGACATTGAACAACAACGGGCCCAGGACAGAACCCTGTGGCACCCCATTTGTTATTCCCCCCCCCCAGGATGAAGCGGAACTGTTAGTGAGTAGTCTTTGGGTTCAGTCCGTCAGCCAGCTACAAATCCACCTCACAGTTACCTCATCCAGTGCACATATTACCAACTTCGCAGCAAGATTTACATGGGGGACTTTGTCAAAAGCCTTCCTGAAATCAAGATACACTATGTCCACAGCATTCCCCTGATCCACTGAGTTTGGCATTCCAGCAAAAAGAAAAAAAAGAAATCAGATTTTGTTGGTATTAAAGGGTTAAAAGGCTCTAATCAAGACGCTCTAATCACTGAGCAGCTGGAAGTCGTTAAGTTGCCAGGAATGTGAGTTTGTATAAATAGTCAGCTCACTCGTGTGTTTGTCCCTTCCCTCCCTCCTTCCTTTTGGGCGTGTTTGCTGATATGTGTGGTTTGTCACCAGGGTTTTTTGTTTTTGTGTAAATAAACCTTTTATTTGAGTTCCAAACCGCTTGCTCCAAGATTCCTTTATTGAAGGGATGCTGACTCTCCAGCCCTTCTTGGGCCGCTGCGCGAAATGCTCTGCTGTAATGGGACATTGTGGCGGCAGAAGCGCACTGGACATTGCGCTTAGCATTAAACTAATTAAAGTTTAATGGGACAGGTTATGGATGTTTGTACGTCAAGAAGGAGATAAGGAGTGCAGTTCAGGGTGATTTATGAAAGGACTGGAGCGAAGACAGAAGCGGTTGCCGACAACGAAAGCCTTCAAAGCAGCTTGAGTCCTGCAATGTGCCTAGAAAAAAAGTTTTAAACAGGCACTGCGCAGTTTGTACTCGCTGGAAGTCGTCTTATTCCTCGAGGAGCCACCTCAGCAGCTGGGAGACGGTCTACAGGTGTGTGAGTATCGTTCCTAAGCCCCAGGGAGGATGGCAGAGTCCCAGGAAAGCTTTACTGTCCCATTTACGCGACTCAATGGGAAAAATTGGCAAGATTGGAAGGCTAGAGTAAGGGTTTGGTTGCAAGCAAAAGAGTTGTGGAGTTGTACTGAAGCACCGCCTTTACAGGCAGCTGCAGACGCGTCTGCAGAAGACAAAGCAGCAGCGGCAGCTTCACAGAAATGCGACAGGAAAGCCCAAGGTCTACTAGTTTTGGCAGTGGGACCAGAGCAAATGCCTTATGTTTCTGAGTTAAAGAACACGCATGAGGTCTGGACGGTTCTGCAGCGGCTAAATTCCAGAAACACTGCGGGGGCCAAGATCCATGCTACAAGATGTTTGTTTGATTTACGTCTCCAACCGGGAGCGTGTGTGAAAGAACATATTGCCAAAATGGTGTCTGCCTTTAATCAACTAAGACAGCTGGGCATTCCTTTCTCTATGGAGCAGCAGTCATACATATTGTTGTCTTCTCTTGATAAAAGCTATGAGACTCTAGCTTTAACTTTGGAAGCTATGCCTTCAACTGAATTAACCCTTGAATACATTTCTTCTCGACTTGCAGATGAACAGGATAAAAGGCAAAGAGAAAGAGGTTTGTCTTCAAAGGGGAGTTATGCTGTGCCTAAGAGTGGGAATGCTGAGTTTGAGAACACAGTAAATGCTTTTGCAGCTAGACACTGTTTTCGCTGTGGTTCCTCTTCCCATTTAATCAGGAATTGTACATGTGAACCTGGTCAAGACAGCACCAAGGCCATTACCCCTAGTTACCAGACAAGGAGTTCCAGGGGACGTCGAAGAAGAGGAGGAGGTCGTGGCTACTCCCACAGCACACAGCACATGGCTTCAGCAATGGCGTTGATGCAAGGGCGTGGCCAAGGCAGCAATCTACGCTGGTTGATCGACAGTGGTGCATCTCACCACCTGGTGGCACCATCTAGTGTCCGTTTGCAGAATTGCAGACATTTGCAAACCCCTAAAGTTGTGACAATGGCAGATTCAACTAAACGTTCCTTAGAGACCGTAGGCACAGTGTTCCTGAATTGTTTGCAAACAGAAATTGATGCCTACGTGCTAAAGGGAATGAAGGGGTGTATTTTGTCTGTGTCAGAACTTGATAGAAATGGGTTTAAAACTGTGTTTGAAAATGGGGTTTGCACTATTTCAAAGAATAACGTATCTCTTTTGCAGGTGGAAAGCAGAAATGGGTTATATTATTTTGAGACAAGTCCAGATGAAGTTGAACAGGTTCATGCTGGTTGTGTGAACTCGCCTACCCATAATTCTTGTGTTCATTTATGGCACCGCCGTTTGGGACATATTAATTTTCAGTATGTTAAAAGGCAACCTGAATTATCAGAAGGGTGCAAATTGAACAAATGTACTAAGTATTTGGATTGTACTGCATGCAAAAGTGCGAAGGTTCATAGATGCAGCTATCCCAGTTCAAATAGGAAGTCTGACAAAGTATTCCAACTTGTGCATATGGACCTATGTGGCCCAATGCCTGCTGCTAGCATGGGAGGTTCGAGGTATGCACTGTGTCTCTCGGATGACAAAACAAAGGTTACATGGTTTTTTCCTCTCAAAACAAAAGCAGATACTGCAGAAACAGTTAAAAATTGGGTTCATGCAGTAGAACTTGAATTCGGTACTAGAGTACTTGCTTTTCAGACAGACAGAGGGTCAGAATTTACCGGGTCTGTGTTGCAGAATTTCTTTAAGAAAAAGGGAATTAAGCATCGTCTGTCTACACCTTATTCCCCCCAAGAAGGAGGTGTGGCCGAACGTAAAAACAGGGTTCTGCAAGAGTTGGCAAACTCTATGTTGTTTGATGCTAAACTCCCTCAAAGTTACTGGGCAGAAGCCTGGCAGGCGGCTACTCATATTCTGAACCAAGTATATAATTCGGTAATTGATACTACACCATATTTTGCTTTATATGGGAAGAAGCCCAAAGTTAATTACTTTCGGGTGTTTGGATCTCAAGCCTATGTACTTATCCCAAAAGCGTTAAGGAAAAAGGGAAGTCCAAGGGCTAGGAAACTCATCTTTTGCGGGTACGAACCACATGCCAAATCTTGGAGGTTTGTGGACCCAGATGGGGATACTACAAGAGTGGTCCTCAGTAGGAGCGCTGAATTTTGTGAGCAATCCGGATGGACTCACTTACATGCTAACCCTGACATTTTGAGAGACGATTTAGGCATTTATGCTGAGAATGAAAGTCCAGAGGGTGGTGAGCCAGAAGGGGACGGTACACATGGTTCAGATGCAGATTCTGACCAGGCACAAGGTTCTTCTCCTAAGGTCGAAAAGCCAGAATCTAGGAGTGTTCCAACATCGCCAGTCAGTAGGCCTAGCAGACAGCAAAAGCGAAGCAGGTCGCCTGCAACACCAAGCCCAAGGGAGGTATCTAAACGGAGGTCTTTATCCCTAGAGGCACGTCCAGACATAAAATCTGAGACAGATTCTGACAGCCAACGGTCAGAGGGGGCACAAGAGGAGCAATTGCGCAGGTCAAAACGTGCCACAAAGGGCAAGCCGCCAGAGCGGTTTAAGGTGACAAGTGTATATGTAAATATGGCACAGTGTGAGCCAGATAGCTATATGGAAGTACAACAGCTTCCAAGCTCAGAAGCCGTAAAGTGGCAGGAAGCAATGGAAAAGGAGATGGCTTCAATGAAGTCTCTCGGTGTGTTTACAAGTACAGAGCTTCCAAAAGGGCAACAAGCTGTAGGTTGTCGATGGGTATATCGTTTAAAGCCCACAACTACTGAGGAGTTGCAATATAAAGCCCGACTAGTTGCAAAAGGGTTTTCGCAGCGCAAAGGAGTTCACTATTCTCAAATCTATGCCCCTACCTCAAGATCGGAGTCATTAAGAATGCTTTTAGCCTCTTCAGCTAAGAAGGGAAATAAGCTGTTTCATTTTGATGTCAATGTGGCTTATTTAAATGCAGACTTACAGGAGGAAGTCTATATGACACCACCACCAGGTTTTGAAGGAGACAAGCCAAACCAGGTCTGGCGCCTACACAAATCCATTTATGGGTTGAAACAGTCCGCCCGTAATTGGAATTCCTGCTTAAACGATGCTCTAGAGAGCATGGGGTTCAGAAAGAGCGCAGCAGATGCGTGTCTTTATCTAAAAGGCTCGGGATGTGAACAAGAAGCAGTCTTGATATTTGTTGACGATTTATTATACAGTGGAAAGGACGATAAACTTGCACAACAATTTGCCACAAAGCTTGGAGAAAGGTTTCAGATAAAATCACTAGGCAATGTATCTGTTTATCTAGGAGTTAAAATTCAGCAAGATGAAAATGGTAACTATTGGCTCAGCCAAGAAGCTAAAATCCAGCAGTTGCTGGAAAGGTTTAAAATGGACAACTGTGCTGGTGTTAAAACCCCAATGGAGTTAAGTTACACAAAGGATGCTCAAACTGAGCAACAGGCAGAGTTCTGTAATCCCGGGGTTTACCAGTCAGCGATAGGCAGTCTACTCCACATTGCACAGTGGACTCGGCCCGATATAACATATGCTGTCAACATGCTGTGTAGACAAGCTGAAAAACCATCAATGCATGCTTGGCAAGGAGTAAAAAGAGTTTTAAGGTATCTCCAAACTACCAAAAGCTTTCGCTTAAAACTATCAGCAGAGGGCAGCACACAACTTGAATGTTGGGCCGACAGCAGTTGGGCAGATGCTGGGCCAGATAGAAAATCAGTGTCAGGAATGGCGATAAAATTTGGAAATGCACTAATTGGTTGGAGGTCAAGAAAACAATCACTTATAGCTTTAAGTTCAACTGAATCTGAGTTCAATGCATTATCAGATGTATGTAGAGAACTGGAATTTTATAAGCAACTGGTACAAGAATTGTTTGGAGAATGTTCCCTACCTATCAGAGTGTGGGAAGACAATCAACCTTGTATTAAACTAGCTAAATCAGGTCAATTCAAGACACACACAAAACACTTGGATATCCGTTATCAAAATGTATGCCAAAGTGTAAAACAAGGTTTAATTGAACTAAAGTATTGTCCAAGTCAAGAAAATCTCGCAGACGGTTTTACAAAAGCTTTGAGTCCGCAATCTCATAAATGTTTCTGTTCAGGTTTAAATTTGAATTAAGGTTGGTACAGCTCAGTGTTACGAGCGAGAGGGGGTGTTGGTATTAAAGGGTTAAAAGGCTCTAATCAAGACGCTCTAATCACTGAGCAGCTGGAAGTCGTTAAGTTGCCAGGAATGTGAGTTTGTATAAATAGTCAGCTCACTCGTGTGTTTGTCCCTTCCCTCCCTCCTTCCTTTTGGGCGTGTTTGCTGATATGTGTGGTTTGTCACCAGGGTTTTTTGTTTTTGTGTAAATAAACCTTTTATTTGAGTTCCAAACCGCTTGCTCCAAGATTCCTTTATTGAAGGGATGCTGACTCTCCAGCCCTTCTTGGGCCGCTGCGCGAAATGCTCTGCTGTAATGGGACATTGTGGCGGCAGAAGCGCACTGGACATTGCGCTTAGCATTAAACTAATTAAAGTTTAATGGGACAGATTTGTCTGGCATGGCTTATTTTTGAGAAACCCATGTTGGGCCTTAGTCATCACAGCATCCTTTTCTAAATGCTCACAGACTTATCTGTTCAAGCACCTTTCCTCATACAGTGGTACCTTGGGTTAAGAACTTAATTCGTTATAGAGGTTCGTTCTTAACCTGAAACTGTTCTTAACCTGAGGTACCACTTTAGCTAATGGGGCCTCCAGCTGCCACCACCGTGCAATTTCTGTTCTCATCCTGAAGTAAAGTTCTTAACCTGAGGTACTATTTCTGGGTTAGCGGAGTCTGTAACCTGAAGTGTCTGTAACCTGAAGCGTCTGTAACCCAAGGTACCACTGTATTGATGTCAAGCTCATTGGTCAGTAGTTACCTGGGTCTTCCTTCCCCCCCTTTTTGGAGATGGGGACATTTCCCCTCCAGTCTATAGGGACTTCACCTCCAGGAATTCTCAAATATCATAGAGAAAGGCTCTGTGTTTACATCCGCAAGCTCTTTTAGCACCCTTGGGTGCAGCTCATCAGGCCCTGGAGCTCTGAATTCATTCAAAGCACTTCAATGGTCCCTTACTACCCCTTTTCCTATCTTGGGCTGCAGCTCCCTCCTTGCATCGTTCATTCTGTTATCTCCAGGCTGGGCATCACTTTCCTTTTGGGTGGAGACAAAGGCAAAGTAGGCGTTGAGGAGTTCCACCTTCTCTCTGTCACCCAATATCATTTCTCTGTCTTCTTCAGACAGAGAACCTTCCACTTGCTTGTTCTTCCTCTTGCTTCGGACATGGCTGAAGAAACCTTTTAAAATTATTTCCCCTCTCTCTTGCATTCTGAGCTCATTCTGAGCTTTGGCCTGCTTGGCCTTCACCCTGCAGCTGTTGGCTACTCCTGTCTACTCCTCCTTTGTGATTTCCCCTTTCTTCCATTTCTTATGCATGCCCTCCTTAGCTCATCTGCAAGCTCCTGATGCAGCCACACCAGTTTCCTTAGATGCCTCCCACTTTTCCTTCTTGCTGGATTTGTCTGCATTTGGGCCTTCAGTATTTCACCTTTAAGAAACTCCCATCCATCTTGGACTCCCTTCGATCTCCCTTGTGTACACTCATCTCACTGGTTAGTAAACAGGTTTAGCAGTGTGTTGTTGCTTTTTTGCACCGCCTGAAAAACCAACTTCTTCCATTTGACCAAAGGCACCAGAGGGACGCATCACGTTTGCTTGAATATAATGGAGAAGCGAAACCTCTATATTACGTTTTCAGACTGACAACAGCCTTTTAAGGTAGTCCAGTGCAAAGGATGGAAGATGGAGTGACTTGCCAAAGGCTTGCCGAGTGAGTGCGTGAGAGAAGCAAAATTTGAACCCTGGGCTTTGCGGCTCACTCTCTTAGCCTTCCACGCTCTTAAACCTGCTGAGGGTTTGTTCTTCCAATTCCCAACCTGTCTCTCCTCTCGTGTATAATTTAGTCGCATGGAAGTCAGGGAGAGGAAGCCAAGGAAACTTGCAAAGTCAGCCCTGGCTAGGATCAAATGTGTGTCAGGAAGTATTTACAAAAAGTGTGTGTGTGTGTGTGTGTGTGTGTGTGTGTGTGTGTGTGTGTGTGTGTTGCGAGGGAAGGGGGGGTGAAGCTTGGCGCTGCAGGGATTGCCAGTTGCTCTTTGTCTGTGCCAGTGCCAGCAGCGCCACCCCCCTTGCCCAGCGCGCTGAGCGATGCAAGGCAAGCCTGCCTTTTCCCTCTAGTCTGTCCCACACTCCTTTTACTGTGCTGCAGACTCTGGCTGGGACAACCCATCGCGGTTGCTATGACTGCAATCTGCTGGAAGGGTTTGGCTGGAGAATAATTGCAAGCATCTCCCTCCCTCCCTCTCCCTTCCTCCCTCCTTCCCTCCTCCTGCCTTGTGCTCTCCAGTGTTCTCCCTGCAAAAATAAAAAATGCCACCCCACTCCTCGCATTTCCCCCCTCTGTGGCAAAACAACGCATGCACATTTCTTCTATATATTTATATATATATATTTATATGCATGCATATCTATGCACATGTCAAGATTAGAGAGGAGAAGCTTGCAGATGTGTGGCAGCTGGAGTCTCGCTCGCCAGCCAAGCAAGCCTTTGTAGCAGCAGAGGAGGAGAGCTGGGCAGGGCTGGGGGGTGAAGTTGGAGAGCAGGAGGCAGCTGGATCCAGGCAGGGCACAGATCACAGCCTCCCGCTGCACCCAGTTAAGGCTGTTTTTTCCCTCTCTCTCTCTCCATCCCTGGTTCTGAATCGATTGGAAGACGGAGCCTCTTTCCCCCCAGCTCAGCTCCCGAACTGGGAGAAATGCCACCGTTCCCTTTCTCTCTCTTAACCTTCCCTTCCACTTCCTCCCCCTGAACCCAGCAACTTTGCTGGACCGGTTGCCAGCGTGACTGTTCAGCCCCAAGTGCCACCTTAGTCCCTTAATAGCACAAGGGCCTCCTGAGATCTGAAATCCCGAATATCACACTGTCTGGGAGCCAGGTTGGCATGACACAGAGCAATTTGCAGCTTGCCGGAAGCTAAACGGAAAAGAAAAAAAGAGGTTTTTTATTTTTTATTTTTTTTCAAAAATGGTTGCTGTCGTCCCCTCCCTAAGTAGGTGGCAAAGAGAGGTGCCCATTGTTATTCTTTTAGCGTGTAAGTTGTGGGGGCTGTGTACCAGCCACCGGAGGAAGGCTTACTCACGTTGTTTATTTGCTCCTGCGTCTCCCCAAATCTGAAGAGCTGGCGTCATGCGAGACAGGCATGCCCGCTCTCGGCTGCCAAATGTGACCCCGCACTGAGTGTCGCTTCGATACACATCATCCTGGGCATGACTCACAGTTGCATGGGCACTGCCAGCTCTGCCGGGTTTAAGATGGGAGGTCAGGGCCACCCAGACTTTCCCCACTGGGACTGGGGCACAGGAGGGCTTTGCTCAAAGCCCAGAGTCCAGCTGATTCCGGGCTCCGCAGAGCAGCTGATCTTACGGCTGGCTGGCTGGCAGGCAGGCAAGCAAGCAGGCCGGCCCTCATTCCTGCCAGCCAGCTGCAGCAGTGCCCACAGTGGGGGGCAGGCTCAGAGAGAGAGAAGGGGGTCTGCTGCCATCCCCTATGGCTTCTCAGCAGGGCTGGCAGAGCTGGATGCTCTTCCTTCCACCTCCCTCGGGTCCGTAAGATGGCAGTGTCATCAGGATTCTGCACACCATTCGAGCAAACAAAGCCACACACCCAGTTCTGTGCTAGTTCAGAGCACTGGTTCTGAAACAAACAATAAATTGTGGACATAATATGCAAACCACTACTTATTTTGCATGCTATATATAATTCTGGACCATCAAGAAGGCTGATCGCCGAAGAATGGATGCTTTTGAATTCTGGTGCTGGAGGAGACTCTTGAGAGTCCCATGGACTGCAAGAAGATCAAACCTCTCCATTCTGAAGGAAATCAGCTCTGAGTGCTCACTGGAAGGACAGATCCTGAAGCTGAGGCTCCAAAACTTTGGCCACCTCATGAGAAGAGAAGACTCCCTGGAAAAGAGCCTGATGTTGGGAAAGATGGAGGGCACAAGGAGAAGGGGATGATGGAGGATGAGATGGTTGCACAGTGTTCTCGAAGCTACGAACATGAGTTTGTCCAAATTGTGGGAGGCAGTGGAAGACAGGAGTGCCTGGCGTGCTCTGGTCCATGGGGTCATGAAGAGGCGGACACGACTAAATGACTAAACAACAACAATATATAATTCTGCTCCTCGAAGTTAGAATTTTTTCAGGGCCAAGGCCTTGAGGCATGGACCTTGATGGTCAGTGGGCTATAGGAGCAACCTCATGCCCTCCAAGATTCATCAGATGAAAATAGGGACATTTCTCCCCCACAACTGACCCTCCTTGAACTCCCATTTCTGTGTCCCCCACCCAGAGCATTTCTTATCAGTGGGTGCCACAACCACTTCACCAATGAGGCACAGCCCTCCGTTGTCCTGAGAAAATCCCTTAATGCCCATTTATTTCATTTTATTCTTTGGTAGATTTATAGTATATAATTATAATTTATTATTTGTACGCCACTCTGGGCAGCTTCCAACCATTACAAAACTCCAACCTTTGCAAGAAAAACAAACAAACGGAGATACATAAATGTTAGGAAGGGGCAAGACGAGACACAGATGCACAAAGAATTTTTTTTTAAAAAAATAAATAAATCAAGACACCTTGTGCTCTGTTCTGCTCCCCCTTTCTTCCCACTCAGGGCGGTTGTGCCATCTGCCCTGCCCCTCAAGGCTGGCGCCTCACATGGAACTGGGACTTGGGCATGGCAGCCTCTTCTCCTCCTTTCCACTCTCCAGCAGCTGCTACGAGCTGCCCAAGGCTGGCAGTCGTGGGCATGGAGAGGCCATGGAGAGGTCACAGGGTGTTTTCTTGCAGCTGCAGCCACTGCTTGGGAAAAGCAGCCTTGCAGAGGACCTTAAGGTCCATGAATAACCATAGTATATAGGTCCCAGGCCCTAAGGAAGCCAGACTATCCTCCAGCAGGGCCAGGGCCTTCTCAGTGATGGCTCCGACCTGCTGGAATGCTCTGCCCCATGAGACCAGGGCCCTGCAGGATTTAACCTCCTTCCATCGGGCCTGTAAGACAGAGCTATTCTGCCTGGCCTTCAATTTGAATTCAGCCGGATCTTTTACTCCCCTTCTCTTCCCTCCCACTCCCCTTTTTATGAAGATTACCCGCTCTGGGATCTCACAACTGGTTCTCCCCTGGTCTCCTCGCTGGCACAAATTGGACTAATTTAGCCAGCTAGCCCTGGTGATCATCTAATGTTTATTGGATGGATTTCCCCCGTAGATGGATTTTTGAATTCTGAATTTATTGTTATTCACGTTTTATACTTTTATGCTGTTTTTTGTTGCCTCAATTAAGTGTTTTAATTTTTTTGTTAGCCGCCCTGAGCCTGGTTTTCTGAACTGGGAAGGGTGGGGTATAAATTTAAAAAAATATATATTATTATTTATTATTATCCTCCTCCCTGGGCTTGGCAGCAGCAGCAGCACTGGCAGGAGGAAAATTGGGACATTCCAGGTAGAATCAGAATCCAGGATGGCTTTTGTAAATCCAGGACTGTCCCTGCAAAATGGGGGCACTTGGAGGCATGTAATCTCGAGGAAAGCCAGCAGTCCTGCAAATGGCAAGGCCCTCCGGCCTCAATTTCTGGGTTCTGCACGGCGAGTCTGCCCAGTCCTCCAGAGGTTTCGCAAAGGAGTTGTGAGAATGAAGGAGGAAAGGGGCAGAAGGAAGACGTAAGGATGCTAAAAGCATGATAGACACCAAGCCCAGAACCGGGCTGCGCAAGCGATGGGAGTCATAGCATCCTAGGATGACAGCAACTTCCTGCTTTGCTCTCACCTGACGGGAGAGGGGAGGATAGATGTTGGGGGACAAGGGACCCCCATCACTGATTTCTCACAGCTGGCCTTGCCACCAGGCTTCTGGGTGGAATGGGGAGGTTAAAAGGTAAAGGGACCCCTGACCATTAGGTCCAGTCATGGCCGACTCTGGGGTTGCAGCGCTCATCTCGCTTTCTTGGTCGAGGGAGCCGGCGTACAGCTTCCGGGTCATGTGGCCAGCATGACTAAGCCGCTTCTGGCGAACCAGAGCAGCGCACGGAAACGCCGTTTACCTTCCCGCCGGAGTGGTACCTATTTATCTACTTGCACTTTGACATGCTTTCGAACTGCTAGGTTGGCAGGAGCAGGGACCGAGCAACGGGAGCTCACCCCGTCGCAGGGATTCGAACTGCCAACCTTCTGATCGGCAAGCCCTAGGGTCTGTGGTTTAACCCACAGCGCCACCCGTGTCCCAATGGGGAGGTTAAATGGGGGAAATTGTTGCTTCAATGTGAACGATTTTGGGGCTAGCTGGAGGCTGAGGTTTTGTTTATTTGCTAATTAGCGGGTTAGAGGATTGCTTTGTTTATTATTTGAGTATTGATAATGTTGTTCGCTATCTATACAGCTGGTATATACCCCCCACGAATGTTATGTTATATGAAATATTAATATATTATATGATCCCCTCCCCCCCCCCATGGTACTATGTATTGTATATTTTTCTTTGCTTTAAGTCGCTTGGAGACCTTCGAGTGACAAGTGATGGAGAACTTTAATAAATAAATAAATTCGGAAGAGCTTTCTGACTGTAAGAGCTGTTTGACGGCGGAACAGATTCCCTTGGGCGGTGGTGGACTCTCACGGGGCGATTTTAAAGCAGAGGTTGGATGGGCATCTGTCAGGGGTCCTTTAGCTGAGATTCCTGTGTTGCCGGGGGACGGGCGGGTTGGACTAGATGACCTGATGACCCCTTCCCATGCTGCAATTCTAAGATTTTATGATTTGTATGGTTGAAAGGGACACACAAGGCCATCGACTCCAACTGCCTGCAATGCAGTCACTGCAGCCAGATGGGACCATCAGATGAGCCTCTGCATCTGGATCCGGCCAAAGGGGACTCATCTATGTAAGGATCCAACCTGCTGTCATCGCCTGGGCCACTTCAATGCCTATGGGCAGACCACAAGCCACAGTCCTCTCCCCACTTCCTTTGGTAGGGAGGGTGAGGCTCTCTATGGGTGTCTACCAGCTCCATCTGGTATGCAGGATGAGACCCTACCTGCCCACGGACTGTCTTGCCAGTGGTGCATGCTCTAGTTATCTCCTGCTTGGACTACTGCAATGCGCTCCACGTGGGGCTACCTTTGAAGGTGACCCGGAAACTACAACTAATCCAGAATTTGGCAGCTAGACTAGTGACTGGGAGTGGCTGCTGGGACCACATAACACCGGTCTTGAAAGATCTACATTGGCTCCCAGTATGTTTCCAAGCACAATTCAAAGTGTTGGTGCTGACCTTTAAAGCCCTAAACGGCCTCAGCCCAGTAGACATGAAGGAGCGTCTCCACCCCCATCGTTCTGCCCGGACGCTGAGGTCCAGCTCCGAGGGCCTTCTGGCGGTTCCCTCACTGCGAGAAGTGAGGTTACAGGGAACCAGGCAGAGGGCCTTCTCGGTAGTGGCGCCCGCTCTGTGGAATGCCCTCCCATCAGATGTCAAAGCGATAAACAACTTCCTGACATTCAGAAGACATCTTAAGGCAGCCCTCTTTAGGGAAGTTTTTAATGTGTGATATTTTAGTGTATTTTTGGTTTCTGCGGAAGCCGCCCAGAGTGGCTGGGGAAACCCAGCCAGATGGGTGGGATACAAATAATAATAATAATAATAATAATAATAATAATAATAATAATAATAATTTAGCCACCGCAGGCAGAAACTCAACAGGTAAAACTTCCTCCCTGCCGGAAAAGCTTCCCCTGTTGTGTTTTCAGCCTGTTCTTTATTTACTTCATTTATTAAATTTGTAGGTCGCCCTTCATCCAAAGATCATTGGCCAGTTCACAATATGGAAATAGACTTTTTTGTTTGTTTGTTTGTTGTTGTTGTTGCTTTTGCAGCTGCAGAGCTCTCTCTGGGAGAGGGAGGGGTAAGCCTGACTGGGAAATTCCCCCCCCCCCCCCATTCTGTGGGCAGCATGCACTGGTAGATAACCGCGGCGTAAAAACAAAATTGCATGTTGCTATTTCTGTTTTGGTGCCGCTTAGCTTTTAATCCCATCCTCTGGGTATTTTCTTTCCCCTTTCTTTAGCACCCAGTTATTTGTTTATTGTAAATTATTATGCCTCGCTCGTCCTTCCCCAAGCGCAGTTGTAACAAGGGATTCTGCTTCCTCGGAACCCGAGACACCAGCCTCTCGAAATCTGCTTCTACTGTATTAACTAAGCAGACTTGTGCTTTGGCTGTTTGTTTTCCTCGCCAGTAAGTCATTCCAGGGGCCCTTCTGTGCACCTCCAGGACTAGCCAAATTCTTGGAGGATTCAGCTGGCTAATTGAACCTCCATGGCCAGGAGCAGTGTACCTCTGAATGCCCGTTGGGGGCTGGAATGAGCTGTTGTTGTCGTCAGTGTTATGTACTGAAGTTCTCACCCTGGGCCAGCAGGGGGATACAGTAGATAGTTTTCACTCAGGTCCACATATGCAAATAAGGGATCGAAAGTGACGTTCAGTGATTGGATAGTTACAGAAAGTTGTTACAGTTACGTTGTAATGGAGCTCTATATAAGCAGGCTGGCTGAACCCTTCAGTTCAGTTCTGTTCTGACCTGTGAATAAACAAGAGCTGTTTGGAGAATCACTGTGTCATCTGATATGTTCACCCACAACTTAACAGTCATGCTTTGCCTCTGGGCTCCTCACAAGCCTTTATTATTATTATTATTTTATTTTATTTTATTTTATTTTAATTTTATTTTATTATTTTATTATTTATACCCCTCCCATCTGGCTGGGTTTCCCCAGCCACTCTGGGCGGCTTCCAACAAAGTATTAAAATACAGTGGTCTGTTAAACATTAGAAGCTTCCCTAAACAGGGCTGCCTTCGGATGTCTTCTAAAAGTCTGGTACAGTGGTACCTCGGGTTACATACGCTTCAGGTTACAGACTCCACTAACACAGAAATATTACCTCGGGTTAAGAACTTTGCTTCAGGATGAGAACAGAAATCACGCAGTGGTGGCGCAGCAGCAGCAGGAGGCCCCATTAGCTAAAGTGGTGCTTCAGGTTAAGAACAGTTTCAGGTTAAGAACAGACCTCCAGAACGAATTAAGTTCTTAGCCCGAGGTACCCCTATAGTTGTTCTTCTCTTTGACATCTGGTGGGAGGGCGTTCCACAGGGTGCGTGCCAATACCAAGAAGGCCCTCTGCCTGGTTCCCTGTAACTTTGCTTCTCACAGTGAAGGAACCACCAGAAGGCCCTCGGAGCTGGATCTCAGTGTCCGGGCAGAACAATGGGGTGGAGACGCTCCTTCAGGTCTACTGGGCCGAGGCTGTTTAGGGCTTTAAAGTTCAGCACCAACACTTTGAATTGTGCTCGGAAACGTACTGAGAGCCAATGCAGATCTCTCAGAACTGGTGTTATGTGGTCCCGGCGGCCACTCCCAGTCACCAGTCTAGCTGCCGCATTCTGGATTAGTTGTAGTTTCCGGGTCACCTTCAAAGGTAGCCCCATGTAGAGCGCATTGCAGTAGTCCAAGCGGGAGATAACCAGAGCATGCACCACTCTGGCGAGGCAGTCCGCGGGCAGGTAGCGTCTCATCCTGCATACCAGCTGGAGCTGGTAAACAGCTGCCCTGGACACAGAATTGACCTGTGCCTCCATGGACAACTGTGAGTCCAAAATGACTCCCAGGCTGCGCACCTGGTCCTTCAGGGGCACAGTTACCCCATTCAGAACCAGGGAATCCTCCACACCTGCCCGCCTCCTGTCCCCCAGAAACAGTACTTCTGTCTTGTCAGGATTCAACCTCTATCTTTTAGCCGCCATCCATCCTCCAACCGCCTCCAGACGCTCACACAGGACCTTCACTGCCTTCACTGGTTCTGATTTGAAAGAGAGGTAGAGCTGGGATTTTATTACCCTTACATTTTATTCCACTTTGTTCCTCTCTCCAAGTGCTTAAGTTGATCAAGGACCATAAGGGGGAGTGAGGGGGGGGATTAGGAGCAAGAGTGGGGGGCAGGTGGGCGGGCTTTGCAGCTGCCCATCAATAGCTAGGAGACCAGTGACCTGGTCACAGTTTCCCCCACAATGAAGTGATGTGCAGCATTCCTACTTAATTTACAGTACAGTGGTACCTTGGGTTAAGTACTAAATTCGTTCTGGAGGTCCATTCTTAACCTGAAACTGTTCTAAACCTGAAGCACCACTTTAGCTAATGGGGCCTCCTGCTGCCGCTGCGCCACCGGAGCCCGATTTCTGTTCTCATCCTGAAGCAAAGTTCTTAACCTGAGGTACTATTTCTGGGTTAGGGGAGTCTGTAACCTGAAGCGTATGCAACCCGAGGTACCACTGTAATTATTTATCTGTGTGTTTCCCAAAGCAAGGTGGGTCGCCCCGTAAGGGGCTAGAGCTGTTTAAGGAAGGGGAGTTTGCAGGGAAATGAAGGGGAGATGATACAAAGGAACACCTTCTGAATGTTTCCCCAAGGTGGCGTTGTGCTCAGAGCGTCGGACTAGGACCCGAGAGACCAGGGTTCGAATCCTGGCTCAGCCGCAAAGCTCTCTGGGTGTCACCTTGGGCCAATCACTGCCTCTCAGCCTAACCTACCTCACAGGGTTGTGGTGGAGATGAAACAAGGACGGGGAGAACCTTGCGCTCTTTAGAGGAAAAGGCAGGATACAAATGCAATGTATAAACGAAAAATAAATTACCGTAGTTTTCGCTCTATAAGACGCACCAGACCATAAGACGCACCTAGTTTTTGGAGGAGGAAAACAAGAAAAAAAATATATTCTGACTCTCAGAAGCCAGAACAGTAAGAGGGATCGCTGCACAGTGAAAGCAGCAATCCCTCTTGCTGTTCTGGCTTCTGGGATAGCTGTGCAACCTGCATTCGCCCCATAAGACGCACACACATTTCCCCTTACTTTTTAGGAGGGAACAAGTGAGTCTTATAGAGCAAAAAATACGGTAAAAGTGGTCAAAGCGCTGGCTGCTGTGCTTCCTGCAAAATGTGGTTTCATAAATGTAAATGTCATTATTGTTTTAAAAATATGCGTTTTGTGAGTCCACATGGACACCTATTTCTGTATCTGAAATATATGGAACCTTTTTGTTTCTAAAAAAAAATAAACAAATTCCACGTTAATTGGCACGGAACGAGCTCTTGAAGCGGTTTATGATATAGCAAAACCATCTAACATCAGAATGAGATAGCAAGAGTATTCACTGAAAGCTAGGATCAAAGCCGGCCAGGAAACTCTCTGGGTGACCTTGGGCCAGTTGCTATCTCTCAGTCTAACTTTGCAGGTTGTTGTGACTATAGAATTGGGGAGGAAAACAACACAACAAGACAGAAGAAGTAAAAAACAACAACCTGAGGTCACACATGGGTGAAGGGGAACGGGGGGTATAGGGGAATTTATAATATTATTTATAAAATAAAATTTTTAATATACAATTTCTAATTGCGTTGTATTTATATACAGCAAAGAGAAGCCTAGAGCAATTAGGTATATTTTAATTTAGTTAACTATATAATAGGCTTATGTTAGAGAACGAATGTGGATTTTGAATTTGATGTTTGTAATTTTTCTTTTTTTGGTTTTGGAAATAAATAAATAAAAAAGAATTGGGGAGTAAGGCTCCTTGAGCCTCTCTGGAGAAAGGAGGGGAGAAATTATACCAGGAAACATCCATGCCATGACTTAAAACTCATTTTTTTTTATTCATTTTATAACACAAATAAACAATACAAACAGAAATACAAACAAGACAAACAAATTCTTGTCTTATCCTTATTTTTTCTAAACATTGTTAGGTGAGCTTCCCCAAGTCCCCCCTATCCGATTTTCATTTTACCTCATCTTTAGCAGTTTCATATATCATAATTTCTAACCATTTTTTTTATCACACTTACTTTTACCATAAAAATCTTCACATTTTATCACTTACAAATAATACTATTTTAAAACGCGCTATCTTCTACTTCTAAGGGACGCGGGTGGCGCTGTGGGTAAAAGCCTCAGCACCTAGGGCTTGCCGATCGAAAGGTCGGCGGTTCGAATCCCCGCGGCGGGGTGCGCTCCCATTGCTTGGTCCCAGCACCTGCCAACCTAGCAGTTCGAAAGCACCCCCGGGTGCAAGTAGATAAATAGGGACCGCTTATGAGCGGGAAGGTAAACGGCGTTTCCGTGTGCTGCGCTAGCTCGCCAGATGCAGCTTTGTCACGCTGGCCACGTGACCCGGAAGTGTCTCCGGACAGCGCTGGCCCCCGGCCTTGAGTGAGATGGGCGCACAACCCCAGAGTCTGTCAAGACTGGCCCGTACAGGCAGGGGTACCTTTACCTTTTATCTTCTACTTCTAACCCTACAGCCTATATCCATTTCCAAAGCTATTCTAAGATTTAAATATTAAAATATTTTTTTCAGTTATTCTTTAAACTTCTTCCGGTCTTCTTCCACCGCCTCTTCTCTCTGGTCTCGGAGTCTCCCGATCAGTTCGGCAAGTTCCATTTGCTAGACTTCTGATGGCGAGGAGGAAATGAGCTCAGCTGGCTCCCTCAATGGGGTGTTCCAGGAAAGAAAAAGAAGGAACATTTTATCATATGTGGTGGGAATGTAAAAAAGTAAAGAACTTCTGGGAAATGATATATAATGAGATGAAAAAGATGTTGAAATGTACATTAAAAAAAAAAAACAGAAGCATTTTTACTTGGTATTATAGGTCAGGACATTAATAGGCAAGATGTTAAATTGTTTTTATATGCAACAACTGCAGCAAGACTATTGTTAGCCCAGAAATGGAAACAAGAAGAAATTCCGACGAAAGAAGAATGGCAGACAAAATTAATGGACTATGCAGAATTGGACAAAATGACAGGAAGGATTCGAAACCTGCGGGACCAGAGATTTACAAAAGATTGGAAGAAGTATATGAATTCTTTGAAGAGCAACTGTAATCAACAAATTACGCTAGTAGGACTACAAGAAGTTTTGTAAGGAGAAATATACGAAGTGTTACAAAGTAGAAAAAGAGAGAGATATTGGTTATGAGTTTGAAATGGAATAGGGAAGATACGAAATGCATACTGAGAGATTAGATTGGAAAATTTTCAGACAGGATTGATGGAAGTCAAAAATTTGAATAAGATGTAAAAGTATGTTTAATTACTGTTGAAAATGATATGTTCAAAAAACTAATAAAAAATTATATATAAAAATAATAATAAATGGGGTGTTCCAGGAAGAGGGTGCCACTTCGGAAAGGCCCTGCTCCCAGCCCCTTAAATCCCCACTTCCGCTATGAGAGGGAGGGATTCTGACCAGAGCATTTCTGGACAATCTCAAGGGAGGGGGGGCTTATATGGGGAGACACCGTCTCTAAGATATGCAGAGCCCAGGCCGTCTTTGCTGTGTCCTGTGCAGACTGGAAACAGAGGGGAATGGCTGCTGGGGGCAGTGTCTCAACAGGCAGAACTGAGGAGGTTGCAGCGGGTTGGTTTGGATGACCCCTGGGTTCCTTCCAACTCTACAATTCTATGATTCTTTAAAGAACAGCGAGACTTGCAGGGACTTTAGGCAATCAACAGGCAGCCCTCACCTAGCTAAACGATGAGTGAAATGTATTGTACTTCTGTTTCGAAACTGATTCTAAATTTGCTTCTATACATATGGATTAGCACAAGCAAATTTTATGCAAATCTGCCTCCCCTTTCATCCTTTTGCCTGGTTCTTGGCTCTGCAATATATTTCCAGCCAAGCTGTCCTGATGCTCACTTTCAAAATGACACGGGAGACTCTCCTGGGTCTTTTGGAGACCGGGGTTGCGCTGGCTGGTTTTGTGTTTGTGTGTGTTTCACGCACTGGGCGATTTCTCTTTTTCTGGTAGCTGTTTTCGACTTTTTAACTATGTGGCTTTTTTATGCCTATAAGCCGCCAAGGAAACGCGACTCCAGAGTTTTGCAAATAAAAGCCAGGTTCCTGGATGATAAAGTCGACCTTTCATAGAGTTACAGAATTATAGAATGGTTAGAGTTGGGACCCCGTGGGGTCATCTAGTCCAACCCTCTGCAATGCGTGAATCGAGGCTAAGGAATCCCATCCGGCCTCTGCTTAAAAACCTTCCGTGAAGGACAGCCCATCTTCTGACAGAGCTGGCCAAACAGCTTTTGCTTTGTCCTTACTGAGACTTATCATGCGCCTAGTCCTCATAGGGGTGGGCAGCCTGTGTCTGGGCTGTACCACAGGCTGCAGGGGGAAGTCTGACATGCCTGAACACTTGTCTAGACAAAAAAAAATCCCTGCACACAGAAAACTAGCATATCAGGAAGAAGGCTAGAGTAGAATAACCTCCTTGCTTCTCCCCGGCGCACTCATTTTTGGGGGGGCAATTTTTTGTTGTTGTTGTTGCTAGTGAGCGTTTCGTCCTCCCTGCCTCCCTCTGCCTTTCTGCCTGCAGTTCTGAAATGACATCACCTACATACAGGTCTACCACCTCACTGAGAACTAGGCCAGAGAACGGAGCTATGTATAGCTCTCTGGGGTCATCTGATACCAAGAACTCTGTGTGTGTGTGTTTGTGTGTCAGTGTGCATACTGTTGTAATTCAACTTGCATAAGGTGCTGACACTTTTCCAAGCACTCTGCACCTATTAAAAGATAAGCCCATCCCTTGCCTGCAGGCTCGCCACCTGATAGACATGACACAGAAGAGGAAAAAGGAGGAGGAGGGAAGAGGAAAGCAATACTCCTTCACTGATCAGCGGATGGCGCCCTCTCCTTATTTTACTCATTTATTTTATTGCATCTATGTTCCTCTTTTTCCTCCGAGGGGTTCAAGGCCGCGTACATAGAATTTGAGAGTTGGAAGGGATCATGAGGCTAGTTCAGCCTTTCTCAACCTGTGGGTCCCCAGATGTTGTTGAACCACAACTCCCATCATCCCTAGCTAGCAAGGCCAGAGCTCAGGGATGATGGGAGTTGTAGTCCAACAACATCTGGGGACCTACAGGTTGAAAACTGCTGGCTAGTCCATGGGCAGGCAAACTAAGGTCTGGGGGCTGGATCCGGCCCAATTGCCTTCTCAATCCAGCTCGCAGACAGTCCGGGAATCAGCGTGTTTTTACATGAGTAGAATGTGTCCTTTTATTTAAAATGCATCTCTGGGTTATTTGTGGGGCATAGGAATTCGTTCATTTATTTATTTTTTCCAAAATATAGTCCGGCCCCCCACAAGGTCTGAGGGACAGTGGACTGGCCCTCTGCTGAAAAAGTTTGCTGACCCCTTGGACTCTAGTCCAACCCCCGGCAGTACATGGTTCTTCCTTCCTCCTCATTTAATCCCCACAACAACCCTGTGAGGTCATAGCTGTCAACTTTTCCCTTTTCTTGTGAGGAATCCTATTCGGAATAAGGGAATTCCCTTTAAAAAAAGGGGAAAGTTGACAGCTATGCTGTGAGGTAGGTTAGGTTGAGAGTGAATTACTGGACGAGGGTCACTCAGTGAGCTTCATGACCAAGCGGGTCCCAGTCCGGTACTCTAACCACTGTGCCGCACTGCTTCTCCTCGCTTCCCCTGAAGCTCCTCCCGGCAGTGTGTGTCTTGGGCTCCCTAACTTCTCGCCACCTTGGACGCACCTGATCCCGACCGCTGTAAGCGGTGGCCTCCCTTGATCTGACTCAATCTGGCAGCTGCAGGATATCACCCAGAGCCCCACGCAAAGGGAAGTCTCTGTGCCAAATGGAATGCAGTTGCTATGGAGCAAGGCCATGCTGAGATCAGAAGGCGCTTCATGCACAGAAGGGGGCCAAAGCAGAAGGGAGCAGTGTGCCTTGATATAAAACGTTCCAGCCCTGCGAGGCATCGTGCGCCCCCCGAAACAACCTGGTCGATATCTCTGCACCCCAGTAATCTGCCTCAAGGTGCCCCATTCAGCTGCCCTTCCTTTGAACAGGGACCAGGCAGAAACCAAAATAACAGCCACCAAAGCTCAGGAAAGAGGCCACACCTAACAGATCCAACCTTAAAGTCTCCTCAGTTATAGACCCATAGAACTGTAGGGTTAGAAGGGGCACCCAGGTTCATCTAGTCCAACCCGCTGCAATTCAGGACTCAGCTAAAGCATCCCTGACAGATGGCCATTCGGCCTCTGCTTAAAAACCTCCAAGGAAGGGGAGTCCACCCAGTGGTGGACTTTGGGGTCTCCAATTTCAGCGGATACGACAAGGCTGTATATTGTCTCCCTGTTTATTTAACTTATATGCAGAATTCATCATGCGCAAGGCTGGGCTGGATGCATCCCAAACCGGAATTAAGATTGCCAGAACAACCTCAGATATGCAGATGACACAACCTTGATGTCAGAAAGTGAGGAGGAATTAAAGAACCTTTTAATGAGGGTGAAAGAGGAGAGCACCAAATATGGTCTGAGGCTCCACATCAAAAAAGCTAGGATCATGGCCACTGGTCCCATCGCTTCCTGGCAAACAGAAGGGGAAGAAATGGAGGCAGTGGGAGATTTTACTTTCTTGGGCTCCAGGATCACTGCAGATGGTGACAGCTTTCAATAAATTAAAAGACGCCTGATTCTTGGGGAAAAAGCAATCTTAGACAGCATCTTAAAAAGCAGAGATATCACCTTGCTGACAAAGATCCCTATAGTTCAAGCTATGGTTTTCCCAGTACGGTGGTACCTTGGGTTACATACGCTTCAGGTTACATACGCTTCAGGTTACAGACTCCGCTAACCCAGAAATAGTACCTCGGGTTAAGAACTTTGCTTCAGGATGAGAACAGAAATCATGCTCCGGCGGCGCGGCAGCAGCAGGAGGCCCCATTAGCTAAAGTGGTGCTTCAGGTTAAGAACAGTTTCAGGTTAAGAACAGACCTCCGGAACGAATTAAGTACATAACCAGAGGTACCACTGTAGTGATGTATGGAACTGAGAGCTGGACTGATTGCCAAAGAATGGATGCTTTTGAATTCTGGTGCTGGAGGAGACTCTTGAGAGTCCCATGGACTGCAAGAAGATCCAACCTCTCCATTCTGAAGGAAATCGGCCCTGAGTGCTCACTGGAAGGACAGATCCTGAAGCTGAGGCTCCAATACTTTGGCCACTTCCTGAGAAGAGAAGCCTCCCTGGAAAAGACCCTGATGTTGGGAAAGATGGAGGGCACAAGGAGAAGGGGACAACAGAGGACGAGATGGTGGGACAGTGTTCTCGAAGCTACAAATATGAGTTTGACCAAACTGTGGGAGGCAGTGGAAGACAGGAGTGCCTGGCGTGCTCTGGTCCAGGGGGTCACGGAGAGTCCGACACGACTAAACGACTAAACAACAGCAACCTTGTGTGACGCCAAAATTGGGCATCCCTCTGCTTCTCACGCTCTGCTCTAAATCATAGTTGCAGCGTCCCCTGCAATACCCCCAAGGCTCCGCGTCCAGCGTGGCTGAACCGGTCGCTCTCCATGAAATCCACCTCTGGAAGGTGTGCAGAGGAGGGTGTCCAAAGTGATCAGGAGTCTGGAAACCAAACCTGATGAGGAGTGGTTAAAGGAGCTGGGTATGTTTAGCCTGGAAAAGAGGAGACTGAGAGGAGGCATGATAGCCATCTTCAGATATCTTAAGGGCTGTCCCCATGGAAGAAGGAGCAAGCTTGTTCTCTCCTGATCTGGAGGGTAGGACTCGAACCCATGGCTTCAAGTCACAAGAAAGGAGATTCCGACTCAACACCAGGAAGAACTTTCTGATGGCAAGAGACCACTTTGGAAGCTGGTGGACGAAGCGAAACTTCCTTGGAAGTTTTTAAGCAGAGGTTGGATGGCCACGTGTCAAGGATTCTTTAGCTGTGATTCCTGCATCCACAGGGGGGTTGGACTAGATGACCCTGGGTGTCCCTTCTCACTCTACAGTTCCTTGCATGGCCAGGGAAAAAAACAATGCTGTCTAGGGTTGTAAAGACTGTGGAGAGTATAACTGGGTGCACTCTTCCCACCTTGGATCAAATCTATGCTTCCAGGTGCCATAAGAAAGCTGCAGAGATAGCGCAGGATAGTGCGCACCCCGGAAATGATCTCTTTCAGCTTCTGCCTTCTGGAAGAAGGTCCAGGGTTATAAAGTCCAGGACTAGCCGCCTGAGAAACAGTTTCTACGCAAATGCAATTCTGGTTCTAAACGCAGCATAAGGGGTCTCTATTGTTGTTGTTTAGTCGTTTAGTCGCGTCCACCTCTTCGTGACCCCCTGGACCAGAGCACGCCAGGCACTCCTGTCTTCCACTGCCTCCCGCAGTTTGGTCAAACTCATGCTGGTCGCTTTGAGAACACTGTCCCACCATCTCGTCCTCTGTCGTCCCCTTCTCCTTGGGCCCTCCATCTTTCCCAACATCAGGGTCTTTTCCAGGGAGTCTATAGAGGAGTCTCTATAGTATATTGTATTTTTAAATGGGGTTTCAGTGTTTTTAGGGGTTTTTGAATGTCTTATGTAGATTTTCAATTTCATTGTTCTGTATGGGACAATGACAATAAAGATATTGTATGGTATGGTATGGTATGGTATGGTATGGTATGGTATGGTATGGTATGGTATGGTATCGTATCATTCTATGATTCTAGGTTGAGGGAGGCTTGTCCATGTGCTCTTTTGCATTCTTCCCCATCTGTCCTTCCTCACCGTTAATGACAGCCAGAATCCAGCACCAGGGATGTCTCCATCGCTTAGCAAACATACTGCTGTTTTGCAGATTCAGAATGCAAAAATGCTACGCAATCAAGGTGCAATCAAACCTTCCTCAAATATCAGATATTTCTTTTATTTTCTCTCTAGAATCAGACTTCCACTTGGCATCAAGATGGTCTGCTGGGTTGGATTTCATTTATGATTTCCAAATAAACGTTCTTTCTCTCTCTCTCTCTCTTAGGAGCTCGTCATCTTGTGCATTGCAAATAATTCCGTCATTCGCTGCTGCCCCAGCTGCTGTCCTGCCCTACTGCTTCCCCGGAATTGCATCTCAGCCTCCAGTAAACACTGTAATTCTAGGAACCACAGAGGACTTGTGAAAAATGACAGGAAGGGGGCCATCGGAAGGAAGGTGGCCCCGTTACGTTTAAAGAGACTTTACTGGCAACTGATCCAGTTGGCCGCTTGCGCGCAGCGTGATGAGATCTGCCCAGAATGGTTTCACGTGGTCCTGCGTTCGTGGGCCTGCTAATCATTGCTGCCACCCACTTTCCTCGTTAATGAACTGCCTGAACTGCAGCTACATTACTTCTCCTGGTGGAGATCTGTTGCAAAAAAACGTGGTCCTTGGACGCCTTCTGCAGTCTGCCTGGTCACACTGCATGTCTAAGAAGCACTTGGGTGGGAAGTTTCAAAAAGAGAGAGAGGCCTTGTGGGTGTGCCCCCTCTCTATCTCTCTGTGTAAACGTCGCAGTAGCAAAATTAACTGCAAACCCCCAAATTGGGGGGCCTCTCCAAACCTGCGTCAAAGTTTTGCAGATTTTTTTTTGGGCAGCATTTTGCAGCGAAAACCCCGCATCGCCCCACAAACTGAGCAATTGATACCCTCCAGACGGGTGCCAAATTGTCGCAGTACATAAGGGGGTGCAATCAGGTAGAGAATCTCATTGCAGGGGGTTGGGCTGGACTAGATGACCATTGGGGTCCCTTCCAACTCTACAATTCTAGGATTCTGTGATCAGCAGATGGTTTAAAGGTAAGGGACCCCTGACCATAGTGTATTATTATTATTATTATTATTATTATTATTATTATTATTATAAATTATAAATTATATAGCTTAGGGCCTCATCAAACCTAAATCCGGCCCTGATTGGAAGCCACTTCTTGGACCAGATGAAAGGGGCTGTGCCCTCTCTCCCTGTTGTTCATGCCCAAATTGGCATTTAGCATGGCAGCTTCCTTATGTTTACCAGAAACACCATTAAGATCTGTGTTCAGAATGAGACCTCTTGTATATTTTGTGGCTGTCTCTGGAAGATATTGCAGAGTTGGGAAGGGTTCGGAAATGGGCGCCCAAAACGATCAAGGGGATGGCGCAAATCCCGTAGGAGGTAAGGTTGCTGCAAGCTTTTTAGTTTAGAGAAGAGACTCCCACAAGAGGTGGTGGACTCGCCTTCTTTGGAGGTCTTTAAGCAGAGGTTAAAAGGTAAAGGTAAAGGGACCCCTGACCATTAGGTCCAGTCGTGACCAACTCTGGGGTTGTTGCGCTCATCTCGCTTTACTGGCCGAGGGAGCCGGCGTACAGTTTCCGGGTCATGTGGCCAGCATGACTAAGCCGCTTCTGGCGAACCAGAGCAGCGCATGGAAATGCCGTTTACCTTCCCGCCGGAGCGGTACCTATTTATCTACTTGCACTTTGAAGTGCTTTCGAACTGCTAGGTGGGCAGGAGCAGAGACCGAGCAACGGGAGCTCACCCTGTCACGGGGATTCGAACCGCCGACCTTCTGATTGGCAAGTCCTAGGCTCTGTGGTTTAACCCACAGTGCCACCCGCGTCCCGTAAGCATAGGTTGGGTGCCATTAATTCATGTATAATCTCAGGATGTCTTCCATCTCTATGATTCTATGATTCTATAAACTTTAAAAAGCTTTGGAGAAGGAGAATCCTGTAGCTCTGCGCAGCCACCCCCACCCTCCCCCAACCTGGTGCCCTCCAGATATTTTCTGAAGGCAGCCCTGTATAGGGAAGCTTTTAATGTTTGATGCATTACTGTATTTTAATATTTTGTTGGAAGCCACCCAGAGTGGCTGGAGAAGCCCAGCCAGATGGGTGGGGTAGAAATAATAAATTATTATTATTATTATTATTATTAATATTATTATTATTATTATTATTATTTTGTACTGCTGGCTGCGACTGATGGGGCTTGTAGACCAGAGCATTGAGAGAGCAAAAGTTTGAAAAAGGCTGGCTCAGTAGCAGAACACAGAAAGTGCATTTCGGGATGGGAGTTTAAATTGCAAACGAGTTAGTACGATGTTGCAAACAGGTAAGTGGCAACACTTAAAACAAAATCACAATTTCCCCCTGGAAATATTACACCTCAATTTAATGTGTGCGCAGGGATGCTCTTTGAAGATATAGGCTGGCATTTGTGCCAGTGGCACCGTGTAGATGTTGCAAAGACCATGTGTGCACCAGGAGGACCAATCTAAACGCCCATATCTGACGGCGCTCAAGGCCCTGGATTTATCCCCCGGCATTTGCAGTTAAAATCATCACACAATCTTAGGGTTGTGTCCCAGCGTTCTATGCCACTTTGCAAAGGATTCTGGGGTGCAACTTTTAAACTACACAGCTCAGGTGCGCAAGGCATCACCCTGACTCCAGCCAGCCCTGGTTACGAAGGAATGAAGGCTGACCCTCCAAGGCTGAATTTAAAATCTACAAGGAGCAAAAAGTATTGCCACCCATTCATTCTATGGCACAGAGCAAATTATTTGGTTATGTAAATCATGGTACTTAACTAGTCAGCCATAATAATAATAATAATAATAATAATAATAATAATTTATTTATACCCTGCCCATCTGGCTGAGTTTCCCCAGCCACTCTGGGCGGCTTCCAATCAAGTGTTAAAAACAATACAGCATTAAAACTTCCCTAAACAGGGCTGCCTTCAGATGTCTTTTAAAGATAAGATAGCTGCTTATTTCCTTCACATCTGAAGGTAGGGCGTTCCACAGGGTGGGTGCCACCACCGAGAAGGCCCTCTGTCTGGTTCCCTGTGACCTCACTTCTCGCAATGAGGGAACCGCCAGAAGGCCCTCAGAGCTGGACCTCAGTGTCCGGGCAGAACGATGGGGGTGGAGACGCTCCTTCAGGTATACTGGGCCGAGGCCGTTTAGGGCTTTAAAGGTCAGCACCAACACTTTGAATTGTGCTCAGAAACGTACTGGGAGCCAATGCAGATCTCTCAGGACTGGTGTTATGTGGTCTCGGCGGCCGCTCCCAGTCACCAGTCTAGCTGCTGCATTCTGGATTAATTGCAGTTTCCGGGTCACCTTCAAAGGTAGCCCCAAGTAGAGCACATTGCAGTAGTCCAAGCAAGAGATAACCAGAGCATGCACCACTCTGGCAAGACAGTCTGCGGGCAGGGACGGTCTTAGCCTGCATACCAGATGGAGCTGGTAAACAGCTGCCCTGGACACAGAATTGACCTGCGCCTCCATGGACAACTGTGAGTCCAAAATGACTCCCAGGCTGCGCACCTGGTCCTTCAGGGGCACAGTTACCCCATTCAAGACCAGGGAGTCCCCCACTCCTGCCCGCCCCCTGTCCCCCCAAAACAGCACTTCTGTCTTGTCAAAACCCTTACCTAGGCAAAGGGATTGGCTTGCTCTTGTACCTTCTACCCCCACAGATAAGGGATCCCAAGAACTGGAAGGGACACAGGGTACCATCCAGACTCACCCCCCGAACCCACAACACTTTCATTACACTGTTTTAACATCTCACTTGCAAGGGAGAAAACTGAAATCACCTTTGACAGTGCCACCTTCTTGGCTGGTATAGGTGCATGCAAGCTGTGTGTGTGTGTGTGTGTGTGTGTGTGTACGCGCGCATAATACGTTCTCAGACATGGCTATAAGTTTCCATAGTGACTCGATTGCAACTGGCAGAATCAGAGCTCACAGCGACGTTTGCAGGTGGCAGGGTCTCCGCATCGCTGTGCCTCTGCTGAATCAGTGCACACCTAGATACCAGGTCAGGCAGGCCCTGAGAGACAGCTGGGCTGTGTGGTTTGGTAATCAGGGCTTTTCATTTTCTCCTTTCCCCATCGCAAGTAGTGGGTGATCTGACGCTCCGTTGGGCGGCGACTGGTGAGATAATATTCTTTTTCTCAGTCCTGTGCAGTTTCTGTCACAGACGGATCTCAGCTTGGAAGGGCAGAGCTCTGGGGAAGGCTTGTTTCTGCAAGAAATGGAGGTGCCTGATTGTTCAGCTTCCCCACACCATAACACAATGTATGAGTGAATCTGGCACAACTCCAGACTCCTAATCCTTTACTGAAATGATGCCAGAGAACATTTATTATTCACCCATTTACCCAGCTCTCTATCTTCTTCCTCTCTTCACTTGTATCCCCACATCTTTGAATTGTGCGTAGTAAGCACCTTGGGGCGGAGACCCTGTATCCATCAGTTATTCTGGCATATTAATAACCACGGAATATTCATAGCTGCCAGTTGCTTCTTCTGCCAGATATGGAGGCAAGCGTCTTGCCTATTTGGCCAGCTGTGACTGCTCAAACCCTTAGGATTCCTCACAAGAAAAGGGAAAAGTTGACAGCTATGTCTTTGTGACCCCCTGGACCAGAGCACGCCAGGCACTCCTGTCTTCCACTGCCTCCCGCAGTTTGGTCAAACTCATGCTGGTAGCTTCGAGAACACTGTCCCACCATCTGGTCCTCTGCCGTCCCCTTCTCCTTGTGCCCTCCATCTTTCCCAACATCAGGGTCTTTTCCAGGGAGTCTTCTCTTCTCATGAGGTGGCCAAAGTCTTGGAGCCTCAGCTTCAGGATCTGGCCTTCCAGTGAGCACTCAGGGCTGATTTCCTTCAGAATGGATAGGTTTGGTCTTCTTGCAGTCCATGGGACTCTCAAGAGTCTCCTCCAGCACCAGAATTCAAAAGCATCAATTCTTCGGCAATCAGCCTTTATATATGTACGTGTTTGCTTGGTACATTTATGAACATTTATTATATATTTGTAAGACCTTTTGTAAGACCTTTTTTTATTATTTCAAGCTTCACATAGAATTGTCCCAGCAGTCCTAGGTGCAGCCTGGAACCCGCAGAGCACCCGATAGGGAGCCTAAACTAACTGAAAACGCCCAAGCGCCTTGTGTCACCTTCAAGACTAACCGCTTCCTGATGGCAGAAGATGTTGCCACTTCCAGCAGCAGCAGAAAGTTACAGGAACACAAACTGACACATGGCGGGGGACCCTAAACTCCCATTTGTGTGCCACAGCAGTGATTTCGGATGGAAATAGTTGTTGAATGGGTTTGATTTGCAGCTATTTTGAAGCATGGGCAGCAGCTGGACACCTCACGTTGAAAATGCACATTTAAAATGTGTGGCTTCCGCCACAAGGAATCTTGGGAACTGTAGTTCATTAAGGATGCTGTGGGAGGGACACAACTACAGTTCCCAGTGGTCTTGGGGGGGGGGGCGGAGAGAGAAAGGAAGCCATATGTTCCCAATGTGCCTTAGATTTATGGTATGGATGTGACCTATTTGCTTAATCTCATTACCCTGATTTTCCTTTCTAATGGCGAGATTACTTCTGCCCTCTGCTTTCAGCAGCCAGCGCAAGGCTGTTCCACAGTAAATGAATGCAATCTGGCACAGCAGGAGGCCCAGAGCCTTCAGCAGTCTGTCCTTGGGGTGTGTGCTGTTTCGTGGGTGGGGTGGGGAGGCGGGCAGAAGCGAGCAAAGCAAGGGCCTGGAGGTTTTCCTGTCAAGCAGACACCCTGAGCCACAGTTTACCAAGGGAAAAGCCTCGTGCAAAGGAGGCAGCGAGGCTTAATTTGTGAGCAAACATGCACAAGCTTGTCCTGTTCACGGGGAGAAATTGGTGTGGCGAATGTGCAAGGGGCTCTCGCATTGTCGCACAATGTGCCCCAGATAATGTTTAAGGGCAGGGTGGTAGAGTGATAGCAAGATTTTCAGCAAATTTAACAATAGATTTTACTCAGCCCGTTGTGTCTGTAAATGTTGGAGGAAATGGAGTTATGCGACCCCCCCCCCCCCGCTAAGCCAAAGAGATAACTAACTGTACAAGCTTTAGAAGACACCCAAAGGCAGCCGTATATAGGGAAGGTTTTTTATATTTAATGTTCTATTATGTTTTTATATATGTTAGAAGCTGCTCAGAGCAAACTGCGGGAAGTAGTGGAGGACAGAGGTGCCTGGCGTGCTCTCGTCCATGGGGTCACGAAGAGTCGGACACGACTAAACGACTAAACAACAACAACACAGCCCAGAGTGGCTACGACAACCCAGTCAGATGAGTGGGGTATAGTAACAATACTAATAAGAACAATAGAATAGGACTTTCCTATTTTCATCGGCTAAATTTGGGGAGGGGTATGCAATCCCCTTCAAAAACCATATCCAGCCCGGCTCTACCTAGTCCTCTGCTGACTGCTAATGGTAAAGGTAAAGGAACCCCTGACCATTAGGTCCAGTCATGGGGTTGCGGCGCTCATCTCACTTTACTGGCCGAGGGAGCTGGCGTACAGCTTCCGGGTCATGTGGCCAGCATGACTAAGCCGCTTCTGGCGAACCAGAGCAGCGCACGGAAACGCCATTTACCTTCCTGCCGGAGCGGTACCTATTTATCTACTTGCACTTTGATGTGCTTTCAAACTGCTAGGTGGGCAGGAGGAGGAACCGAGCAACGGGAGCTCACCCCATCGCACAGCGCCACCCGCATCCCTACTGACTGCTAAATTCATATATAAGCTTCTTTGACATGGTATGGAAGCAAACAAACCTTTCGAAACTGGAGTTAAGTAACTGTGCTTTGAAAAACACACAACTGCATCCTCCTAATTGCTCCTTCTGCATTTCTCGAATCCTGCTCCCTGCTGCTCGTAGAAGATGCTGCTCCTCCCACTTGGAGCTTCTCCCTTTCCTGCTTCTCATTGCTTTCCCTCTCTTTTCCTGGCCTGGGCAGGGAAGGAGATCTCAGAGCCTTTGTTCACATCACTGGTGCAAACCGCATTCGGAGGATCGCATTCCTCGGAAAGGGTATTGTAGAGTTGGAAAAAAGGGTTCAGAAAAGAGCCCCCAAAACAATCAAGGCGATGGAGAGACTCCTCTTCTTTGAGAAAAGGCTGCAGCATTCGGGACCTTCCAGTTTAGAGAAAAAGAAAGCAAGTTTACTGAGTTTAGTAATCTGAGGGCTCCCTTGGACAAAAAACAAGGACACCAGCCAGGAATACCAGAGCAAAACAGCAGCCAGTAGGCTTGGTCTTTATTGAAGACTGTCGGAACAGGACTCCCACCTGCCACCAGGTGGAACGAGATGGGAGCCCTGAACAAAAGAGAACCCAAACTTTTATTAGCGGCTAATCCCCATGTTACACCCCCCGCCAAACTACATCGCTCATACATCACAGTTACATCATGAAAGGGGAGGTCTGGTGGCAGTAATCTGAGCATCCTGGACCCTGCCCCATGGTTCCCCTTGCCCTCCACCAAACACCCATCAAGTGTAACAAAAGTGACATTTAAATTTCCCTGTTTCCCAGCCAAGTTAATCACACCCTTTTGTCTTCATCTGGGTTTGTTATTTCTGGAATGGCTACCTGTCTGGCACTCAGGTATCAGGATGCCAGGTTTTATCCCTCAGGCAGAGGGGCTGCTGAGTAGCTGAGCTCACATGTCTAGATGAATTTCTGAAGTTTTCCCAGTGAGCCAGTACAGAGATACATTGATCAGTGAATTCTTACACTTGGTATTCTGCAGCAGAGGCCCATTGAATAGATAGGAAGAAACTGCAACGAAGTGTTTTGTGGGGACAAATCACAAAAGTCACAAAAGTGATTGTGCTGGTTTTGGTAGTGGGCTGCACGTGCAGGATATCTGCTGGAGGGGCAACCCCCCGCCCCCAACCTATACATAAATTCCTGTAACAGTTTACTGACAGAAGTTTACAAAATTACACATGGCATGGAGAAAGCTCAGACAGAAAAGGTTTTTTCCCTCTCTTGTGTAACACTGGAACTCGTGGGCATCCCATGAAACTGCATGTTGGGAGATTCAGAGTAGAGAAAAGTCCTTCATGCAGCGCACAGGCAAGCTGTGGTCGACATCTGCGAGCAAATTTCCCCCACAAAGATGCAATGTACGTAACCCACCTCTGGGCCTTTTGCCTCTCAAGCCTTGAAGGGGCCTTGCCTGCAGAGGCTGCCCTGAGCTTGCAGAAGCAAGCACTGAACGAGGGAGAAGGGGCAAGGAAGAAGAAAGAAGGTGATTAATTTGGTTGCACAACCTAGGAGCAATATATGCTGAAGCATGCGGCAAGGGGCAGGGGCGCAATTGCAAACGGGATCCTGCTTCGCTGTGTCTTTCCGAGGGAAGGGAGAACTGTCTCCACGTTTATGAGGATTTTTCACAGCACCACCCATGTATTTATTCCATTTGGAGGGGCCTATGCTTAATTTGTTGTTGTTGTTTAGTCGTTTAGTTGTGTCCGCCTGGACCAGAGCACGCCAGGCACTCCTGTCTTCCACTGCCTCCCGCAGTTTGGTCAAACTCATGCTGGTAGCTTTGAGAACACTGTCCAACCATCTCGTCCTCTGTGGTCCCCTTCTCCTTGTGCCCTCCATCTTTCCCAGCATCAGTGTCTTCTCCAGGGAGTCTTCTCTTCTCCTGAGGTGGCCAAAGTACTGGAGCCTCAGCTTCAGGATCTGTCCTTCCAGTGAGCACTCAGGCCTGATTTCCTTCAGAATGGAGAGGTTTGATCTTCTTGCAGTCCATGGGACTCTCAAGAGTCTCCTCCAGCACCAGAATTCAAAAGCATCAATTCTTCGGCGATTAGCCTTCTTTATGGTCCAGCTCTCACTTCCATACATCACTACTGGAAAAACCATAGCTTTAACTATACGGACCTTTGTCGGCAAGGTGAAATGTGTCTGACAGTGTGATTTCCACAAAGGAGGGTGGAGTTAAATTGCAAGGACATTTTTTTCACTTGAACCTCAAGCCTCTGTGGTCCAGGATTCAAAAGATACATACGTAAAAGATCACAATTGTCTCAAGATATGCAACTGATATTTAATCAGTTTGTTTTGTATTATGTGTTATTATGTAGGAATGTTGAAATGTGTCTGACAGTGTGATTTCCACAAAGGGGGGGGGGCAATTTTTGTGTGTGTAATTGTTTTTATGTTTAATGTCTTATTGCTTACACACCAATGGAGAATTCTCATGCATTTCATACTTTCTAATAGCTCACGCTATTGTGTAGTCCAATTTTTAGATCAATTTATAACCACATTTCATTGTCCCACCTGGCACTCTGCCAACTTTCCCTATCCATTTTAAAATGTGCTAAACCTCGTTTTGCCAAGGACAAGCTTCTGGATCCATAAAACACCAGGTACATGAAGGTACATATGCTTTGGTTTAGCAGGAATGATCCCTTATAGAGTTAAATTGACTTATTTGGACAAGTGCCCTTTTAAGAATGGTTTTCTTTTAACAGATTGGTTTGAAAAGTTGAGAACCATGGGCATATATAAATTCAAATTGGACTCAGTTTGAATTGGTCAAGTGCATCCAGGCTGCAATTAGCTTTTTGGTCCTTTAAGAGCAAGTGAGCAACTTCCCATGAGTGCAAGACCAGAGCCTATAATAATAAAATCCCATAGAATGGCCAAGGCAAAGACATCTCTCTCATGACGTGCCCAAACCTGTGCCAGCTATGGTGAGTGCCAGGCAACATGGTCAATGAAAGCCCCGAGGGGATTCACCAGGATGTGTGGCTGTACCACTATGCCAGTGTGAGACTGCAGAAGAGCTAGCTTGACACCTGAGAACACACACACACACACACAAAAACGGCGGTGGACAAAGCAAACTGCATTTTTCAGTCATTAGTGGACCTTCCTGCTAAATGTAAAGCATAGACCACTATTGAGAGCTAGAATGCCGCAAGTAATTTAGTAACAAAACGCAACATGTGTTATTTTTATATGATATATTTATACAAAGGCATCCATTTACAACATACGATGTTATTATTTGTGGGGCAAAAAATTTAAAGAAAAATTCTAGCCCCAAAGGGGGGATAATGTGATAGGAATTTTATGGTCTTAGATATATGGCAATGTTCATAAATGCACGTACATAGATCGGCACAGGAAGGCCAACCTGGAACCATTTTGATTCCTAAACTGAGCAAATGTTTTCTCTGCAAGGTCAAACTGGAAAAGCCTCCCCGTTGTCTTTTCCTTCGCAGGTCCTGTCTTGGGGGTATGTCTGTGTTTGAATAAGTATTTATCACTACAAAAGACTGGCCAGGCTACCAAGGAAATCCAATCAAGTAACCTGCCAGACAGGAGATAAACAAGGACAAGAGAAAAACAACATTTACCGTATTTTTTGCTCTATAAGACTCACTTTTCCCCTCCTAAAAAGTAAGGGGAAATGTGTGTGCGTCTTATGGAGCGAATGCAGGCTGCGCAGCTATCCCAGAAGCCAGAACAGCAAGAGGGATTGCTGCTTTCACTGCACAGCGATCCCTCTTGCTGTTCTGGCTTCTGAGATTCAGAATATTTTTTTTCTTGTTTTCCTCCTCCAAAAACTAGGTGCTTCTTGTGGTCTGGTACATCTTATAGAGCAAAAAATATGGTAAACTTCTGTGATGTAGATGGGATGTATCTGAGGGGTGGTCTTAGGTTACACCCCTTCTGTGATGTATGTATAATGTTTCTGGGGTGGTCTTGATCTACAGGAGGGCAATTTCAAGTCTTTATGAGCCCTTGCACAGCATTTTTGTGGGTCCTCCTACTTTCCTGCGTGTGGTGAGTGAGGACCCTGTTGCAACAGATCAATAAAGATCAGGCTTACTAGCTGCTTTGCTTCTCAATATTCTCTGGTTGGCCTCTGTTATTTTCTCCTACCAATAGGGAACCTATGTAAGGACTCTATATGGGCTTTTGGATACCCCATAAGGGAAAAGGGCATATTTTTATTTACAACAGGTTTGTCATTGCTTTTCTCCCAAGATTGCTTAATTAAAGTACATGAGAAAAGGATCTAGGAGTCTTGGTTGACCACAAACTTGACATGAGCCAACAGTGTGACGCGGCAGCTAAAAAAGCCAATGCAATTCTGGGCTGCATCAATAGGAGTATAGCATCTAGATCAAGGGAAGTAATAGTGCCACTGTATTCTGCTCTGGTCAGACCTCACCTGGAGTACTGTGTCCAGTTCTGGGCACCACAGTTCAAGAAGGACACTGACAAACTGGAACGTGTCCAGAGGGCGGCAGCCAAAATGGTCAAAGGCCTGGAAACGATGCCTTATGAGGAACGGCTAAGGGAGCTGGGCATGTTTAGCCTGGAGAAGAGGAGGTTAAGGGGTGATATGATAGCCATGTTCAAATATATAAAAGGATGTCATATAGAGGAGGGAGAAAGGTTGTTTTCTGCTGCTCCAGAGAAGCGGACACGGAGCAATGGATCCAAACTACAAGAAAGAAGATTCCACCTAAACATTAGGAAGAACTTCCTGACAGTAAGAGCTGTTCGACAGTGGAATTTGCTGCCAAGGAGTGTGGTGGAGTCTCCTTCTTTGGAGGTCTTTAAGCAGAGGCTTGACAACCATATGTCAGGAGTGCTCTGATGGTGTTTCCTGCTTGGCAGGGGGTTGGACTCGATGGCCCTTGTGGTCTCTTCCAACTCTATGATTCTATGATTCTAATTTATATACCACTTAAACCCTCAACGACTCAGGCCCCCTATACCTGAAAGATGGCTTCTCAGGTGCTGAGGTTGGCAGAGGGGGTCCTCTTGCTAGTTCCTCCAGCTGCAGAGGCTTGTGGTGGGTGCTTTTGCTGATTGCAGGGGTTTGACTAGATGCCCCTTGGGGTCCCTTCCAACTATGATTCTATGACTGGGAGAGGGCCTTTTCTATGGTGGCCCCTAAGCTGCGAAACAGCCTTTTTACAGAGGTCATCTGGCAGCTCTATTAAACAGCTTCCAGAGGGTGCTCAAGGTGCACTTCTATGCTCAGGGTTGCGGGTTTGAGTCCAGCGTCAGCCAAAAGACCCTTGTGGTCCCATCCAACTCTGCAATTCTACGATTCTGTAAGTGGTTTCCAAACATCCTAAAACATCACAGATAAAAGGCACAGGCAAAAGTCGCAATGCAAATGCCATTTTTTAGAGCAACGTGAAAACTCTGAAATGCAGAAGAGCGGCAGAGGCAACATCCACCCAAAATGCAAGCAGGCATTTTATTTATTTTCACTTTCCTGTTTCTTTTCATAGGTACCACCTGTGCTCTCATTTCTGCTGCTCTCCCCCCAGCTTCAGCTCAAGGGGGGGGGGAAAGGGGGGTACACATGTGGCAGCTTACAGATTTCAAACCTGGAGAGGACTCTGTCCCCACAGAGCCTACAATCTACCGTGGAGATATCCAGGGAGGGGACAGAGAGGCAAGGACAGTGAGAGGCTGAAGATGAGGCAATGCCCTTACTATTTATTTATTGCACAGGTCAGCAACATTTTTCAGCTGTGGGCCGGTCCACCGTCCCTCAGACCATGTGGGAGGCCAGACTATATTTTTTGGGGAAATGAACGAATTCCTATGCCCCACAAATAACCCAGAGATGCATTTTAAATAAAAGGACACATTCTACTCATGTAAAAACACGCTGATTCCCGGACTGTCTGCGAGCTGGATTGAGAAGGCAATTGGGCCGGATCCGGCCCCCAGACCTTAACCTTAGTTTGCCTGCCCATGGACTAGCCAGCAGTTTTCAACCTGTAGGTCCCCAGATGTTGTTAGACTACAACTCCCATCATCCCTGAGCTCTGGCCTTGCTAGCTAGGGATGATGGGAGTTGTAGTTCAACAACATCTGGGGACCCACAGGTTGAGAAAGGCTGATCTAGCCTCATGATCCCTTCCAACTCTCAAATTCTATGTACGCGGCCTTGAACCCCTCAGAAGAAAAAAAGGAACATAGATGCAATAAAATAAATGAGTAAAATAAGGAGAGGGCCCCAGCTGCTGATCAGCGAAGGAGTAGCTGCACCGGCCTTGCTTTCCTCTTCCCTCCTCCTCCTTTTTCCTCTTCTGTGTCGTGTCTATCAGGTGGCGGGCCTGCAGGCAAGGGATGGGCTTATCTTTTCCTCTCCTTTTGCCTCCACAGAGCCCTCATTTAATTCCAACAACCCTGTGAGGTAGGTTCGGCCGAGAGCCAATGACTGGCTGCCCCAAAGTCACACCCCATGAGCTTTATGGCTGAGGGGGAATTTGAACCTTGGCCTTTCCCACGTCCCAGTGGAACACTGGCTTGGCTTAACCTTGGCTGCTTTCAGGAGTGAGGATTTAAATTTCCCAGAGGCTGCCAAGGTGCTTTGGGGCAGCTTTTGCCCTGAGGGCTTCTTTAAATAGGAGGGAGGAAGGCAGAACCAGAAGATGCTTATGGAAGAGCTTTGGGCTCCCCTATGCTGGGCATAGCTGTCAACGATTCCCTTTTTTTAAAGGGAAATTCCCTTATTCTGAATAGGATTCCTCGCAAGAAAAGGGAAAAGTTGACAGCTATGTTGCTGGGTGGGATTGTGAACGAGCAAGCTAGCACCACATCTCAATGGTGTTTGTGGGGTGATATGCATGCTGCCTCAGCAAGGTTTTGCGCCCCACACGAGAATTATTATTATTTTTTAAATTTGTATATTTATTTTTTTTAATTTGTAAACCTCCCTTCATCTGCAGATCTCAGGATGGCTTGCAAGAGAAAAACACCAAGGTCTCGCTTTTCTTAAAATGCGCACGTCCTGGTCCAATGGCGCTCCATGTATCAGGCTGGCGCTGCAATTGTATTATTTTAGGCGCCTGCTGAGAACATTCTTATTTAGACAAGGCTACCCAGGAATTTTAATTGTTTCAGTCTATTCTATTGTGGTTTTAACTTTCTGTATGTTTTAAATTATGGCTGCAAATTTCTTAGTGGTCGTTTAATAAACTGCTTTTGGGTTGTTGTTTTCTGCAGTCAAGAGGGATATAAATCCCATGAAATGAAATAAATGTTAATCAAAAGATGCCTTTTTAAAAACAAAACAAACTAAAGAAACACCCCTCTGCAAAGCAAACAAATGACACTGTGCTTAGGAAACCAAACTCCACCTAGTAGTACATCATTAGGGCTGGCGCTAATGTAGTTCTTTCACAAATTGAAGTTTCTACTACTTGGGATGCTCCCCATTTTGTCTGGAAAAGCCTTCAGCCTTGGTGTGCAGAGAATCCCCCAAAGGAATAAGGAAGTTCTTGTCTGCAGCAACAAAGGTGCCCTCCAGGAAGTGTGATCAGGAAACAAAAAGTCCTTTTTTCCGTTCTGGCCAGAAAGATAGCACAGGGGCCCAGACTGTAAAAAAAGCAGGGACCCTTTGAAGACAAAATTCCTGGTCCGGAAGCTGCAGTTAGTGCAGCATCATGCTGCAGCACGGTTGCTGACAAGAGGCCTTGTCACATGCAACACCTGTGCTCAACATGTCTACATTGCCTGCCAAGCCAAATTCAATTAGTATACAAAGCCATTAGCAATGTTAAGCAAAAAAAGCAACTTGGGACCAGTTTACCTGGAAGATTGCCTTACCCAAAATACACACCCAGTGTGCCACACAATCCCTGTTCCGCATTTGTAAGACCTCGGTATTTTAGTGTCGCAGCACCTACAGTGCACTTTGGAACCCCCTGCCTCTTGACCTCAACTACTGTGTTCTTTTCAGTGCCCACTAAAAGCACTCATTTAGACAAGCCTGCCCAGATATTTAGAATGATGATGCAAGTTCTAATCTGTATTTTAAAGGTAAAGGGACCCCTGACCGTTAGGTCCAGTCGTGACCGACTCTGGGGTTGCGGTGCTCATCTCGCTTTACTGGCCGAGGGAGCCGGTGTACAGCTTCCGGGTCATGTGGCCAGCATGACTAAGCCGCTTCTGGCGAACCAGAGCAGCGCACAGAAACACCGTTTACCTTCCCGCCGGAGTGGGACCTATTTATCTACTACTTGCACTTTGACGTGCTTTTGAACTGCTAGGTTGGCAGGAGCAGGGACCGAGCAACGGGAGCTCACCCCGTCGCGGGGATTCGAACCGCCGACCTTCTGATCAGCGAGTCTTAGGCTCTGTGGTTTAACCCACAGCGCCACCCGCAGCTAACTTTTTGAAAGTGTTTCAAGTGATTGTTGTTTATTTTTCTTACTGATTTACCTTTTCTGAAAACCGATGTTTTTAAAAAACAATCTAGTGGGGTATGAATTTAATGTAATACAGTCAATTAAAAAAACGCCTAATTTCAATTGTTTGTTTGACTGACAGTCTACGAAGAATTATACCAGGGCATAGGGTTGTCCCAGGAAAAGCAAACTACTGCAGAATGGAACACGCTGGAAAATCCATTTTGGGCGCTTTGCATTTTCCTGCAATATAAAAAAATGCAAACTGATGGGGTGCAGAGTGTGGTTGGAAGAAAGGACACACAAGGAAGGCTAGTTTGGTCTCGCGGCCATAGGAGAGGTGTGCAGGTATGCGCATAGGTGTGAGCAGGGCACACCTCAAAGACGGATTGCACCCCCACAAGAGATCATCATTCTGGATCACCGGCAAGAAGGAAGCCCACCTGCTGCCACTTTCAACTTGCAGGTGCACAAGATTTTGAGTTTTTGCCAAAGAGCATTCAATTCCCGTATAGCTGAGAAAGGGACACTTGCCTAACTGAACGACCATCAATACACTGGTGCACTCCAGAAGTTTCAGACGACAACTCCCACAACAGGAGTTGTATACCTGAGGGAACGTCTCCACCCCCATCGTTCAGCCCGGACACCGGGGTCCATCTCTGGGGGCCTTCTGGCGGTTCCCTCACTGCGAAAAGCAAAGTTACAGGGAACCATGCGGAGGGCCTTCTTGGTGGTGGCGCCTGCCCTGTGGAACACCCTCCCATCAAATGTCAGGGAGACAAAACAACTACAGTGGTACCTTGGTAGTTGAGTGGCTTGGCTCCCGAACGCCGCAAACCTGGAAGTGTTCTGGTTTGCGAACGTTTTTCGGAAGCTGAACACCAACACAGCTTCCAATTGAGTGCAATTGAGACCACACCTTGCTTTTAGAACGGTTTTGGAAGTCGGACAGACTCCCAGAACAGATTAAGTTCAAGAACCAAGGTACCACTGTACATGACTTTCCACAGATATCTGAAGGCAGCCCTGAAGGCATGCTTTTAATGTGTGATGTTGCATTCTGTTTCAAAATATTTTGTTGGGAGCCGCCCAGTGGCTGGGGCAACCCTGTCAGATAATAATAAAATTATTATGATTACTGTAGTCCAAAGTATCTAGAGAGAAACAGCTGCTCTGTAGGAAGGATTAAAAATAAAATAAAATAGTGGCCCCCTTCATCTTGGAATCTTCACCCAAGTATGGCGTGTCTGGCCTTTGGTGAACGCCTTCCTCTTTTGAGTGGCCTTTTGGGGCAAACTTGCACAACTTTCTTCCCCTTTCCCCCTCAAGTGAGAGGAAAAAAGGAAGAACCCAGGGATGCATTGGAGCTTCTCTGGAACAGGGCCAGAAAAACCCAAGGAATGGAAAGAGGCAGGCTTCAGAGATCCCTGATCCCAAAAAAGTATTAGGCAACACTGGAAGTTCCATTTGCAAATGAAGGGGCTGCTGATAAGAAGTGCAAGGATCTGGGCAAAGCTATACAGTGGTACCTCGGGTTAAAAACTTAATTTGTTCTGGATGTCTGTTCTTAACCTGAAACTGTTCTTAACCTGAAGCACCACTTTAGCTAATGGGGCCTCCTGCTGCTGCTGCGTGATTTCTGTTCTCATCCTGAAGCAAAGTTCTTAACCCGAGGTACTACTTCCAGGTTAGCAAAGTCTGTAACCTGAAGCGTCTGTAACCTGAGGTACCACTGCAAAGGTAAAAGGTAAAGGACCCCTGGACGGTTAAGTCCAGGCAAAGGCGACTATGGGGTTGTAGCGCTCATCTCACTTTCAGGCCGAGGGAGCGGCATTTGTCCACAGACAGTTTTCCGGGTCATGTGGCCAGCAGGACTCAACCGCTTCTGGCGCAATGGGACATCATGTTGGAAACCAGAGCGCACGGAAATGCCGTTTACCTTCCTGTTGCAGCTGTACTTATTTATTTACTTGCACTGGTGTGCTTTTGAACTGCTAGGTTGGCAGGAACTGGGACAGAGCAACGGGAGCTCACTCTGTCGCAGGGATTCGAACCACCAACCTTCCAATCGGCAAGCCCAAGAGGCTCAGTGGTTTAGACCACAGCGCCACCCGCATCCCATTGGGCAAGGCTATGGAGAATTCGTACTTCCATTCAGGGAAAGTGGTTCTGAAATAGGCGTTGGCACCTCCTGGGGGGGGTGGATTGCCCGGGGGGGGGGGGGACGAAGCGGCAAGCAGGTGGCGGGTGTGAGTGTGTGTGTGCTGGAAATGTAAATGACTATCAGACTTCGAAACCCGGTTCATCAGTTTTGCCAAGTTAATTAAACCAAACTGGGTTTTACAATCATAGAATCATTAAGAGTTGGAAGGGACCCTGAGAGTCATCTAGTCCACCCCCTGAAGTGGAGGAATCTCAGCTAAAGTATCCAGGCCACCCAACTTCGGCTTAAAAACCTCCAAGGATGGTTTTTGGATAACTGTGCAATGAACTGCTACTGTTTTGAATTTTATTGTGTTACTCTCCTCCTCAGTGGGTATGCAAACCGATGTTCTAAATTACACCTTTTTTATAGATTTTAAAGGAGAGTTTATAGCTGCCACCTCTTCCTCTCAAGGAGAGCAAAAAGTTATTGCCCCCCCCCCCATTTTATTTTTGCTTCCTTGAGCCTCTTTCAAGGAGCATTATCTGCTCCCCAAACAAGCCTTTTACGCAGCCAGAGAGAGAAAAAACATCAGACTTTTGCAGGTTTTACAAAACATTTCCCACCCCTTCTGTCCCTTAATGACTCTTAGAGCCCCACGTGAGCCAGACTTTAAAAGCCGGGTGCTTCTTTGACCCCAAACTTCTCAATGGGGAAAATGGCGCTTGGAGGATCTGTTCCGGGGGCCTCGGACGGTGGACGTTCAGCTTTCACTCTCGATGCCCCACAGGAAACTCAGCTGAGGCATTCCAGGCTGGTTTTCATCCTCTCCATCTCGTGAAGGAAGCTGTAAAACTGTGGCAGCGTCAGCTCTGGTTCCGCGGGCAGGCAGAGGGAGAATAAAGAAAAACAGAAATGATTCGGGACTCACAAAACAAGAAAAGCACTTTTCTTTTCCCTGCAGCAAGTTAACAGTTGCTCGGGAAAGGGCAACCAAAATTATCAAGGGGACAGAAGAAAGATTAGTAATAACAAGGGTGGTATTATTATTTTTACCCCGCCCATCTGGCTGGGCTGCAGCATTTGGGAGTTTTAGTAAGTTCAGAGAAAAGGTGAGTAAGAGGCAAAATGATATAAGTGTCTGTCCGTCTCCTGTCTGTCTCCAGCCCGTCCACTGGAGCTTGACTAGCTGAGCAGTTTTCTTTTTACAGCTGCAGCTTCCAAAATTTAAATTTAAATATCATCATAATAATAATAATAATAATAATAATAATAATAATAATAATGCTTTTTAAACGATTATCATTGCTACCTTTTTAAGCTTTTTGCATTTTATCTGTGTTGTTTTAATTTGTGCAAGCTGCTCTGAGTCCCAGTCTGGGGAAAAGGAGGGATATAAATAATAATAATAATAATATTAAATTGGATACCACTGAATGCACTCAAGTCGAGGGACAAAACTCTGACCTTAGAGTTAGTGGAAAGAAGCAGCTCCCCCCGGCCCCCTCCCATCCCAAAATACATGCCCTTGCAATGTCTTTTTCAGGAGATGCAATTTCAGCCTTCCTGGGGCTTCAACCGCCTCCCTCTCTTTGCAGAACGCCCCCCAGGACAAAATAATGGCTCACTCACCCATGTACAGAGGCTCCACTTTGTTTCCTTTCCTAACCACCAATTTCAGCTGGAAATAAAAATCAGGTTTGTTTGTTTTTAAGGAAGAAAGGAAGTTGCATCCAACGTTAAAACGCCGTGCTTTTTTCCTGCAAAGTGAAAACCCTGAGATTCTTCCACCGTTAACGTTTTTGCAGGGCGGTAGATGCAGCGGCTGAGGAGTCAGGAATTGGGGTGTGTTCACGGATGCTTCAGGCGGACAGAGACAAGCCACTCCAGGCTGTGACCCACAGGAAAGGATGGAGATTTCTGAAGGGGAAGAAATCTGCACCTATCACCCTACCCAAAATGAGCACTGAATCCCACGTTGGCTGGGGCTGATGGGAACTGTAGTCCAAAATAGCTGGAGGGCTCCAGTTCTGCCACCTGTAGAAGGCACACCTCCAAGGCAAATTTGTTGCACCGACTCACTGTTTTGCTGCTTCTGCTAGTCAGGGGGAGGACCAAAGATGCTGAAGTCCCATACCGTTGGGATGCCCTCTCAGCCCTCTGCCTACCTCCCCAAACCGCACTGCCCAAACACTTTCAAGCCTCTCTCTGCTGCCATAAGGACTACAAAACTTGGTTTTTGGAAACCAAAATTAAAGCAGTTTTTCCTGGGACGCTGAATTCTTCAGGCATGAGCATCTGCGGGATACAGGGTGGCCTTTTCCCAGTGCCTGTGCCAGCACCCTATTTTTGCTCCTGACTCTACCTGAGGGGGTCTTTCAAAAACAGCATCGCCTCTTGCATGGCAAGATACCCACCTGCAGGAAGATGCTTCCGGCTTTCTCCAGTTCGCTGCTTCCTGCTGTAACTGCCGGAGAGAACAAAGAAAATCAATGTGGGTGCCCAGGGGAAGCTGGAAGGCGGAGCTTCTGTGGGGTGGAGGCACCTGGGGCCATAGGGGGTTAGACTAGATGACTCTTGGGGTCCCTTCCAACTCCGCTCACCTCCAAATTTCCACTCCATGTCGATGAGCTGGTTAACCATCAGGGTCTGGCCCACAGCCAGGCGGGAGAGGGTGGGCGATTTCTCCTTCCACTGGAAAGATTGCAGAAGGCAAAATGACACAAAAACCGGCATGTGTGTCCGGCGTCCCCATTCCACCCAAGACCACCTTCGCGGAAGCCTGGCTTCCAGAGTTTCACACGCAAGACGCAGGGCCAGATTTAGGTCTGATGAGGCCCTCAGTTCCTGAAGGTAATGGGGCCCTTTATATGTCCAGCTGTCCTTTCTCAACAACAAACGGTGGCTTTTTTGTGTGTTGAATATCTGCTATATGGTAATTTATGGACCTAATAGATACCTAAAGCCATTTGCACATAACAAAATATGTATTTTATCAAAGTAAATGTTGAACTGAAATACAATTAAGAAGTATACTAACACTGAAATTAAATTGCTGTTTTAGGCGTTGCTTTTAAAAGTCTGGAACGGATTTATTCCATTTTGCAATACTTTCTATGGGAAAGCGTGCCTTGGTTTTGGAACGTTTTGGTTTTGGAACAGACTTCCAGAACGGATTGAGAACCAAGGTACCACTGTAAATAGGAATGAGCAAACCAGTGATATTCTAGGGAGCAGGCGGGGCCCATGACTTACATCATAGGAGCCTACACAACACAAAACACTGTTGATGTATGTAGGTTTTGTTTTATTTGTTTTTTTATCTTGTATTTTGGAAATGTACATCCAGGTTTTTTTTCCCCTTTAAATTTTTTTGGGGCTCCCAAGAGAGTGGGGCCCTAAGCTATAGCTGGTTTAGCTTATATGTAAATCTGGCACTGGCAATACGTAATCCAAAGAATGACAGTTGTTGTGCTAGGGAACAAGATCTAAATATTTTAAGGGAGCAAGCTCTGGAGGGTAGCACTCGAACCCATGGCGTCTGGGTATAAGAAAGGAGATTTCCACTAAACATCAGGAAGAAATTAGAATTTTTCTAATCTTTTCCTTAAGCTTTTTGATTTTTCTTATTCTTTAGTTTATTTCCATAAGATAATATATCTAGTCGATTACTTCTCGTTTCAGGGATTTTCACGGTATTTCATTTGATTCGTGCAATTAGTTCAGAGAACAGGCAGCCCAGAAGAAAAGCACCTTTTCCGCCCCAGAGAATTAAAATTTCAGTAGCGAAAGGAATGCTCATAGTACCTGCTCTTCGAAATAGCTGGCCTTCTCCTCGCTCAGCCCTGCGGGAGAAATTCAACACGGTTAAATGGGAGGCCGGCAGCCACCGTCCACCTTCCAGAATCGCCGGAGGCATTTCAAAGAGACCTACCCAGGGTGATAAGATCTGCTCTAACCTGCTCTGCCGACAGACCTCTCTTTAGGGCACCTGAGATAAACAAGGCATAAAACAGAGAGACGGAGGGGGGAAAGGGGAGAGAGAGAGAGAGAGAACTCTGGTTAGACAACATCGCTACTGTATGGAGTTAAGCGCGGGAATAAGACACCCAAACAGAGTTAGAAACTCAGGTATATGAGCTAGGTGCCAAATGGATCCTTAAAACCAGGGTCACAGTCGCCAAAATGGAACGTTGGAAGATTCCGGTTGGACATAAGGAGATACTTTTTCGCACGGTTTTAACTTTGGAACTCACTGCCACAAGATGTTCACCAGCGTGGATGGCTTTAAAAGGAGTTTCGACAAATCCGTGGGGACAAGTGGCTACTTGGTCCTGATGCATCTATCCTAGCTGTGAATCAAAAGCGCTGCTATTGTGCTTAGGTTGGGGTCTTCCTGTGGGTATCTGGCTGGCAACCATGAGAACGGAACGCAGGACTCCGTGGGCCTTTGCCCTGATCCTGCGCCTGGCTCTCCTTATGTTCCTACGTACCTACGGGACCGCCTCTCCCGGTATGCCCTGTGGAGGACCTTAAGGTCCACAAATGACAACATTTTGGAGGTCCCAGGTCTCAAGGTGGTTAGATTGGTCTCAAGTAGGGCCAGGGCCTTTTCAGTACTGGCCCGACTTGGTGGAATGCTCTGTCACAAGAGACTAGGGCCCTGCGGGACTTGACATCTTTCCGCAGGGCCTGCAAGACGGAGCTGTTCCGCCTGGCCTTTGGCTTAGACTCAGTCTGACCCTTATATTTCCCTCCCCTTATGGTCTTGATCTATTGGCTACTATTAAAATGAGGCTGCATTTTAAATTATTTTCTAACCTGTATTTTAAATTGGTTTTTCTTTAATTGTAATTTTACTGGTGTTAGCCGCCCTGAGCCAGGCTCTGGCTGGGGAGGGCGGGGTATAAATAAAAAATTACTACTACTACTACTACTACTACTACTACTACTACTATTACTACAGTAGTACGACGCGGGTGGTGCTGTGGGTTAAACCCCAGAGCCTAGGACTTGCTGATCAGAAGGTCAGCGGCTCAAATCCCCACGATGGGGTGAGCTCCCGTTGCTCGGTCCCTGCTCCTGCCAACCTAGCAGCTCAAAAGCACGTCAAGTAGATAAGCAGCTCGAAAGCACGTCAAGTGCAAGTAGATAAATAGGTACCGCTCCAGCGGGAAGGTAAACAGCGTTTCCGTGCGCTGCTCTGGTTCGCCAGAAGCAGCTTAGTCATGCTGGCCACATGACCTGGAAGCTGTACGCCGGCTCCCTCGGTCAATAAAGCGAGATGAGCGCCGCAACCCCAGAGTCGGTCACGACTGGACCTAATGGTCAGGGGTCCCTTTACCTTTACCTTACCTCGGGTTCAGTACTTAATTTGCTCTGGAGATCTGTTCTTAACCTGAAACTGTTCTTAACCTGAAGCACCACTTTAGCTAATGGGGCCTCCCACTGCTGCCATGCGATTTCTGTTCTCATCCTGAAGCAAAGTTCTTAACCCAAGGTATTATTTCTGGGTTAACGGAGTCTGTAACCTGAAGCGTCTGTAACCCGAGGTACCACTGTACAGTACTTCACTGAGCAGCTGCCCCCCTTGTGAGGGGTCCCATCACGAAAGAGGGGAGAAGCACCTCTCTCGATTCCCCTGGTCTATGGCCGGCATCCACACACCACCAGGGACCCCCAAGCCCCCCCACTCACCGTTCGGCACCAACAGGAGGCTCTTAACAATGTTCTTCAAAGGGCCCGGGCTGAGTTTATTGCTGGTGGCAAATTCAGAGAGCTGAGCTAGGAACCTTTCGACCTGTAAGAGGAGAAGAGAAGACAGCGTGATCCACACCTCCAAGCTCCACACGGATGCGAGTTTCTGGTGCAATCTGATGCCTGCCTGACTCCAAAGTCAGTTCCACTGAGTTCACGGGGACTTTGAATCATAAAACTGTAGAGTTCGAAGGGACCACGGGGGTCATCTAGTCCAACCCCCTGCAATGCAGGAATCTTTTTGCCCACCATCCTGAGATTAAGAGTCTCATGCTCTACCGACTGAGCTAGGCCAGGAGGGAACTTTGCCCCGGGTTGTATCCTAAGGCTGAAAAACAGAACCGCACCCACACTGTTAATCAAGGTCCCTTTTGGACTCGATTTCTGGGACGCTGTCCAGAAGGAGCAGACCCGCACTTCATTAAAACCAAGAGAAAAAAGAATTGCTTCTGTGATCCATTTGAGCCTGTGCTGGCGCGGCAAAGAATTCTTGTTTAATTGGGAACAAAATACCTTTTTACTTTTATTCATGTGTACCTTTGGCTAGCTTTTGATTTTGAATATTTCCTGTTCAGAGCTTGGAAGTTACCGTAGTCTCTGACGGAACTGAGAATCAGATGTTCAAGGAAAAGTTCCCAACTTGTAAGCAGCGGGGTGAAAACTGGCCTTAAGAAATAAACTGGGGAGTCTGAGTTGTGATGAATGACATATTCCTCTGCTGTCTGACAATTGCCTTAAGATAACATAATTATGATATATAATATAATATAATATAATATAATATAATATAATATAATATAATATAATATAATATAATATAATAGGGATGCGGGTGGCGCTGTGGGTAAAACCTCAGTGCCTAGGACTTGCTGATCGCATGGTCGGCGGTTCGAATCCCCACAGCGGGGTGAGCTCCCGTCGTTCGGTCCCAGCGCCTGCCAACCTAGCAGTTCGAAAGCACCCTTAAGTGCAAGTAGATAAATAGGTACCGCTTTATAGCGGGAAGGTAAACGGCGTTTCCATGTGCTGCGCTGGTGCTGGCTCACCAGAGCAGCTTCGTCACGCTGGCCACGTGACCCGAAAGTGTCTCCGGACAGCGCTGGCCCCCGGCCTCTTAAGTGAGATGGGCGCACAACCCTAGAGTCGGACACGACTGGCCCGTACGGGCAGGGGTACCTTTACCTAATAATAATATAATATAATATAATATAATATAATATAATATAATATAATATAATATAATATAATATAATATAATATAATATAATATTATAATATAATATAATATAATATAATGTAATATAATATAATAACATAATATAATAATACCTTTGTTATTTTTTATTTTAGCCAATATCTCCGTCCTTCTTTAGAGACAGGAGTCCCCCCTCCTTTTATAGCAATTGGTTTGAGAAAGCAGGGCATAATTTGAGCTAAACATCTGGTGGTTTCCAAGTTGTCTGCCCAAGTTCGGGCAGAATTTATGACTTGTTTCGGTAGGGAAAGCTGAGCAGTCATTAAAGGAAGAGGCACAAAGAAGGGGCGAGATCCTGGCGCAAGTCGTAAATTAAGGAAGGCCTCGTTTTAATAGTCTTGACTTTAGAACCTGTTTCTCCCTCACCGGGAAGGAAGCCCCACAGAGTTCGGTATGGCTAACTTTGGAGAAGATCTGGTGAGGAGGAAACAGTCAAGACTCATAGTGTTTCTTCCTTTCTTTTCAAACAGTCCAATAAAATTGTTCCAAACCCCAGGGCCCCAAAGGCAGGGATGAGAATGGGTTGGCGATAGAAAAGTGTGATTGCTAGAGGTCAGCAAAGGGGGCAAGTCTGCCCTGTGATCCTCAGATGAAGGGCGGTATTATTATTATTATTATTATTAATGTGGCTGACAGCATTTGTTTAGGGATAGGACCTTCTCGGTAGTGGCGCCTGCCTTGTGGAACGTCCTCCCATCAGATGCCAAGGAAATAAACAGCTATCTGACTTTTAGAAGACATCTGAAGGCAGCCCTAAAAAATCGGGAAGTTGTTAATGTTTGATGTTTTATCGTGTTTTTAATATTCTGTTGGGAGCTGCCCAGAGTGGATGGGAAAACCCAGCCAGATGGGCAGGGTATAAATATAATAATAATAATAATAATAATAATAATAATAATAATAATATGATACAGGATCTCATGTTTAAACATACACATGCTCCTCTACCAATATGTCACGCTCTGCTATTGCTTGGAATGCGCCCTTAAGAATATACACCCCATCGTGTCCTTCAGATTGAGATAATAATCACTTTCATGACACTGTTGTTGTTGTTGTTGTTGTTGTTGTTATTATTATTTTGATTTATATCCCTCCTTTTCCCCAGACTGGGACTCAGAGCAGCTTGCACAAATTAAAATTATTATTAAAAAATGAGAACAATCTACACTTTGCAAAGAACTTGCAGACTTGTGGCAGGGCGCCTGGCCTTTCGTATTTATCTCATGCAAAGATGCTACTGTGATTAGCATTAAAAGTTGCTGCTGCTGCTCCTAAAATGCTCACCTTGAGTAAAACTACAGCAAAAATAGCCTCAGCTAACCCCCTCGGATGCTATCTTGCCGACATCGCTGTGGACGGCTTACCTCTTTCGGTTCCTGCAGAAATCGGAAAACCACTTCCGCGAGAGTGGAGAATTGCTGGAGAGAGACAAAAGTAAGGTGTCAGCAACGCAAGACCTGCCAGGGATTGGGCCCTCTTCTCCTGCTCTTTCCCGCGTCTAATGCAGATTATTCCTTTCTTAAAAAGAACAACAATCATCCAAACTTCCCTCTGTATATATAGTTTTTAAAAGGCACCTGGTGCTTCAGCTTGGGCGTGTGAAGGCAGTGGTTTGGAGCCATCAAGTTAGATGGACCTGGGAACAGGGACACATCCTGCCCCACAACATGAAGGTCCTGATTCCCTTGCCAGAACTCTTCCCTTTAAGACTTGGAACTCAGTTACGCAGTAATCCAATTCAACATAAGATTGCTCTAATACCAGCCTCCTTGTGAAAGTGAATAGGAGAGGCTGGTGGCCTGATTAAAGAAATCTTACCCACCTTGAATAACAGTTATGAGTTTTAATTGCTTAATTAATTCTGCATATATTTGCATATCAACAGAGGCACAGCTTATTTGAGGCCCAGGGTGGCGAGCCCATAGCTGTCAATGTTTCCCTTTTTTAAAGGGAAATTCCCTTATTCCGAATAGGATTCCTCGCAAGAAAAGGGAAAAGTTGACAGCTATGGGAGAGCCCCTTCCAGCTGGCTTAAACCTCCAAAGTCCAGGGCAAGTGTAGCCAGCTGCCTCCCTCCCTCTGCAAGGAACATGTATACAGTCGTACCTTGGAAGTTGAACGGAATCCGTTCTGGAAGTCCGTTCGACTTCCAAAATGTTTGAAAACCAAATTACAGCTTCTGATTGGCTGCAGGAAGCTCCTGCAGCCAATCGGAAGCCCCGTCGGGATGTTCAGGTTCCAAAAGAACGTTCGAAAACTGGAACAATCACTTCCGGGGTTGCGGCATTCAGGAGCCAAACGTCCGAGTTCCAGGGTACGAGTGTATGTTTATGTTTGGCCAGGCTTGTGTGTGTGTGTGTGTGTGTGTGTGTGTGTGTGTGTGCATGTGTGTCTATAGCCAGGGTTCTCCAACTTGGTGCCCTCCAGATGTGGCTGATGGGAGTTGTAGACCGAAACATCTGGGGGGCACCAAGTTGGGGGCACCATCTTAGAAGGGGGTCTCGTTCCTGAATGGCGGGCTTCTTCTGCAACCACTGCCAAAATCACCTGTGGATTTGCAAGCAATAATAATAATAATTTATTATTTGTACCCCGCCCATCTGGCTGGGTATCCCCAGCCACTCTGGGCGGCTTCCAACAAAGATTAAAAATACATCAAAATGTCACACATTAAAAACAGCCTTCAGATGTCTTCTAAATGTCAGGTACTTGTTTATCTCTTTGACAACTGATGGGAGGGCGTTCCACAGGGCGGGTACCACCACCGAGAAGGCCCTCTGCCTGGTTCCCTGTAGCTTTGCTTCTCGCAATCAGGGAAACGCCAGAAGGCCCTCGGCGCTGGACCTTAGCGTCCGGGCAGAATAATGGGGGTGGAGACGCTCCTTCAGGTATACTGGGCCGAGGCCATCTAGGGCTTTAAAGGTCAACACCAACACATGAAGCACAATTCACCATTTTAAAAACAGCCGCCCAATTTGGACCTTTAAGCTGAAAAGTGTTTAATGCATCAATTCAATTAATTGACTTAAATGTTACAGCCTTAGGAGCAAACTAGCTCTGTGGAGAATGTGACACCCAGGAGTCCAATTTATCTTTATTTTGCAAGTTTGCAAATAAGGAGAACTGGCCCAATTAAAAGTTATCGACCTCCACACAGGAGCAATCGAATCCTCTGTTTGCATGCGCTGGGCATTCTCCAAATCCCCCAGAGAGAGGCAGCAGCCCTGTTTGCACACCAGGGAGCCTACAGAGCTCTGGCAGAGAGTTAAGGATTAAGAAACAATATATTTTTTAAAATAATAATATGGGTTGCAGCCAACTAACGATTACTCAGAGTAGACCTGCTACAATTAATGGACAGACAGATGGCCACCTGTCATGCATGCTTAAGTTGAGATTCCTGCATCGCAAGGAGTTGGACTAGATGACCCCAGGGTCCCTTCCAATTCTTCAGTTCTATGATTCTACGCTAGCAATGTTCATTAATTTCAGTCGGTCTACTCTGGGGAGGGCTAGCACTGAATGCAAACAGTTTACCTACACGATCGTCTTTCCGCATGTACGACCACTCGGCTACTTAGAACCGGTGCTGTTACAGGTGCTACATAAAGCCCGTTCCTCATTTGTAGGAACTCGCCCGTTTAGTGTGGCAGGGCCTTTGGAACTCCCTGCCACTTGATATCAGGCAGGCACCTTCGCTGTACTCTTTTCAGCACCTGCTTAAAGCATTCTTGTTTAGACAAGCCAACCCAGATGTTTAGAAAGTTGACGAGAGTCTTAATCTGTTTTTAGTTTCGTGTTATTTCATCTTACCAAAAATCCTAAGTTAGCATTTTTTCTTATTGATGATGTTAATTGTTTTGCCTTTTTTGAAAACCGCTCTGAGGGTTTTCTTTTCCTTTTTGCAAGCAGGGCATACATTTTACGAACTAAATAATCAAAATAAAATCCTACAAGCATTCCCCCCCCCCCAAAAAAAAATCACGAAACAGTTCAGCCATAGGGAGCAGAAGGCAGGGCATGGAGGAGAGCAAAGAGGTCGCATTCTTGGATGAGGTGATAACCCCAAAAACAGAAGCATGACCTTGAGGGAGATACCTGGAATGCGAAAAAGGCATGACTAACAGCTGCGCTTTTTATTGTGCTACCAGGTTGGAGTGGAGACAGAAAGCTCACGAGTTCTCCAGGAGCCTGGCTCAGAGTTTTAGCAGCCAGCTAAAGCTATTTAGGACGCGGGTGGCGCTGTGGGTAAAACCTCAGCGCCTAGGACTTGCCGATCGCATGGTCGGCGGTTCGAATCCCCGCGGCGGGGTGCGCTCCCGTCATTCGGTCCCAGCGCCTGCCAACCTAGCAGTTCGAAAGCACCCCCGGGTGCAAGTAGATAAATAGGGACCGCTTACCAGCAGGAAGGCAAACGGCGTTCCGTGTGCTGCGCTGGCTCGCCAGATGCAGCTTTGTCACGCTGGCCACGTGACCCGGAAGTGTCTTCGGACAGCGCTGGCCCCCGGCCTCTTGAGTGAGATGGGCGCACAACCCCAGAGTCTGTCAAGACTGGCCCGTATGGGCAGGGGTACCTTTACCTTTTAAAGCTATTGTTGGAGTGGCATGCAAAAGATGAACAAGTTAAATCTGTGATGATAGATTGGGCAAGAGATGTAGGACATAATATAATGTTTGAGGATTGGGAAAGAATGTGGAAGAAAGTGGTCAAGTTCACCGCATGTACTTTGCTAAAGGAAAATATCATGAAAATGATGTATAGATGGTATTTGACTCCTGTAAAATTAGCAAAGATATATCATAATTGTGACAATATATGTTGGAAATGTAAAGAAAAGGAAGGAACCTTTTATCATATGTGGTGGATCTGCCCCAAGGTGAAAGACTTCTGGGAAAAGATTTATAATGAATTGAAAAAAATGTTGAAATATACATTTATAAAGAAACCAGAGGCCTTTCTTCTTGGAATAACAGGTATGGAATTGCCCAAGAAAGATGTTAAATTATTTTTGTATGCCACAACTGCTGCTCGTATTTTGTTGGCTAAAAAGTGGAAAACCCAAGAATTACCAACAATAGAAGAATGGCAGATGAAGATGGTGGATTTTTCGGAGCTAGCCGACCTGACCGGAAGAGTCTGCGACCAGAAGGAGGAGGAGTATCAGGAAGAATGGAATAAATTTAATGATTATTTAGTTAAATTTGTTAAGTTAAAGTAACTGGAAATAGCTTGCAAATACTTAGTAGGCTTAGGATTTTATTTATGTTAAGTGATGAATCAATATGTTTAATTCTATAAGGTGAAGATTTAAGGATGTTAATGTTTAAGTTAAATTTCATGAAAATTGGGATTTGGAAAACCGTTAAAAGGACATCCAATGAAATTCAACCAAGGGGAAGCGAGGAAGTCACTTAACAAAGTTAATAACTGTAATTTTTAATAAGGCTATGATTTATGTTTGTTTTGTTTGTTTGTCTTGTGTGTTTGTTTATAATATTGTGAAAACCAATAAAAAAATTTTTTTGGGGGAAAAAGGAAACAGTACCTCTGTGGTAGCCACAGGGATATCACCCTGCTGGAAAAAACTAACTAGTAAGTCCCTAGGCACTAAAGGGAAAAAAAGGGATGATTTCATACCTCTTTGGTTTGACTTTATTTCATTTGTAAGGAAGGAGGACCCACGCTTGGTCTACAAACAAATATGGTTAATGCAATAAAACAGGGTCGTTGTTTAATTAACCTTGTCTTGTCTAATCATTATGTCTCTGCCTTCCATGCATCTGCATAAAACTTCAGAGTTGGAAGGGACCACAAGAATCATCTACCCCTGACAGGTAGGAATCTTTCGCCCAACTTGAGGCTCGAACCCAGGACCCAGAGATGGAGAGTCTCATGCTCCATGAAGTGAGCTTATCGCAGCATGCCTGTGGTTTATTTATTCTGGCTTCATATCATGTCTATATTTGTTCAACAGTATATGGGCAACGTATGTTGCCCTCAGATCCCGTTTTGATAACACGGTACTTTGCAGAATTTTGTATAACCTTTTTAAAAATAATAATAGTAATAAAGAGTTATTTGGGGGGGGGAGGGTTATATAAAAAGTGGCCCCAGCAGAGTGGACTTGCAGGAACCAAGGAGAAGCAGGAACCGTTTAAGAGCATCAGCTATTCAGGCGGCACACATAAAATTTGCTGGGTGCCTTTGGTCAGATATGCTCGCTGTGCAATGAGGGAGGGATAACGCGAGCCTGGTGTATCGTGAGCAGGAACTAAAGTGATTTAGAAATGGTTGTATGCGGGGAAGGAGTTCTGGGTGAGACCAGCAGGGAACGGAAGCTGAATGCTGCAGTTTGTCATCTATAGTTTTGTAGCAGCACACTGCTAAATAAAAACTATTCCTTTGAATCCAGTCCCTGTGCATCATTTATAATCTTGGAAAAAATAAATATATGGTGTCAGAAGACAAAATTAAAAGAAGGCAGTATTGCAGCTCGATCAGAGGTATACCTGTAAGAACACAAAAGTTATTAGATCTGTATTTATCCCAGCATCCTATTCTTTCAAGGCCAACCAGATGGGAAACCTGCAAACAGGATTCAAGCGCAAGAGCAACTCTCCCCTCCTGAACTGAATCAGTCTAGAGTCTCAAGACATACACATGCATCCCTAATTTTATTTGTACGCCGCCTTTCCACAGTTCAAACTATGTTCAAGGCGGCTGACAACAGGAAAAGAAATACGTAGCTACAACGTTCAAGTAGCCATAAACGAAACAGTTTTAAAAATACACAACAATCACTGCAAGATCCAAAATAAAGATACAAAAAAGCTAACACCAACAGCAGCAAAAAATAAAAATAAAATAAAAACCACAACAAAACCCCGCCAACAACACCCCGGAGAGGGCAAGAGTTGCAGCCAAAGATTTTGGACCCTGAATTATCTGAGACTAAGTAAAGAAACAGGGTGATCAGAAGACCAAAGAGAGAGAGAGATTTTTGTTTTTCGGAAAAAACAGGGAGATGAAATATTCATGGGGAATGAAGTGATTTAGACATGGCCCTAAGGTGGAGGTTGTGGCGAGGCTGGCAGAGGAAGGAAGCTATGGGGTATCTGACTAAGATTCAGTTTTTCAGCAGCACACGGCTAAATTAAAGTTTATTCCTTCGAATCCAGTTTCCACCGATCATTTATAATCTTGCAAATACTGTACTACATCCTACCTTTACATGGGCAACTAAAATAACACGGGTAAAACGCGAGGTGCCGTTTATTAAGTCAGAATATCAAACTAACCATGATCGTGGGCTTTTCTTTGGAAGACCGGATGCCGATACTAGTCTGGGTTTTATTTATTTTTTAAAAGGTTGATCGTAACTGTTTTGCTTTTTGGTGAGTGAATCTTTAAAAACGCATTTTTAAAAGAGCTATGAGTTCGTAGCCTTCCAACCCTCTCCAAGACCAGCGAGGCTTTCAAAAGCAAGCCCGGGGCCCCGATCCTGCTCACGCAGCTTGGCGGAGCCTCCGGGCGCGCCGGGACTCCGGTCCAGAGGATCTCCTCCGGGGGATGGAGAGGGGGGGGTCGCCCTTTAGGATGACGCGCAGCGAAGCGCAGGAGTGTAGCGCGCGCTCGTGCGCCCTGCTTCCTTCCCCGAGGCGACGCGCCAGCCCTACTGGCCGGAGGGCTGCTCCTCCCTGCGCCAGATTTTTTTGGGAGGGGTCTCCGGTAACCAGCGCCCCAATATTCGGAAAAGAGGGTCCCCCCCCGCTCCCAGGCCCCCCGCTCCGCCGGCAGCTGCACCTGGGCGCTCAGCTGGTTGAGTTGCTGCAAGTCGGCGCTCAGCGTCTCCGGCACCGGCTCGCGCGCAAAGCTCAGCAGCCCCATTGCGCGCCCGGATCCGACGCGCTCGCCTTCCTCGGTTGCTGCTGCTGCCGCCCGGCTCCTCCCCGCCGCGCTCCGCCCCTGCCGGCGCAGCCGCTTTCGATTTCGCTCCCCGGGGGGGCGCTACTACTCGCGAGTAAGCCCGGCCGGGAGATCTTTCGCCGAGGAAAAGCGCGCATGGGTTGGGGGGGGGGTGGATGGCGGCGGGTCTCGGGCCTCGCGCTCCTGCCCCGCCGTCGGATCGGGTCTACTCGGAAACAAGCCCCGTGGGTTTTCTTCCGAGGTATGGGTCACCTGGAGGGATCGCGGGGGGAAAGCCCCACGTCTAGTCAAGAGAAAGAGGTTGCTTGTTATCAGAGGAACAGCAGCACCAAAAAAATAAAAACAAACGATTTTCATAGGATCGCAAAATTGTGGAGTTAGAAGGGATCCTGAGGGTCATCTAGTCCAACCCCGGGCATGACTCTGAGCACAGGCGTTTTAAACTCCAGTCACAGCACCAGCATCACCCCTGGAATAACATGGCCTGTTTGTTTTGTTGACGTTGGTGCTGCAATTTAAGTAATCAGAACCAAGTAATTGAGTTAAAACAACAGGAGTCGGCAAACTTTTTCAGCAGGGGGCCAGTCCTCTGTCCCTCAGGCCTTGTGGGGGGCCGGACTATATTTTGAAAAAATATATGAACGAATTCCTATGCCCCACAAATAACCCAGAGATGCAATTTAAATACTGTAAAAGCACACATTCTACTCATATAAAAACACCAGGCAGGCCCCACAAATAACCCAGAGATACATTTTAAACAAAAGGACACATTCTACTCATGTAAAAACACGCTGATTTCCAGACCGTCCGCAGGCCAAAATTTAGAAGGTGATTGGGCCGGATCCGGCCCCTGGGCCTTAGTTTGCCTACCCAGCAGAAATTATAATACAGCAGAAAATTCAGTTCGCACAACAAAACTCAAAATGTCATCAAGGGTACCTGGAAGATTAAAAACCATTGCAAGGTTTTAAGATTGAAAAGCCTGGGGATATTTTTTTAGAAGGTCTTAATTAGCAGGGAAGGGACCACAATGCCAGACCCCTGTTGCCAGAGGGTTCCAGCACCTCTGAAAAGCCCCTCTGGTAGCTGTTGCCTATACCACATGGGAGAACCAGAGAGGTGCCCCAGAAAATCACCCTTTAAGGCAACCTGGACTCTGAAGAGCCATTCAGGGCTTTAAAAAGGTCAATGGCAGCATTTTGAATTGGGCCTGGAAATTGACTGGCAGCCAGTGGAGACAGCCACGCAAAAATTTGGCACCATATGACCGTACTCCCAGTCCCTGTTAACAATCCTGCTATTCACCTCCCCCCGCAGCTTCATATGCACGCACCTGAACTTCCTTCTTTCCTCTTCCCTCCACTTCCACATTTCCTCTTGTGCCATGCCTTTTAGCTTGTAAGTTTGAGGGTAAGCACTGTCCTACTGCTGTTGTTTTGTAAACTGATTTTTGGCTAAGGGGCAGAACAGAAGTTAATAAATAAGCAATAATCATACTGCTGGGTCATTTCTCAGGCAGGAAGCTTGCCGTAAAGTGATCCCTGCAAATGTGTCTTCTTATCTGATCCTAGTTTTCTCTTCCTGTAGTTTAGAGATGGGGAAGCTGCAGTCCACTAGTGGCTTTTGGACTTCAGTTCCCAGCAGCCAGCAAAGCCAATGGCCATGAATGATGGGATTTGTAGTAGAAGGCCAAATGTTCCCTATCTGAATCTCCAAAGCCATGTTGCTCCTTGAAGTGATGCAAACCATTTTATTGCCATAAATCCTTGGGAGCACATTATGTAAAAACAATGTAGTGAAATCACACTGAAAACCCATTGAAAAGTAGCTGTAAAATGTAAAGAGAAAGAAGGCACTTTTTTCATATGTGGTGGACGTGTCCCAAAGTGAAAGACTTCTGGGGAAAGATTTATAATGAATTAAAAAAAATGTTGAAAAATACATTTATTAAGAAACCAGAGGCCTACTTGGAATAACAGGACCGAAATTGCCCAAGAAGGATGTTAGACTGTTTTTGTATGCCACTACACCAGCAAGGGGATGCAGGTGGCGCTGTGGGTAAAACCTCAGTGCCTAGGACTTGCCAATCGTATGGTCGGCGGTTCGAATCCCCGCGGCGGGGTAAGCTCCCGTCGTTCGGTCCCATCTCCTGCCCACCTAGCAGTTTGAAAGCACCCTTAAGTGCAAGTAGATAAATAGGGACTGCTTACTGGCGGGAAGGTAAATGGCGTTTGCGTGTGCTGTGCTGGTGCTGGCTCGCCAGAGCAGCTTCGTCACGCTGGCCACGTGACCCGGAAGTGTCTTCGGATAGCGCTGGCTCCTGGCCTCTTAAGTGAGATGAGCACACAACCCCAGAGTTGGTCATGACTGGCCCATACAGGCAGAGGTACCTTTACCTTTTTACAGCAGCAAGACTTTTATTAGCCAAAAATTGGAAATTGCAAGAAATACCGACAATAGAAGAATGGTAGATGAAGATGATGGACTTTTCGGAGCTGGCTGACCTGACTGGAAGAATCTGCGACCAGAAAGAGGAGAAAACACAAGAAGGAAGACTGGAAGAAATTTAAAGAATATTTAGTGAGATATTGTAATATAAGATAAATAGGAAATCCCTAGATCTAACAGATTAGGCTAAGGGATAGAAAAAGATTAATAATAAAGATGAGTATGGATGACAATTGGAAGTAAGGTTAATAAGTTTGTAATGAAAGAAGATTTTTTTTTTTTTTTTTTTTAAGAAAAAAAAGGCATTTAATAGATTTTCCTGCTTTTATAATTTAAATAACTTAAAGACGGAAAAGAAGAAAAATCTGACAAGGGCGAGACAGACTTGGACTGCAGCCTCAACGTGAAGGTGGGAGAGGAAGAGAGAGGAGAAATGGAGAATGTACTTGTGGAACCACCACACCCACCCACCCTGTGCGCCAGACCCCACCCCGTCCCCGCTGGCCCCTAAAGCCGCCGGAGAGCTCGCTTCTTGTCGGTCTTCTTCTTGGAGGCCAGTTTCTTGTCCCTGTCGCCTGCATGTTTCTTAGCCATGGGGCCTTCCCCAGAGGCACCGGCCGAAGAAGAGCAAGGCTCGGCAGGGTCCTTGGTGCGCAGGCCGGACGAAGGCTGGGCATGGATCTCCGTCAGGAGGCGGGCCCGGGAGGCATATTCCTCATAGTTCTCCAGCAGGAGGCGCCCTGCTTCCTCGTTCAGGGCCGATTCTGGATTGGGATGGATCAGCAAACACTTGATGGTCAGCAGGACATGTCGGATGCCCAGTTCCGCTTTCCAGTCCTTCTTGAGGACGTTGACGCAGATCTCGCCATTGGCCCCCACGTTGGGGTGGAATATTTTGGTCAGGAAGTAGCCTTTGGGTGGGCTGGCTGGAAAGTCTTTGCCGAGGATGAGCTTCATGCGGAAGAGGCCACCGGAATATGGGGTACCCTCAGGTCCTTCAATGGTAACTTGCACATCTGTGATGTCCTCCTCATTAGGGAATACTTTGATGCCTTCAGGTGGGTCTGAGGTCAGAGTGGAGACTTCCCTGTAGACCAGCCGAATCACGTGGGGAGGCAAATTTTCTACATTGGAATTCATTGTGTAGGGTCTGCACAGGATTGTAGAACAGCACAACCTTTAGAGGGCTCACATACGCACCTTAGTCTACACCTAAAATATCGTGCGCCTACTCCTAACCTGGCTCAGGAGCCCCCTACCCCTATTGAAAAAACGCTAGATACTAGGGTTTAAGAAGTTCCACCTTTCCCATGCATTTACGGGGGGGAAACCAGATGTTCCCCCCACCCTCCTCCTTCTCCACGCTGTTACCAACTCGCTTATGCCACCCTCACTTTAATCATGAAAGAAGATATTGATGTTATAAATATGAAATTGGGAACTGCTAAATATGTGATACGATGAAATTCAGATTGGAGGGTGTCGAGGAAGTATTTTAGCAATGTAAATACACCAGGGAATAAGAAGGGAAAAAATCTTCTTTTATTTTGTGTGTTTTTATTGTTGTCAAGTTTTTATGTTGTGTTAAATGTAATGTTTTTCTTTTGTGTTTTTGTCTATGTGTTATAAGAGAAAACTAATAATTTTTTTGGGGGGGAAGAAATTTTTTTTTTTGGGGGGAAGAAAAGTATCTGTAAAAACGGGAAATCATGCAGGGAAATATGCTGAAGAATTAAAAGTGTGTATTAAAACAAAAAACAGCCATACACTGAAGTCAAACCTTGGACGATTCAGGAGAGAATTAAGGAAGAACACCTCCATGCAGTTTGAAGTTAAAACTATGGATTTTGCTCCCATAGGATGTTGTGATTGTGACCAGCTGGGATGACTTTGAAAGAGGATTCATGGAGGATAAAGCTATCAGTTGCTACCAGCCACCAATGACCATGGTGTACCTCCAGCACCACAAGCAACCCCAATAACACAAACAATGCCAACACAACTGCGCCACTAAGTAGTAGTAGTAATAATAATAATAATAATAATAATAATAATAATAATAATAATAATTTATTATTTGTACCCCGCCCATCTGGCTGGGTTTCCCCAGCCACTCTGGGCGGCTTCCAACAAAGATGAAAAATACACTAAAATGTCACATATTAAAAACTTCCCTGAACAGGGCTGCCTTCAGATGTCTTCTGAATGTCAGGTAGTTGTTTATCGCTTTGACATCTGATGGGAGGGTGTTCCACAGGGCGGGTGCCACTACCGAGAAGGCCCTCTGCCTGGTTCCCTGTAACTTGGCCTCTCGCAGTGAGGGAACCGCCAGAAGGCCCTCGGAACTGGACCTCAGTGTCCGGGCAGAACGATGGGGGAGGAGCGCTCCTTCAGATATACTGGACCTTCAGATATACTGGACCCCACAAAGTCTTTTGTGGGGAGTTAGCGTTCCATTGACATTGGGAGTCCATAAAGAAGGGGAAGAATATAAGTCAAGGGGAATGAATGGCCGGCAGCCTGGCTAAGTCCCAAGAGTTGCAAGGCGGTTTGTGCAAGGGAGTCTGGCCTGCAAAGAAATTAAGTGAAGGTGTTGCTTGGTGCTCTGGCATTTAGAGCAGAGGATCTGAGGCAAGAGAAGTTGCAGAACAGGTGGGAGTCTGGGAGGAGCAACCTCAATGCCTGGAAGTCTGAGAGGGGACATGAGAGCCACCTGCAAATAAATATCTCGCTATTATTATTTTTACTGAGATGCTGCAAATACAAACGATTAGAACAAAACTTACAATTGTCATACAAATCACATAAAGAGAAAGAATCAAAAATTAAAAAATAGAGAGACACATCTAATACATATCCAAATACAGGTAACTCTTCATAAATAAAGGAACAAGAAAAGGAAAAAGAAAGAAAAAAGAATGAATGACTTACTGTTATCTTAGTTATATATATATTTTCTTTCTTCTTTCTTTCACCTGCAGATATCTGAAGGGCTGCCACGTGGAAGACGGAACAGGTTTGGTTCGGGTCCAGGAGGTAGAAGCCGAACCAAGGGATCCAAATGACATGAAAGGAGAGCCCAACTGAACATTAGGAAAAACTTTCTGATTGTTGTTCAACAGTCGAACAGAGATGCCCTTGGGTGGCCGTGGACTCTTCTTCCTTGGAGGTTTTTAAGCAGTTTGGGTGGCTATATGTCATGGATATAGTCATGGGTATGTCATGGGTGACTATATGTCATGGATGGGACGTGGGTGGCGCTGTGGGTTAAACCACAGAGGCTCTTGGGCTTGCCAATCAGAAGGTCGGCGGTTCAAATCCCCACGACGGGGTGAGCTCTCATTGCTCAGTCCCTGCTCCTGCCAACCTAGCAGTTTGAAAGCACGTCAAAGTGCCAGTAGATAAATAGGTACCACTCCGGCAGGAAGGTAAACAGCGTTTCCATGCGCTGCTCTGGTTCGCCAGAAGCGGCTTAGTCATGCTGGCCACATGACCCAGAAGCTGTACGTCGGCTCCCTCGGCCAATAAAGCAAGATGAGCGCCGCAACCCCAGAGTCAGCCACGACTGGACGTAATGGTCAGGGGTCCCTTTACCTATGTCATGGATACTTTAGTCTTGACCTCCTGCATTGCAGGGGTTGGGCTAGATGACCCTGAGGGACCCCTGCCAACTCTGATTCTCTAAGAAGCCCATGCGCCCATCTACATTGGCTGGAAGGAGGGGGATGGGATTTGACCAATGGCCTGGAAGTTGCACATTGAAATGCAGACGGTCCAGTAATCTCTGCATATTCAAATCTCCCTTTGTTGCTGGTTGATCTTGCAAATGACTGCCTGAAAAGACTTTTTGTCATGAAGATGGCTCTGCCCGTTTTGCCATGAAGAGGGGAGGGAGCGCTCCCCAAAAGTCTTTTGCAAGAATTGGCCTTATAGAAATCACAGTGCTTTTTGTTTAAGCAAAGGGGAAAACAAAAACAAAAGCGGTAACCTTCCAGCCAGCTCATTTCTCTAGGAACTGTATCCCATTGTGAGCACAAAGGTGAGGCGAAGGATGTCGTGACAATAAAGGTTTATTATTATTATTTAGAAGTTTGCATGTTGCAGCGCAGGAACCAAAGCCACGCGGCAGAAGACTTCCTAGTCCTGGGATGGCAAACAAAATAACATTATCTGGACCACAAGAGTCATCAAAAGTCCAAACCCCTGCAATGCAGGAATCTCTTACCCAACCCACAACCTCAAAATTGAGAGTTTCATGCTCTACCCACTGAGCTATTCCAGCTATCCTATGCATGGCCTAGAAATCGCCATTGATTGTGGCGACCTTGATGCCTTTGAAAAGAATGGAGGCAAAGCTCCATGGAAGAAAAACCTGCCAAGGACATACTGTCTGAGCCAGAGGTTCTCAAACCCTTTTTCCCCCAGGCTACAACTTTCACCAGATTTTTTATTGATAAGAAATGCACTGGAAAACACGAAAGGAAGTTCTAGCACTGCCTGACTGGTTAACATAAAACGTAGCTACTTTATTACATGATCATGGGCCACCCAGAAAGTACGAAACAATGCAGCTACATAAGAACACAAATAATTCCCAAAATATAGTTATGAGTGAGAGATTTTACTTTATTGGGCTCCATGATCACTGCAGATGGTGACAGCAGCCATGAAATTAAAAGACGCCTGCTTCTTGGGAGAAAAGCAATGACAAAGCTAGACAGCATCTTAAAAAGTAGAGACATCACCTTGCCGACAAAGGTCCTTATAGTTAAAGCCATGGTTTTCCCAGTAGTGATGTATGGAAGTGAGAGCTGGACCATCAAGAAGGCTGATCGCCGAAGAATGGATGCTTTTGAATTCTGGTGCTGGAGGAGACTCTTGAGAGTCCCATGGAGATCAAGAAGATCAAACCTCTCCATTCTGAAGGAAATCAGCCCTGAGTGCTCACTGGAAGGACAGATCCTGAAGCTGAGGCTCCAAGACTTTGGCCACCTCATGAGAAGAGAAGACTCCCTGGAAAAGACCCTGATGTTGGGAGAGATGGAGGGCACAAGGAGAAGGGGACGACAGAGGACGAGATGGTGGGACAGTGTTCTCGAAGCTACCAGAATGAGTTTGAGCAAACTGCGAGAGGCAATGGAAGACAGGAGTGCCTGGCGTGCTCTGGTCCAGGGGGTCACGAAGAGTCGGACACGACTAAATGACTAAGCAACAACCAGTGTTTTCTCCCCTTCTTTTTATTTCATTCTTTGTTTTTAAAAGTCCAATCAGTTTATTTTTGCACGAGCCAAAGGCCATAACAATTTCATTGCAATTTTGCAGTACAGCAACCTACAAACTTAGAATTAGGACCCTCATACCTACAGGACCGTATAGTAAAAGCTATGGTTTTCCCAGTAGTGATGTATGGAAGTGAGAGCTGGACCATCAAGAAGGCTGATGGCCGAAGAATGGATGCTTTTGAATTCTGGTGCTGGAGGAGACTCTTGAGAGTCCCATGGACTGCAAGAAGATCAAACCTCTCCATTCTGAAGGAAATCAGCCCTGAGCGCTTACTGGAAGGACAGATCGTGAAGCTGAGGCTCCAAGACTTTTGGCCACCTCATGAGAAGAGAAGACTCCCTGGAAAAGACCCTGATGTTGGGAAAGATGGAGGGCACAAGGAGAAGGGGACAACAGAGGATGAGATGGTTGGATAGTGTTCTCGAAGCTACCAGCATGAGTTTGACCAAACTGCGGGAGGCAGTGGAAGACAGGAGTGCCTGGTGTGCTCTGGTCCATGGGGTCACGAAGAGTCGGACACGACTAAACAACAACACAGTTATGAACGTGGATCCTGTTTCTGGCTGGACCTCCATACTGCACGGAAATGCTTCTTTGCTTGTCCTTGATTGCCCCTGCCACAATTGCCATCCTCTCCTGCCACAATAGGGCGGCATCCCACAGCCTTCGAGAACCACTGGCAGCCATCTTGGGCGACTGAAAGAGGATGACACATGTTAAGGCAGAGGTTTTCTTTTATATATTTATTGATTTTTTAACATATCAGTTCCAACAGTCATACAACATATCTACTCATCTTATACAATATTTTAGACTTCCGTCAACACCTCTGATGATTTTCCGTTCCTTATCACTTATTCTGCATTTCTTAATTTCTATATTACATTTAATTATCCTTAACTAATAATTCTCTCCATAGTCCTTTCAGTATTTCAAATAATCCACTTTACAAAACTTCTTGCAGTCCTACTAGCGTAATCTGTTCATCACAATTACTTTTCAAATAGTTTATATATTTACTCCAGTCTTCTAGGAATCTTATCCCACAGGTTTTAAATCTTTCCTTTTAATTTATCTGAAGGAGCGTCTCCACCCTCATCGTTCAGCCTGGACACTTGAGGTCCAGCTCTGAGGGCCTTCTGGCAGTTCCCTCCCTGCGAGAAGCCAAGTTACAGGGAACCAGGCAGAGGGCCTTCTTGGTGGTGGCACCCGCCCTGTGGAACGCCCTCCCACCAGATGTCAAAGAGAACAACAACTACCAGACTTTTAGAAGATATCTGAAGGCAGCCCTCTTTAGGGAAGCTTTTAATGTTTAATAGCTTACTGTATTTTAGTGTTCTGTTGGAAGCCACTCAGAGTGGCTCAGGAAACCCAGCCAGATGGGCAGGGTATAAATAATATATTATTATTATTATTATTATTATTATTATTATTATTATTATTATTATTATTATTATTAAATTCTGCATAGTCCATCAACTTCACCCTCCATTCTTCTTTCTTAATGCAGAGGTTTTCAACCTTTTTGGGTCCACGGCTCCCTTGGCCAGCTACATGCTTCCTGCAGCACCCCTGTGGGGCTCAGGAGCCCAGTTATGTCCCCCCTTGCCTGCAGAGCTGGCAGCCCCTTGCCCCTTTTCAAACACCCTCCCTTGTGGAAAGTTCCCTCAGCCTTCTCTCCCCTCTCCTTGGGAGTCCTCTGGGCAGCTGCTGCTGCTGCCCCTGGTCTCTGAGCTGCTCCCCCAGCCCCAAAGAAAGGTGCATCCTCACACTGCCCCACATAGGCCTAGGAAGCATGCCTTGGCCAGCCCCAGAGGCAGATTCACCTGCAGAGCTTGTAGCCAGGGCTGGTGCAATGAACAGCTGTGGAAGCCTTTGGGAGGCAGAGACATGAGAGGGCATCAGAGAAAGGAGGGAAGGAAGGAAAGAAAGAAAGAAAGAGGGACAGAGGCCAGTGTTGTCCGCAGCACCCTTGACCATCCTTCATGGCACACTGGTTGAAAACCACTGCATTAATGGATGAGGATAAGGTTTGCAGTGGCTCCTAGTCACAATGGCTATGCGCTACCTCCAAGACCAGACGCAACATGCCTCTGTATACAGTCATACCTCATGTTACGTCCGCTTCATGTTACGTTCTTTCAGGATATGTCCCGCGGCGACCTGGAAGTACTGGAAAGGGTTACTTCTGGGTGCAGATGCGCAAAGTGACGTCACGCGCATGCGCAGAAGTGGCGAATCGCAACTCGCGCAGACGCGGGTTGCGTTCTTTTCATGTTGCGAACGGGCCTCTGGAACGGATCCCGTTTGCAACCAGAGGTACCACTCTACTAGTTTCTGGGATCGCAAGTGAGCCAGGGCAGTGCTCTGGCAATTTGGCCCTGGGCTTCTCGTGGGCAGCTGGGGATGATAGAATGCTGGACTCGAGGGCCCTTTGGTCTGATCCAGCACCCAGGCTCTTCTCATGCTCTCAAGGCATACTTTCTGCCAAGCAGGATTTGAGAAGGAACACAGAACATCTGCCGCCTTCCACAACGCCATGCCATCCAGATGTTTTGGAGAATATTTGCTTCCGGGTTGGAAAAGGTAGTTGCAAAATGCATCCTGTGCCACGAGAGGTAGCCCCTTGCTATGTTGCAGGAGGAGATGCTGAGGCCCTGGATTTTGCCTCTTGGGTTGCTTGCAATGGAGCCCGCCCTGTCCATCACCCCTGCCCTCCTTCCTCCAGGCCACGGGTTCAACAGGGGCCTTTTAAAAGCCTGGAACTTGCCTCCTCCCTGTCAAGAACGTAGGAAGAGGCTGTGGATTAGGCCAAAGGGGAGCCCATTTAGTCCAGCATCCTGCTCTCACCGTTGCATGCGGGGAAACCAGCAAGAAGGACCTGAGTGCGAGAGCCCCACACACTCCTGGAGTTTCCCGCAACTGGGATTCAGAAGCACTGCTGTGGAGGCAGAGCAGAACCATCAATAGGCGTCTTTTCCTCCATGAATTTGCTCCAATCCCGAATTAAAGCCACCCAGGTTGTTGGCCATAACTGCCTCCTGTGGGAGGGAGTTCCATAGGTTAACTATGTGCTGGGTGTTCATATCCCCTCTGGCACCGTTTGGTCTGGCCTCGTTTTGGGACCCCTGTGTAGCTCCCCTGTCGATTGTCAGATTACAGGTAGGTAGCCGTGTTGGTCTGCTGTGGTCGAAACAAAATTTAAAAATTCCTTCCAGCAGCACCTTAGGGACCAACTAAGTTTGTCATTGGTATGAGCTTTTGTGTGCATGCACACTTCTTCAGATACCGAACGTCAGATTGTCAGCTCCCAGGGGCAGGGACCTTGGGGCTGGGTGCACTCAGAGTGGCGCATGCTTCCTAGAAACCAATAAAAACAGGGGTAATGTCGCTGTGCATTGGAAATCAAAATGCTCATGCATAGATGTTCTGGGATCACTGAAACGCGTTGCTAATGAAGCAGCCGGGAGACGTGCCTTCTCCTTTGCAAGGCAATGGGGTTACCAGAGAGCCAGCCTGCCCAGGAAAGTATTCACCCCAGGAAGCAGCACCCCCGTCCATTTCCTGGTTCTGCTGTGTGCGGACTCTGGGTTGCTTCCTCGACGAGGCCCCCACCTCCTTCCCACCCCACCCCACCCCCTGCTCAGGCCAGGCCAGGCCACCTCGCTCCCCTCCTTCCTTCGCGTCGCCAGCCTCACCTATTTTCTCCGCCTCCCTCCTCCATCCCACCCCCTGGAAACTTTTGCTTTTGGCCACCCGGGCCCTGCCGGAGGCCGAGGGATCCGGAGAGAAGCATGCGGTGGGGGATGGGGGGGCCTCTGGGAGGAGGATCTGGCCTGGGGGTGGGGAAGGCGCCCGGTGCCTCCTCCTCCCTCCCCTCCCCCTCCCCCCCAGGCCTGGCAAAATCATTCACCTGGAGACCCGCCTCCTGCGCTTTCCACTGGCCCGGAGAGGATTAGGGAGATTTTGGGCTGGGGGTTGGGAGCGGGGAGGGGGCGTGCTCGGCGCCGATCCCCTCCCCCGATAACCCCCCCCTACTACCAAGAAGGGAGGAGGGGCGCCCGACGGGACAGCAAGGGAGCCAGCGAGCCCAGGAGCGCAGCGGAGCGCAGCGCGGGGAGGGTTAACCCGCCCATGTAAACGTCGTCTGGGGCTTGTCAGTTTCCGATTCGAGACCCGGGAAAAAAAAGGGGGAAAAGGCACGCCTGGCAGCGGGCGGGCACATCAGCCTCGGCGGCAGCAGGAACCGCGGAGACCCCGACGGAAAGGAAGAGGAGGCGGGCGCCGAGGTGAGCGCCCTCGGGCGCGGGCGCAATGCTGGAGGGCGGGCGGGCGGGCTGGTGGGGAGCCCGAGCGGGGGGGTGGTGGTCCCCGGGGATCGCGCACCCTGGGATCGGGGCCCTGGGAGAAGAGCTCCCGGGGGCTTTGTCCTCGTGGGGAGGGAAGAGGAAGCCGGGCACTGGGAGGCGCACCGACGACCGTGATTCCGTGTGGGAGCTCGCCCGGGGGTTGGTGAGGAGGGCGTGTGTGGTTTTGGAGAGGCGGTAGGGCGCCCCCTCCCCACTTCCTCGCCCCCTTCCTCGCTCCCCGTGGAGTTTCCCAGCCAACGCTCGGCTGCCTCGACGGCGGCGCAGCCCCCGGGACGAGGAAGAAGCGCGCGCGCCGGGGAAGGTGGGATGCGCAGCCCGGCGGTGCGCGCCGTTCCCCTCCGGAGCTCCCTCCAGAGTAAAAGCGCGCAGGGCGGTAGCCTCGTCGAGTGTTGGGGGGAATGCCATCCCCTCGCAGGGGTACAGCCCATTCTCACAACAGCCCAGTGAGGTGGGTCCCCGCTTTTCTCCTTTTGCCGAAGGGGGACGGAGGTTTGAGTAGCCCAAAGCCCGGCCGTGACGTCGAGGCTGCGCCCCTTTCCAAACTTAGTCCCATGGAACTTATGCGGTTTTTGTAGGATCGCACTGCAGGGACCCTCTTTCTGTCCTTTTGGGGTGGGCCACGCATTGCCTGCACTGACCCCCTTCTCCATTCAATGGGGGAACCGTGGACCCCCCCCCCCGGGCCTGGCGTTTTTGCCCTCTGGGCTGGGCTGCTCAGCCTCCCGCCCCTTTCCTTTGTCCCCCGAAGCGGATTCCCCTGCGGGGCTTCCAGGTGGGAAGTGGCTGGTTCAAAACAACATCAAAGAGCTTTGCAAAAAGCAGCCCCCCCCCCGCCCCATATCTTTTCTTCTCCTCTCCATTGTGAAACGCCCCAAACCCAAGTAGGGCTGGGTTGGTGTTCTGCCCCAGTTGAGGACCAAGTGAGCTCTCCAGAAACAATTTATCTGACTTTTTACCCTTTCCAGAAGTTAAACATGTTTGATACCCAGTGGAAGTTTGAAGAGGAACTGACTCATTGTGGCAGAAGCCGGTAAAAGGGCCCTTCTGTCACATGCAACAAATCAGTACATCAGCCTTCCCCAACCTGGTGCCCTCCAGATGTTTGTAGTCCATAACATCTGGGGGCACCAGGTTGGCGAAGGCGGATGCACATCTTTAAGGAGACATAATAAGCCTCTTTGTTCTAGGTAAAAGGGTGTTTGTGTGTGTTCATATAACATGTTAAATGATGGGCTCGCACATTTTAGAGTGCCCAGCTTTTACATTTTATGCCAGCCTCCCCCAGCCTGGCACCCTCCAGATGTTGTTTACCTATTTATGTACATTTTATATTTATTTATATTTGTCAGGTTCCATCACGCAGAAAAAAAGGGTCTCAAAATGAGTTAGCAAGATATAACACTATAAAGTGACCATGTTGGCTATGGGGCTGATGGGATTTGTGGTTCAGCTGGAGGGCCTAGCTTGGCGAAGGCGGCTTTTAAGCCATGCCACTGGCAATCGTCTGCAAGGGGAAAGTTCACAGAATGGTTAGAAGCCCACGTGCACAACCCATGTTTGCAATTTGAGATGGCTGCGATGTGGCCCATCTCCCCTTGAAGACACCTAGGTGGAATGCACGGCTTTGAGAATGGCTGATTCATTGGGAGTTCTTTAAATCATCCATTTACTGATGAATCTTGCTGAGGTCTATGGAAATTTCCTGTGCAGAAAGTGTCTGAAGATTTCAGAATGAAGGGGTGTGTGTGTGTGTGTGTGTGTGTGTGTGTAACTCAGAAGATCATACTTGCATTGGTTGTTTACTAACTTTTCTGCAATGGACACATTGATGAGAGTTAGAATATAATCACTCTTGATATTCTCAACAATACCGAAATGTGCATTTGTTAACTCTTGAAACCTTTGACCACATTTTTATTCACAGAAGTGGGGTGGCTACATCCTACGCCCACATATTGATAAAACTGCTGTACAATGCTAGTCTTACTCAGAGTAGACCTATTGACGTTAATGGTTGTGAGCGACTCAAGCCCATTGATTTCAACGGATGGCATCCAGCTAAACAATTCCGCTAGGGAACCTTTGAGTCATCTACTTTACCCCCATGCCCCCTAAATATGGGTTTCCCCGCAACTCTTTGGATAAATTTTTAAGGTGGCTTGTTTGTGCTAGTGGAACTATTTGACTAGATACCACCTGCTGGGTCTACTCTAATTAGCTGAGTGGCTCCCAAGCCCTCTCAGGCCACCTCCCCCTTGGTTGCAGAAGCTCATCCTCAGGGACCCCTGCCCCCCAAAAGCATTATTCAAAATAGTGATTTGCACCCCCCTAAGAAATAGAGCAACCCAATACAATTCAAAACAGCAACCATTAATTGCACATTTATTCCAACTCCAATTAGAACTAGTCTGTTTAATTTAACTCAACAAAACTGATCACCTTGACCCAGAGCTACCAGCTTTTAAAAGTCTGATAGTGATTGACACCTCCAACATTCACCCCCCCTCAGTGCCTGCCTCTTGCCTTTTAGCACCCCCCCCCCCAGATAATCCCACAGCCCCCATCTTACGACTGCATGCCTTGGGAACCACTGACTTAGCTGGATATTACAACCCACATATTTTGCCTATCTTTTGGGCATTATTTACACAACTCTCCATCCATCTGAGACTTTTCCATTGCTACTGTTCTGCGAACGGAGGACAATCGGTTGCAGAATAATGGGGGGGGGGCCTGACTCAAACATGGCAAGGCTGCCGCGGCTGGTCCAAGCGGCTACCATCTTGCTTAAGAGAGCTTGCCACTGCGACTGGGGCTTACGTTTGCAGGCCAGGTTCTTAAGGCTGCTGCGAATGTCCCTGGGTGTTTCTCTTCTCTATGCTGGGGGGTTGACAGCCGCGCCTGGGAAATGGTGGCGCCTGACGTGATGTGAGAAAGCATGAAGGCCTTGCCCGCCAGCGGTGCATTCGCGCATGCCACTTTTGGTGTTGTGAAGCAGCCTGCTTGTGCCGCAGCCATTCCTCGCTGGGTTGTGGTGTTTTAAACTCCGCGGCTGCAAAATCTGGAAAAGGAGTGTGTTGGCGCTGGGGGTGTCGCTTTGGACAAAGAGATGTGCAATGCATGCACCATCTTGTGACTCCAGGGTTGCAATCCGCCCTGGAAATGTATGTCTGAATTGGGTTTTTAGCCCACCAGGACCTTTCTAACACTCAGAGAAGTCTGGGTGCCATGTGTGCATTTGAGACCTCCCCCTTCCTTATCTTCTCAGCCAGGTTGCACTGTTTGTCCAGGCCGATGTGGCCTTGTCCATGCGGGAGGCCCAGGACAATGGCCCTCTCCTTACAAAGGGCCTGAGGGAATTGGTCTTGAGGCTAGATAGCCCTTCAAATGGGCCTGCAAGCTTTCAACACTCATTTTACCTGAAAAGCTGGCTCTGGGTGGTTGTTCTGTGTATGTTTTCTGTGAATCAACAGCCGGAAGTAGCAATACTTCTGAATACCAGTTGCTGGAAGCCGCTGCAGGGGAGAGGGCCGCTCTTGTGTTCGAATCCTGCCTGTGGGCTCCCCCAGGCATGGTTAGCCACTGTGAGAAAAGGTTGCTGGACTCGATGGGCCATTAGCCTGATCCAGTGAGCTGCTCTTAAAGGTAAAGGGGCCCCTGACAGTTAAGTCCAGTTGCGAATGCCTCTGGGGTTGTGGCGCTCATCTCGCTTTATTGGCCGAGGGAGCCGGCGTACAGCTTCCAGGTCATGTGGCCCGCATGATTAAGCCGCTTCTGGCAAACCAGAGCAGAGCACGGAAACACCGTTTACCTTCCCGCCAGAGCGGTACCTATTTATCTACAGTGGTACTTCAGGTTACAGATGCTTCAGGTTATAGACTCCTTGCGGGTGGCGCTGTGGGTTAAACCACAGAGCCTAGGACTTGCCGATCAGAAGGTCTGCGGTTCGAATCCCCGTGACGGGGTGAGCTCCCGTTGCTCAGTCCCTGCTCCTGCCCCCCTAACAGTTCGAAAGCACACCAGCACAAGTAGATGAATAGGTACCGCTCCGGCGGGAAGGTAAATGGCACTTCCGTGCGCTGCTCTGGTTCGCCAGAAGCGGCTTAGTCATGCTGGCCACATGACCCAGAAGCTGTACGCCGGCTCCCTCGGCCAAGAAAGTGAGATGAGCGCCGCAACCCCAGAGCCGGCCACAACTGGACCTAATGGTCAGGGGTCCCTTTACCTTTACTTTAACCCAGACATAGTACCTCTGGTCAAGAACTTTGCTTCAGGATGGGAACAGAAATTGTGCTCCGGCGGCGTGGCGGCGGTGGGAGGCCCCATTAGCTAAAGTGGTACCTCAGGTTAAGAACAGTTTCAGGTTAAGAATGGATCTCCAGAACGAATTAAGTTCTTAACCCGAGGTTCCACTGTACTTACACTTTGAGGTGCTTTCGAACTGCTAGGTTGGCAGGAGCAGGGACCGAGCAACGGGAGCTCACCCCATGGCAGGGATTCGAACCGCCAACCTTCTGATTGCCAAGCCCTAGGCTCTGTGGTTTAGACCACAGCGCCACCAGTGCCTTTGATAAAAGGACTGGTTATGCCAACCTGAGTCTAAGCTGCTTGACTTAGATAGCATCTCCCATTCTCTGGGAGCAGAATGTGTGTCTTGAGCAGATATTAGCTGGTGGTTAGAGGCAGTGAGCCATTCCTGAGTTAGGGGAAGGAAGAGGAGACGACGGGAGTTCTCTAAACGCTCAGTTATAAAACAGAAGTTTCCTGGCGCTTGAGGCCTTCCGGTAATGATGTAATTAAAGAAAGAGGGTGAAGGAGGGAAGGTGGATAGGAATGGAGCCACATCCTCTGTTAGAATGGCGAGAGGTGATGCTCTGGGAAGTCGCGTGTCAGAAAAAGAGAGAGCAACAGAGATAGGGGGAGAGGTCTAGGAGAGGCAACATTGCTTAGTCTTGGGGGCTAGAGGGCTAGGCAAGATTGAAGCAGGGAGTTTAGACGCAAGGGGTAATTTTCACTTTGCATTTGTGCAACGTGGGAATGGTCACGTAATGTAGAGCTCGGGCCCAGGCCCTGGTTCAAGCTCCAAGTCTCTGGCGGTGATTCAAACAACAATGCTTCTGAGCATGTGGGGAGTTCCTTCATCACTACGGTGGGAGTCTCAGCCAAGCTGGGTGTCAGTGCTGCCAAATTATCATGGCTAAGGGTCTCCGCTTGGATTAGGATGGGTTGTGCATTATATCAAGTCCCAGCCACTCCCACTGCAATCTGAGGATGCAAAAAGTACTGAAGGGCTGTTTTGATGATAATTGATTACGGATAATGCATGTGCTATGCTTTGAACACTCCAGATAGCACACATCGTTTGAAATATGAATGCTGTCCTTCCAAATCCTGAAGGGAGCTAAGAACCACAGCAATAAAACCAATTAGACAAAATTATACAGTGGAACAAACAAACCTGGGATGCAATTAAAAGTGGCCGACCGCAGGAGAGCTTACAGCCAAGTTATTGTTGTGATGGTTAAGGATCTGCGACAAGAATGCTTGTTGTCCACCATTTCCTTGTAAAAACAAATTAGACACTGCTCATAAGTTTATTTCCCACCATCAAATGGATCTTGCAGAAAAGCACATTGTAATATATGCTCATCCTTAGCTGTGACTGGGGACCTGAAAAATCTGTGTATAAAAAAAAAGATCAACATGTGAATTAAATGCATAAGAAGAATCAGGTTTCTGGATCTAGTAGAATCCCAAGATCTGTCACCCAGAGACTGATGCAAAAGATCCTAAGCTCTGGAATTTTTGTTTCAGGAATTTTGTAATAGTGCTCAATGTCCTTCCACACATAATTCCACTCCTGGTTATCCCCAGGTCACTTAATATGAACAGTATAATTGAGGGAGGGGTAGGAAGAAAGGAGGAGGCCAGACTCTCCCCAACTCTTTCTACTGATTGGGGGAGAAGCTTGGCTTCCTTGGGGGCTGCACCAAGGTGGACACAAATTGGTAGCTGATATCCACCGAATTCACCCAAGATCCTTCATGAATTATTCCAAACCTTTTGCAAATATATTTTGAGGATGCTGATATTAGAGTTTGACACCATTGCTGCTTCTTCCACCAGTGAGTTCCACAGGTTGTTTGGCCACTGCAATGACCCAAATTCTTGATTGAACTGACCTGCTTTGCCACAGTTGGAACATTCAAGTCCCTGGATGACACATCAAAGCACAATGCTTTTCAATGGAGATGGCGAAGTTTAAAGCCATTATTTGTTCTAAGAGTGGGATACAATTCTTCTTCTTCACCCTTCATCATAAGATCTCTTTTTTAATAGTCATCTGTCATTTTCATTTTACAATAAGGACAATGAATAATGATCCAAATACACATTTAATTTCAACTTTTCCCTGCCCTTTCCATGGTTCACTTCATTATCTTCTTTTCTACTACATCTTCTAATTAATCCCTATCTTTTCATTGTCTCATTTTCTATATCTCCCTAGTTATTACTGCTGAATTTACTCTGTCACGGTTAACTTTTTAATATGCTTACAGTAATATTCCAAAAGGGGCGCAGGTGGCGCTGTGGGTAAAACCACAGAGCCTAGGACTTGCTGATCAGAAGGTCGGCAGTTCGAATCCCCGTGACGGGGTGAGCTCCCGTTGCTCGGTCCCTGCTCCTGCCCACCTAGCAGTTCGAAAGCACGTCAAAGAGCAAGTAGATAAATAGGTACCGCTCCGGCAGGAAGGTAAATGGCGTTTCCGTGCGCTGCTCTGGTTCGCCAGAAGCGGCTTAGTCATGCTGGCCACATGAACCCGAAGCTGTACGCTGGCTCCCTTGGCCAATAAAGCGAGATGAGCGCCACAACCCCAGAGTCGTCTGTGATTGGACCTAATGGTCAGGGGTCCATTTACCTTTAATTTTCCAAATAATCTACAAAACATTTTCAATCTTCTTTAAATAGCTTCCCATCTTGATCTCTTATTCTAGTCAATCTTGCCATTTCTACATATTCTATCAGTTTAATCTGCCATTCTTCTTTTGTTGATATTATACCCTCTTTCCGCCTCTGGGCATATGCCATTCGAGCTGTTGTAGTTGCATACATAAAGAGGGATTAATGATCTTTCAATACACTTTCATCTGTTATACCTAGAAGAAAGGGTTTTGGGCATTTAACCAATGATTTTTAAAACATTTTTTTCCAGTTCATTATATATCATCTCCCAGTAAGTCTTAACCTTTTTGCATGTCCACCACGTATGATGAAATGTACCTTCTTTTTATTTACATTTCCAATAGATATCTGCTTCAGATTTGTACGTTTTTTCTAATTTACTTATACCACCTATAAATTATTTCCATGTAATTCTACCTTAGTGTGTAACATGCTGTAAATTTCAAATCCTTTCCCCATAATTTTTCCCATGCAGACAACTCTTACATTATGACCTATATCTCTTGCCCAGTGAATCATCGCTGATTTTACCAGTTCATCTTCCGTTTCCCGTTTAGATAATAAGTTGTACATTTTGGACCTTCATCATAAGATCTCAGGGCGGTTCATAGAATAAAATACAAGATAAAAACACGAGGAAATAACTAAAACAAAACTGGCAAAACAATAACACCCCCTTTCCCACAGGCACATATTAGAAGGCTGTAGAATATTAATCAGCCAAAGGCCTGGCTAAAGAGGAACATTTTTGCCTGGCACCTAAAAATATACAGTGGTGCCTCGCAAGACGAAATTAATTCGTTCCGCGAGTTTTTTCGTCTTGCGAGTTTTTTCGTCTTGCGAAGCACGGTGTCGGGAAAGTTTTGGAAAAACTTCAAAACTCACCAAAGTCTTCAAAAACCTCAAAAAGGAGGTGCTTGGGAGGGAGGGAGGGAGGGAGGGAGAGGCAGGCGCAGGGCATGGGAGGAGGCAGGGCAGAGGTTGCTGCCTGAGCCCCCGGGATCGGTTCGGCTCGCCTTGCTCCGACCCTTTGCACTACAGTCGGCGCCGTCTTGCTGCTGCTGCTGCTGTCGCCGCGGTAGTCAAAACTCCTACCGGCCTAAAAGTTGTCTGGTGCAAAATCCCTTCTGCAGCAGCAGCCCGAAAGAAAGTGAGAGCGCCAGCCAGCCAGCTGCCCGCCGTGGGAGGGAGGGAGCGTCGGCGACAGTGGATGCCTATTGCCCCTGTTGCTGCTGCAGCCGGCCAGCCAGCCAGAAGCGCGCGAGTGGAGAGGGGCGCATCCAGCCCATTGGAGAGGAGCGCGGGGGCGCGTCCCTGGTGGCTCCCGAGCTGACCTTGCCTGGCCCGGCGCCTTCCGCGCTGCCAAAGGGCGACTCACCTGCTGCCTGCGCTGCGCCGGGACTAACTCGAGCGGGGCGAGGAGAACACACACTCGCGCGCACACACACCGAGAGGCAAACTTGCTGCAGCCGTCGCGGGGTTGGAAAGCGCGGAGATGCAGGTAGGGGGCGCCCCTCGCAGGGCGAGCGCTGGAGGGCCCGGGCAGGCGCTCTTGTCACCGCAGGGGCGCTGGGGGGGGGGGAAGAAGGAAGGAGCCCCGTCCGAAGAGCCCCGGAGCCTGGCCTCCCTAACTGGGAGTTGTGGGGAGGGAAGTGTGCGCGCCTTGCTATTTTTCGCCGAAACAAAGCTCCCTCTCCCTCAGAACCCGCCTTCACGCGTTCTTGCCCCTACGGAGACGCACACCGCGTGCTATGCGTTGCTCCTCGAAGTCAAGTCGCAACTGTATTAACGGTTTTAAGAAAAAGGAAACAAACTTGCAAGACGTTTCCGTCTTGCGAAGCAAGCCCATCGGGAAAATCGTCTTGCGAAGCAGCTCAAAAAACCCTTTCGTCTTGCGAGTTTTCCGTCTTGCGAGGCATTCGTCTTGCGAGGTACCACTGTATAAGGAATGGTGCCAGGCAAACTTCCCTGGGGAGAGCATTCCACAAATGGACTTCTGCTCCTCTGTTGAAATGAGCATCATTTCAGCATCTCATTGACCCCTGTGGAAACAGAATGATAACATAAGAACCGTGTGTGGATCAGGCCCAAAGGCTCATCTGGTTGGCCACTGAGAACAAGATGATGGACAAGGTGAGCCATTGCCTGAACCGGCAGGATCCTCTTTTCTTCTTAAGGCACCTGTGTTAATCTACAAAGCCCCAACCAACTTGGGACCAGGATGCCGCAAAGATGCTCAGCTCTGAGATACCTGAGTCAGGTATTTCATGGCTGCATCCTCTTCTCACAGTGGCCCACCAGATGCAACCAGCGTCGCTCTCCTGGCAGAGATTCGGCAGAGTCCTCTTCACCTTTGCCTTCCAAAGGTTTCTTGAAAGATCTTTATATGCCACTGGGCTTATACAGCTGTTTAAACCAGTCGTTTTATGGCGGTAGTAATAAACGAGCTGGCGGTAGAGAAATGCTTTTATAAACAAATAAACAGACGTATTCTAGGAGGAGGAGCAGTTGCAGAGTGGAGATCCTCTGAAAGGAGGGCAAAGACTTGTGGCCTGCCTACATAAATGCTCTCAGCATCAAGGACAGGGGTCAGCAACGTGTGGCCCATGGGCCGGATGCGGCCCACAAAGACTGTTTTACTGGCTCACGAGCCGTCCCCAAACTGAGCCACCTGCTCAGTGAGTCCCCCAGCGCAGCGCGGCACGGGGGCTCTCCGAGCGGTGCAGGAAATCGTGTCTGTGCATGCGCAGATACAGGAAATTGCATTGCGCATGTCCAGACACTGAAAAATGCTTCTGCGCAGGCGTGATTTTTGGCACCTGGGCATGCGCAGAAGCCATTTCTGGCACCGTGGACATGTGCAGGCGCGATTTCTGGCATCACACTGCGCCAGTCTGGCCTACGGACGATCTCCGTGGGAGTGATTTGGCCCATGCTGACCCCTGATCAAGGAGGACCTCCTTTGCAGTCGTGGCCAGCTGAGCAGGACTTGCGTTCCTGAGTTTCTCTCCCCTTTTCCTTTCCACAACCTCCATGTCACCCCTTCTTCGTGCGCCCCCCCCCCAAACACAGTCTCTGGCCTGACCCTTTTCCTCTACCGACTCCCGCTTGCCCTCCTCCCCACCTCCTTGTCAAAAGAGTCTAAATTCTGTTGCAAAGCCTAGTTAATTTGGTTCCAGAACAAAGCATGCAAATTAAGAGGTGCATAATTGTTGCTGATTTGCACAATTTAATGAGACTGTAGCTGCTGAGGTTTTTTGTTTTTTTCAAAAGTGCCTGGCCTTGTTTCCAGAGAAGGTCTCTGCCTGTCATCCTTGGCAAGGGAGGAGAGGCTGGCGTGGGTTCAACTGCTGATGGTGATGGATGCTGTGTGTGTGATGTTTGGGGATGAAGTGAAACCCACCAAATTAATTCAGACATTAAGGCCAAAGCTGGGATTGTGCTGATTTCTGTCCCCTTGACAGATCGTTTTCTTCTGCTGGCTGCTTTCGGGGGGAGGGGGACATATTAGGAATATATTTTTGGGTAGGAGCACTGTGAACTCCATTCAGATCTGGTGCTCAAAGTACGGTAAATTCCTGTGCTCAGGATTCTTTCATTCTAAATGTATGTCTTTTGCAACAGGCTCTGGTTGGCGGATCCTAGTAAAAATCAAAGGAGATCCCGCAAGCCTGAAGTCTTGCCTGTTCCTGGTCTGAGCAGATTAGCTGCACTTTAACCTGGGGGATCATATGGAAATCCCTCCTAGCTCTACAGTGGTGCCCCGCAAGACGAACGCCTCGCAAGACGGAAAACCCGCTAGACGAAAGGGTTTCCCGTCGCGGAGGTGCTTCGCAAAACGAATTTCCCTATGGGGTTGCTTCGCAAGACAAAAAAATCTTGCGCGTCCCCGCGGGGTTTTTTCGCTCCCCCCCCTTTTCCTAAGCCGCTAAGTCACCTATCAGCTGTTCCGCTGATAACCCGCTTAACAGCTGATCGCGAAAAGCCGCTAGACAGCTGTAGCGCTAATCCGCTAAGCTGTCAATGGGCTTGCTTCGCAAGACGAAAAAACCGCTAGACAAAGAGAATCGCGGAATGGATTCTTTTCGTCTTGCGAGGCACCACTGTACTTTGAGAAGCCAGGGATCGGACCTGGGATCTTTTCGCCTGCAAGGGAAGAGTGCTAACCACAGAGCCACATCCTTTGTCTTTCCCATAAGCACTGTTAGTATGCGTGAAACTGGTCACTTTTTACTTAGAATGCCAGTTTCTAATAAATCAAGTTACTTTCATTTTTTTTAAAACAAACATGTAGATGTATTATCGATTTTTCAAGCAACCAGATTTTGTTTGTGCACCAAAAATCCCCACCATTTTAACATTTTCAATTATTCTGAAAGTGGGTTTACAGAAGAAGCCATTCAGTAGCAGAAAGTGGTTCATTTTAGGGAACCACTGACATGTTTTATAACGTGGAGAATGCTAGTGGCTTTTCTAAATACGTTACGGGCATTTAAAATACCGAACTACTTCTAGAAGTGATCCGTGCACCCATTTTCCTGCTGGACTGTGGTTCCAGCTGTTGGTACTTTTGAGCCCAATGCGCCATGCGCCGCTACATCCCAGGAGCGGACAGTGCTCTCTACCAAAAGGTAGATATTTGGAGAGGAATGTGGGGTGCTGCCCCCTTCCTGTGGAGAGGCCTTTCTTCCTCAGACAGACCTTGAGCCTCTGCAAGCTCCACAACCAAACAAATGCAGAATTGCTGCATGGGCAAAAAATGATCTGGGGGCTTGTGGGGTGGATTCCTCCCCAGCCTCTTGTCTTGAGCAATGGCTTTTTCTGCCTGCCCACTTCCACCTACTCTCTGAAGACTGGAGCCTCTTAGGAATATTAGGGGGGTGGGCAGGCAAAGGACTAGACCATGTGAAAAAGGAACATACAGTGGTACCTCAGGTTAAGAACTTAATTTGTTCTGGAGGTCCGTTCTTAACCTGAAACTGCTCTTAACCTGAGGTACCACTTTAGCTAATGGGGCCTCCCGCTGCTGCTGCACCGCGGGAGCACGATTTCTGTTCTCATCCTGAAGCAAAGTTATTAACCTGAGGTACTATTTCTGGGTTAGCGGAGTCTGTAACCTAAAGCGTCTGTAACCTGAAGCATCTGTAACCCGAGGTACCACTGCAATATTTTAGCTGCAGTTCATTCATTTTCAGCTTTGTATTCTTGCTATAAAAAAGTGTGCCTAGGCACTCCGTTGTTGCGCCCATAACCTCGGTTTAAGGTGCCCTTTAGCTCCTGGTTTTCATATCTCAGTCTCTTACTTAACGCTGGTTGGGAGGTTTCGGGTGTCCCGGCCATTGCCGGGATCTGGTCCCCAAAATCTGGTCCCCGGCACTTATGTCTGCCATGCAGAGAGGCAGGTGGGAGGCGGGTGGGCAAGGCTTGGGCAACCCTCTTCCTCCTCCAACACCTGCACCCTCTCCCTTCGACTTGCACCTCCCTTGTTCCTCTGTTGGGGCCCCAATTAAACAAATTCAGCCAGAACTTGCTAAATGGCAACCAATTATTTCTGCATCCCTTTGAAAGGATCGAGAGGGGGCAGCTCTGCAAGGACAAAAGACTGGGATTAACTCTGGAGAAAGGAGGCGGGTTAAGAAAGAGGCAGCAGCCCAGGTTTCTGGTGGGGGCAGCTGCTCCCTCCCCCCAAAACCTAAGACCATAAGAACAACCTGCTGAATCAGGCCAGTGGTCCATATGGCCAGCATCCTGTTCTCACACTAGTTGACTGGATGCTCCCAATGGGAAGCCCACAAGCAAGTTTTGGCTGGGGAGGGCGGGATATAAATAAAATTTTATTATTTTACTATTATTATTATGAGCTCAACAGAGACTTTCCGCCTCCTGTGGTTTCCAGCAACTGAGATTCACAAGTATTGCTGCCTCCCATTGTGGAAGCAGAGCAGAGACATTGATAAGCCTCTCTGCCTTTCTTCCATGAATTTGTCCAATCCTCCCTCTGTCCAATTTGTCCAATCCTCATATCTACGGGACCGCCTCTCCTGGTCTGCCCCACAGAGGACCTTAAGGTCCATGAATAACCATAGTTTAGAGGTCCCGGGCCCCTAAGGAAGTCAGACTATCCTCCACCAGGGCCAGGGCCTTCTCAGTGGTGGCTCCGACCTGGTGGAATGCTCTGTCCCAGGAGACCAGGGCCCTGCAGGATTTAACCTCCTTCCGTCGGGCCTATAAGACAGAGCTATTCCGCCTGGCTTTTAATTTGAATTCAGCCTGATCTTTTATTTCCCTTGTCTTCCCTCCCCCTTCCCTTTTTTGAGACCCCACAGCTAATTCTCCCCTGGTCTCCTCGCTGGCCCAAGTAGGACTAATTCAGCCAGCTAGCCCTGGGGATTATCTAATGCTTATTAGATGGATTTCCCCTAAATTGATTTCTGAACTTTGAATTTTATTGTTATTCATGTTTTTATACTGTGTTTTAAATTTGTTGTTAGCCGCCCTGAGCCCGGTTTTTGAACCGGGAAGGGCGGGATATAAATAAAAATTTATTATTATTTATTATTATTTTAAAGTTGGTGGCCCTCGCTGCTCCCTGTGGAAGCGAGCTCCATAGCAGCCAGCTTTCAGGATCTGTCGCTTTTTGATCAAATCACTATCAAGCCAGAATCTGAGCTGTAGCCCTTCCATGTGTGCCTCCCCACACCGCCCCCGGCCCCTGTCACTTAATTTTTTTAAAAAAAGATAGTTATAAGGGACATGGGTTAAACCACAGAGCCTAGGGCTTGCCAATCAGAAGGTTGGCGGTTCGAATCCCTGCAACGGGATGAGCTCCCATTGCTTGGTCCCTGCTCCTGCCCACCTAGCAGTCCGAAAGCACCTCAAAGTGCAAGTAGATAAATAGGTACTGCTCCGGCGGGAAGGTAAACGGCGTTTCCGTGTGCTGCTCTGGTTCACCAGAAGCGGCTTAGTCCTGCTGGCCACATGACCCGGAAGCTGTACGCCGGCTCCTCGGCCAATAAAGCGAGATGAGCGCCGCAACCCCAGAGTCGGCCACGACTGGACCTAATGGTCAGGGGTCCCTTTATCCTTTACCTTTAAAGATAGATCCCATCTCGGGAGTTGGATGACCTGATCCCGAAGGCAGCTGTCTGTATCCTTTCTCCCCAGAGCGCCCCACATCTGTTTGTTCCTCTTCCCGTGTGATTTTTTTTTAAAAAAAATATTTATTAATTTTCCAACATATATTAAACACAATACATTGCACAATACACAAACAAACAAACACACTTCCCGTGTGATTCATTGATGGAGCCAGCCAAGTTTCCGGACTGCTCTCTGAGCCTGCACCTGTTCCAGGGTTTGGGGATGGGGTGGAGTAGGATACAATAGATTCCCATGAAAAGATAAAATGAGGACAATGCTACACACCTCTTCCAGTCAAAAGGTTGGTGCACACAGGTGTTATCGCTCTCAGGTGGGTGCCTGTGCAAATGGAGCGTCCCAGGCACAGCCGTGTTTTCCAGGGGAGTCAGTCCACATGTTTGCTGAGCAAAGAACTTGAGGGATGTGCGCGCATGTGTGAATTGGGCAATTTGGGTGTTGGGCAGGCCAGACCACCCCTCTACCTGCTGCCTTGTGTCTGTCTTCTACACCTGAACTATTGGGCTAAGGCAGGGGTCAGCAAACTTCTTGAGGAGGGGGCCGGTCCACTGTCCCTCAGACCTTGTGGGGGGCCAGACTATATTTTGAAAAAAATAATAATGAACGAATTCCTATGCCCCACAAATAACCCAGAGATGAATTTTAAATAAAAGGGCACATTCTGCTCATGTAAAAACACACTGATTCCTGGACTGTCTGCGGGCCAGATTTAGAAGGCGATTGGGCCGCATCCGGCCCCCAGGCCTTAGTTTGCCTTCCCATGGGCTAAGGCAACTGTTTCATTTTGGAATCTTTAAGATAATATTTCGGTTTCCTGTTAATTATGTTGCTTTGAACGTATGCTTTATTTTTGACTTTCTTCTGCAGTGTTTTCTGGATAGCTTTATTTGATATTTTAATGTAGGTTGTACACCGCTTTGAGGTGTTGTTCTTAAAAAGATAAAGCGTTACAGAAATGAAATTAATAATCATCGTGGTCTGAACTGAATCACAGAGTCCCTGCCTGCAGCCTCCTCTGAATCCATGCGCTTCAATTGCACTACTTGCCTCAGGAGCAAAAGGCAGAGATTGCAGCAGAATTATCTGCTCTGCAAGGGAGACTCACTGGAGGGATAAAACCTGAGCAGCAGATCATGCAGAGATACAGAGGGCAGCTCCTTTTCTAAACACAGTAGCCTTTCTTTAATTCTTTACATTTTTCATGGGACACACAATCCAGGGCTTTGTGTTTTCTCCCTTGGGGGAACAGCGCTTTCCACATGGTCAGGGGTAGTCTCTTCCTCAACCAGCACTTCACACGTGATTTGGCTGAGCCCTGGAACTGAAAACAGAGTTGGGTCCTGGTCCTTGCATTCCAGACGAGTCACCTCTCTTTGGAGGAAAGCCCCTTTGAGACTGTTTCTGGTCGTCTGCCTGATTTACAGGCGGGGCTGTGTGTAGCAGGGTGGGGTCCCACATGCCCAGGCAGCTTCCTCCCCCATTGTGTCCTGGGTCTGGGAGCAGATGTGCAGGATCAATGAGATTTCAGTAAGCAGCTGGCTGGCAGGTTTACTCTACCCTTTGTTGCAGAGAGTGCAGAGCTCCAGAGATGAAGGTCAGAGCCGAACAGGCATTTGTGGGGAAATTCTGGCATTTGCAAGGATGCACACAACACGCAGAAATGGGAGGCATCCAATGTTGTTTAGTCGTGTCCGACTCTTTGTGACCCCCTGGACCAGAGCACACCAGACCCTCCTGTCTTCCACTGACTCCCGCAGTTTGGTCAAACTCAGGTTCGTAGCTTCGAGAACACTGTCCAACCATCTGGTCCTCTGTCGTCCCCTTCTCCTTGTGCCCTCCATCTTTCCCAACATCAGGGTCTTTTCCAGGAGTCTTCTCTTCTCATGGGGTGGCCAAATTATTGGCGCCTCAGCTTCAGGATCTGTCCTTCCAGTGAGCACTCAGGGCTGATTTCCTTCAGAATGGAGAGGTTGGATCTTCTTGTAGTCCATGGGACTCTCCAGAGTCTCCTCCAGCACCATAATTCAAAAGCATCCATTCTTCGGCGATCAGCCTTCTTGATGGTCCAGCTCTCACTTCCATACATCACTACTGGGAAAACCATGGCTTTAACTATACGGACCTTTGTTGGCAAGGTGATGTCTCTGCTTTTTAAGATGCTGTCTAGGTTTGCCATCACCTTTCTCCCAAGGAGCAGTCGTCTTTTAATTTATTGACTGCTGTCACCATCTGCAGTGATCATGGAGCCCAAGAAAGTAAAATCTCTCACTGCCTCCATTTCTTCCCCTTCTATTTGCCAGGAGGTGATGGGACCAGTGGCCATGATCTTAGCTTTTTTGATGTTGAGCTTCAGACCATATTTTGCGCTCTCCTCTTTCACCCTCATTAAAAGGTTCTTTAATTCCTCCTCACTTTCTGCCATCCCACCAGATGCCAAAGAGAAAAACAACTACCAGACTTTTAGAAGATATCTGAAGGCAGTCCTCTTTAGGGAAGCTTTTAATGTTTGATGGTTTATTGTGCTTTTAATTCTGTTGAGAGCCGCCCAGAGTGGCTGGGGAAACCCAGCCAGATGGGTGGGGTATAAGTAATATTATTATTATTACAATTCTGTGATGATGGGGAAGGGGTGCCACCCCACCTTTTGCCTTGGGCAACAACACACTTTAGGCCACCTAAATATTTGGGTGGTTCTTATTCTGTAATGTTGGGTGGGGGCTGTGGGAGGACAGTGTGGGATAGTGGTTATAGAGTGTCACGCTGGGGAGAAACCCAGGTCCAGAGCCACTGGGTTTATTTATTTGCTAAATTTGTCAGTCGCTTTATCCCAAAGCAACCAACCAACCAACCAACCAACCAACCAACCAACCAACCAACCAACAAACAAACTATAAGCACCATGTAGATATATTAAAACCAAGGGGAGAGGTATAGTCAGGTTGTGTAGCAAAAATAGTTGTTTTTGAACACCAATGACTTTTTTTTTACATGTGATTTTACATTGAGAATGAGCCGTTGGCAAAAAAAGCCCCCTGTTTTGCCTATGATTACAAGTTTACCCTAGAAAAGCCTCAATTTAATTTTGGGGTTAGGTGATTTTCATTTATTCAGAAAAACGAACTGTGAATGCCAGCCTGTTTTGTACAAACAAGCTATAGGGACGACTAAAATAAACTGTGCACACGGTTTCAATTTCTATAATGACGATACAATGCAATACGATATCCCGTGTTGAGCAGGTGGGAGGTGAATGCCTGGTAGGTAATGAAAAGCAAACAAAGCAGTTATAAAGGGGTTCGGTGGATACAGAGGAGGATGCACATCCAAGGATTAAGCAGAGAAGCCTCAGTAGAGGAAGACTGAGAAAAGCCAGTCTGTGTTTTCTTATTCCTTATTCCTTTGTCTAGAAAGGGATTCCTCATGCCCAGATGCTGAAATATTTAGAACTGGATGCAAATTTAATTGACGTGATTTTTTTAAAACTGGGGAATCTTTCCACAAGGCAATGCTATTCCACGGTTGCTTGTTCTTAACCCTGCGGCATTTAAATGCAACCAAAGGACGATCTTTCCCTGGAAATTGACTGTGCCTCTTCTCTAGGGGGCTGCAGTCTCCCTCACCCCCTCCCCAATTGTTTGGGTGACTCACATTTGGAAGAGTTGGTAAGCCCGGAACTAAATAAAAATGAAAACTGAATAATTGTGGTGTGTTTTGTTTTTTGAAAACTGTAAAACAGAAATGATCAATAAAGGTTGTTATCAAAATAAAAATAAACATTCATTCAATCCTTGGTTGATACTTGTTTTTTATATCCTTCTGAAATTCAGTTTAACATGACCTCCAATCTTCCCATTGTGTTCCTTTTTTAAAAAATAATAATTTTTATTCAGTTTTCCATTTAACAATCCAATCATATCACATTAATTATTCCAAATTATACCAATACATATAATAAAGTCCAAATATTTTGCCAAATTATAAATTTTTGTTGAGGGTTCCCATGCTTCGAGTTCAGTAAGTTCCCATTGTGTTCCAAGTCAAATTCCTGAAATACGCACTTAACTTTGTTTTCACCCTATTATTTAACTTACTTAAAGGTTTTTCAAGTTGTTCTATTTACACACAGAAGCTCAGTCAAGACCTGCCAACAGATTGATATTTTGACAATGTTCTTTTACGTAGACTCTGTATATATTCCACTCTCTGGCAAATTTTTCCTCTGTAACGTCTCATAGCCTTGCTGATAGTCTCGCTAATTCTACATAATCTCTTAGTTTATTTTGCCAGGGGCAAAGCACCACATTTTGGAAATTTCCCCTGCCTTTGAAATGCTGGTAAAGTCCAGGCAAATCCAGATGTTTGGCAGCCCTATCTGATGCTCCTGTGGCCACAGAGTTGGATGGGACGCGCAGGGGCCATCTAGTCCAACCCCGTGCAATGCAGGTATCTCAACTAAAGCACCTGTCCCTCCCATCCTGCAGGTTAACATGAAGAAGGAGAAGGTGGTCCAGTGGACGATGGACGGCGAGGAGGAGAACCTGGTCTTGGTCAATGGAAGCTGCGGTGACCCAGCCAAGGACAAGGCCGAGCCTACCTTGAAAGTCAAAAGGAAGCAGAAGAATGCAGGTATCCTTGGAAATCTGCCTCCTGTTCCCTCACAGAGGCTGGTGGTTTGGCACCTCTTTGGCTGAGGAGGTGCAAAAAAGTTTCTGATCGAGTTTCCCCTGAAATGAGGTTGCATTTTAATGTTTTAATCTTGTATTTTAATCTTGTTTTTTAAGCAGTATTTCAATCAATTGTTTTTATATTTGGTGTTAGCCCGATCTTGGCTGGGGAGGGCGGGGTATAAATAAAATTTATTATTATTATTATTATTATTATTATTATTATTATTAGGAGGAGGAGGAGCTCTGACCACCCCAGTATATATCCCAAGCGGACTGTGGAGCCAGGCTTGGTGCCAGCCGATGGGCAGCGGTTGGGTCTTGGCTGAAGCTCCTGCGTCTGAGAAGGGCACTAAAAATAGAGGGCACTGAAGCTGCTTTAGGGGTCTAGTGGGTTGCCAGCGGTGGTGTTGTGATGCCTAAGCCCATCACCTGCACCTGGAGGTGCAAACCTGGGATCCTTGGATCTTGAATGTTTTCACACACTAATGCCACATCCCGTAGAATTATATCAGTTGTAAAGTGGTTCATCGGAACTCGAACGTAATCCATTCCAGAAGACCGTTCGACTTCTGAAACGTTTGAGTTCAGAGGCATGGACGACAGCTAGATTTTTGCACAGCAAAAGCCGTGTCAGACGTTCGCGTTCTGAAGAACGTTCAAAAACCAGAGCACTTACTTCTGGGGTTTCGGCATTCGGGAGCTGAAATGTTCAAGAACAGAGCCGTTCGAGTTCCGAGGTACCACTGTATTTTATCTGCACAATCAGAATGAATTCCGGGAACCGAAATGCTTTTCTGTGCAGCCTGAGCAGGAGCAGTGAATGGTATTATAGTTAATCTTTGTCGCTTGTCTTTGCTTACCCCACTCTACTGCCCTGCTCACAGTTATGAACAATACTGGTGAATGGTCTGTTGTGAATTATGAGTGGTCCGTTTCACCATTAAGAAAACGAGGTTGGAATAGGCCCATATATATGTGGAATAGGCCCATATATATGTTTATCTCTTTGACATCTGGTGGGAGGGCGTTCCACAGGGCAGGTGCCACTACCGAGAAGGCCCTCTGCCTGGTTCCCTGTAGCTTTGCTTCTCGCAATGAGGGAACTGCCAGAAGGCCCTTGGCACTGGACCTCAGTGTCCGGGCAGAACGATGCGGGTGGAGACGCTCCTTCAGGTATACTGGACCAAGGCCGTTTAGGGCTTTCAAGGTCAGCACCAACACTTTGAATTGTGCTCGGAAATGTACTGGGAGCCAATGTAGGTCTTTCAAGACCGGTGTTATGTGGTCTCAGTGGCCGCTCCCAGTCACCAGTCTAGCTGCCGCTATTAGGTGAGCAGGTTCTGGGGTGGGGTGGGGGGTTCCCCTGTGGCTTGGCCCAAATGGGAGGAAGCTGAGTCGAGGCCCCGTTTCTTCTTGTGCAGATGTTGATGACGCAGAGAAAGTGCCTCGCAAGGCGAAGTGGAAGGAACAGGATGAGGAGGCCCCCAAAGAAGGCCAGGAGGAGGTGAGCTCTTTTTCCAAACCCTGAATGTCACATGACATTTAGCAGTTGCTCGTAATACAAACCAGCGGCTCCCAAAACGTTTGTGGGCCACCTGTCTTTTGGTTCCATAAACTCACCCCCAGTTCCCCCCACCCTCTCTTATAAAAAGTGTAACTCAGAACAGCGGATTGCACAACCCAGTCTAAGGAAAACAGTAGCACCATAAAATTAAGTAATTTGTAAAAAGTTCCCATTCTTCTTTGAAGTCACAGTTGTCCTTATCATGCAGTTTGTATGTCAATTTAGCCAACTCTACATAGTCCATCAATTTCTCTCGCCACTGTTCTTTCGCTGGGATTTCCCCATTCTTCCATCCTTGTGCTATCAAGACTCTTGCCGCTGTTGTAGCATACATAAATAAATTCTTTGTTTCCCTTGTCCGACAATCCCTAACAAAAATGCTTCTGGATTTTTTTTACAAATGTCATTTTAAACATTTTCTTCAATTCATTATATATCATTCCCCATTTTTTAAAAAATTTCTCTACATTCCCACCACATATGATAATAAAATTCAATGCAGTAACAATTAATTGCACATTCATTCGAAAGGCCATTAAAACTGTTCAGTTTAATTAATTCAACAAAACCGATGAGTTTGGACTTGTAGGGTTGGAAGGGACGACGAGGATCATCTAGTCTGACCCCTTGACTATCAAAGCGTGATAGTCATGGACACCTCCAATGCCCCACTGCTGCCCCCTTGCCTCTTAGCACCCCCCAGCTTATCCCCACGTCCCCTTTGGGAACCAGTGGTATAAACTGTCGGGGGCAGCCATAACCAGCCGGGTGCCTCAATGCAAGGCCTGAGCTTAGCTGCCAACTTTCCCCCCTTTTTAAGGGAAATTCTCTTATTCCGAATAGGATTCCTCACAAGAAAAGGGAAAAGTTGACAGCTATGGGCCTGAGTGGGGTAGCAATACTCTCCCTGCTTTCGATTTCCAGCCGCTTCAAAGACATGCTGATATGGAGGCTCAACATAGACATTGCGGCTAATAGGCCTTGAAAGCTTTGCCTTCCACGAATCTGTCGAATCCTCTTTTCACGCTGTCTCAATTGGTGGCCATCGCTCTACCCCTGAATTTCCATTGCTGTGCCAGCTTTGATGGAAGGATCATGTCACCCATTTGGTCCTTCCCCAATGAAACAAGGGCAGGCGGTCACCTTTCTCTGTCCTGTCTGCCCCTGACAAACCCAGGCAGTGAGCGACACCAATCCTTTTCGATTCCCAGGTGCGGAGGCGCGGATCCGCTGGCTGGGAGAACAGTTTGCGGCAGAAGCCCCCTCCCCGCATCGTCTTCCAGGCCGGACCCGCTGCGCAGGAGAAGAATGTGAAAGAGGACGTGGAGAGCGTGGAGAGCTTCAAGGAGCGACACAAAATCAGGGTGAGGCTTGGGATGCAGTGTCTTGTCTGTCTGTCTGTCTGTCTGTCTGTCTGTCTGTCTGTGGTGGTCTAAGGATATTGTAGCCTGTGTTGAGGTAGAAGAGGAAGCTGGACATCCTAACATCCTCCCCCTTTCCGTGTAACCTGTAGTAGCTGTGGTTCAACCCAGTTGCAACCTCTGTACATAAATATTAAGTTGTTCTCTGTTAACAACCTTAGACAACAGATCTGGCACAGCGGAAGCATGCTGGGCCCATAACCTGTTGTTGGGATACTGCCAGGGAGACAGGCATCTCCAGATGATCCATTGTTCTCCCGTAACACAGCACCAGTCAGTTAGCGACTCTGTTGCCTCAACACAAAGGGAGGCAGTCATGTTTTTCCTTTGTTCTGACCAACATTGAATAAAGTTGTAAACATGGGTGCATCTTATGTTGCGGAGTCTGCTGCAAGGGCGTGCAAGAGCCCTGGACTGTGTCTGAGGTTCGTGTCACTAACTGACTGATGCTGTTCTACAGGAGACTGAGGGATCATCTGGAGATGCCTGTCTCCCTGGCAGTATCCCAACAGCCTGTAGGCTGGCCCTTTCCAGGGAGGTAGTGGAGTTGGTCAACTTGTGATCTGGAAAATGACCCCTTTGCCAGTCCTCCTCATCTGCTGTTGCACCCCAGATTTCATCCTCTGATTTAGCAGATGGGGGAATCAAAGCTGGGCTGACAGTCCTTTGAACCGCCAAATTGGGAGAAGTCTTTTTTAGATTTAAAATTTTTATTTTTTACCAACAACCAAAACACAGACAGTGAACCCCCCCCCCCCACAGGTGACTGATACATTGGGTATACATAATCAATAATGACATATTCAATCAACAATATGTACAATTTTATATACGTTAATACTCCTCCGTCTACAAGGTTTATTTAACTTTTAACATTTTAATTGCCCCAAATTGTTCAAACCTACCCAAATAATTCAATATCTTCTCAAACCAATCCTCCTCTTTCTCACTGACCTTAAACCCTTTCATTCTGTCTATGTTCACAGTTAGATATTCTAAAATTATAATATTATTCAGTTTTTTCCTCCATTGGTTCACCCTTAGCTCTTCTACATTTTTCCAATTACTGGCTATAACCTGTCTGGCATCAATTTTACCCATTTACATTCCTCTTTGGTTTTTAACTCGGTGCTACTCAGACTAATAAGAACCATTAATTTAGATATTCCCACTTTCCTACCCACAATATTTCTATACCAATCTGTTTCCAAAATTCATTAACTAACGGACAATCCCAAATTGGGAGAAGTCAGCCCAGCCCATCCTCCTCCAACCCGGCTGGTATGTGTCCATCACGAACTCATTACGCTAGTCCTCATGAGCAGGGAAGAGGGTTGGACACATCAGGTAGCTTTCAGCCATGCTTTCTGGACCATTATATGCACGGGTGATGCATTTCGTTGTGATGCTCCCCACCTCGTGAACATTGCGAGGGGAAATTCCCCTTGAGGGTTCAAGGACAGAGGCTCACACAAAATTCCCCATTTCTCAGGCTTCGTTTCATAACTCATTACTCAAGTCAAGTCAAGTAACCTTTATTGGCATCACATAAGAACATTCAGAATACATTCCGAATAGATAGGCCAGTGCGATGTTGTCGCCACCCGAACGACACAATCATCCGCCAAAGGGCAGAAGAGGCGAGCGATCCGCGTCATCTCTGTGGGTTTCCAGCAAGGGCAGGATCCTGTGGATTTTGTCTTCAGCGACAAAAAATCAAATAGAGGAACTTAGCTACTGTCTTGGTCAGCTGCTGGTCTCCCCTGTTTTAAGAAGCGCGTAACTTCCGTCTCTGGTTTCCATGTTGGAGTACAGAGATGGTCTAGAAATTGTTGGCGGACATCACCCTACATTTTACATTTAAGGGCCATGTGAGCTAGAGTTTCCACCAGGTGGGCATAGCATGGGCAGATACAGTGGTACCTCAGGTTAAGTACTTAATTCGTTCCGGAAGTCCGTTCTTAACCTAAAACTGTTCTTAACCTGAAGCACCACTTTAGCTAATGGGGCCTCCTGCTGCCGCCGCGCTGCTGGAGCCCAATTTCTGTTCTCATCCTGAAGCAAAGTTCTTAACCCGAGGTACTATTTCTGGGTTAGCGGAGTCTGTAACCTGAAGCGTATGTAACCTGAAGCGTATGTAACCCGAGGTACCACTGTATAACTCATTACTGGACAGAGTCCAAGTGTTTGGGAGAGCATTTCCATTAGGATAAGGTTACCAGATTTTTTTCAATGGATCCGGGGACACTTTTCAACTTCAATAGATTTTGTATGGGGACTGATTTGTAAATCTGGGGACTGTCCCTGGGAAACCGGGACGTCTGGTAACCTTACATTAGGACCCACACTATATGGCCAGATAGACGTTATCTTGGGGGTTCATCCTCTATCCAACCACCCCAGCACCCCACACTCTCATAAAACCACAGTCCTTAGAAACACTTACTCAACCCATTTTTTCTTTACTGCACATATTAGAACCTTCCTTGTACCTCGCCCAGAGTTGTTTTTTTCCCTTTAGCATCTAGCCATCTAGTACCTCCTTAAATGGTTCTTACCAGTTTTTTTTGGGTCAGGCCTTTTTGCACATGTGACACCGGTGCCCCACCGAAAATGAGCCTGGCAGAAATCCCGTGGCCTCATCCATCTAAGATCTCTCAAGGAGCTCAGCTCTTTTCTTCCTCTCTACCAGTTTTCCAGGAGAATCTCTGCATCTGCCCAAGTGGACTACTCAGAGGAGAACCTTGTGCAGTCTGGCCAGAGCGGCGGCAGCAGCAATATTGGGGTACCAAATGGCTGCCTCTTGACAGGGACCCCGAGTGATGCAGAGGAATACCAGGTGGGACCGCTTTTGCCTGGTGGGGAGGGGGCTGGCGTGGCTACCTGGCTGAAGCTTAGCAAGGGGGTGGGCAGCTCTGAAACCCAGGGTGGTCAGAAGAAGGGGTTGCAGTCTGGAGCAGCACACATGGATTATTTGGGGGGGGGGGGAAGATTACAGTATAATGACTAAAACCCCACCTGCATCCTTATTTTCATTTATGCTTTGCATTAATCATAGAATTGATCACCTTGCCAACAAAGGTCCGTATAGTTAAAGCCATGGTTTTCCCGGTAGTGATGTAAGGAAGTGAGAGCTGGACCATAAAGAAGGCTGATTGCCGAAGAATGGATGCTTTTGAATTCTGGTGCTGGAGGAGACTCTTGAGAGTCCCATGGACTGCAAGAAGATCAAATGCATCCATTCTGAAGGAAATCAGCCCTGAGTGCTCACTGGAAGGACAGATCGTGAAGCTGAGGCTCCAATACTTTGGCCACCTCATGAGAAGAGAAGACTCCCTGGAGAAGACACTGATGCTGGGAAAGATGGAGGGCACAAGGAGAAGGGGACGACAGAGGACAAGATGGTTGGACAGTGTTCTTGAAGCTACCAGCATGAGTTTGACCAAACTGTGGGAGGCAGTGGAAGACAGGAGTGCCTGGCATGCTCTGGTCCATGGGGTCACGAAGAGTCGGACACAACTAAACAACAACAAAATCATAGAATTGGAGATGTCCCACTTTTTTCCTCCATGGAGGTGAAAGCGGTTTACGTTGCTCTGTAGCTCAACCCCCACAACAACCCTGTAGGGTAGGCTAGGCTGAGAGGGAGCGACTGGCCCCCCAAAATCACACAGTGAGCTTCACGTTTGTCGAGTGGGGATTCGAACCCTGGTCTCTCCTTGGTTCTAGCCTGGATTCGAATCCTGGTCTCTCCTTGTTTCTAGCCTGGAACCACCGCACCACCATGACCTCTTTTTTGGAGTCTCCTGGCCCTGGTTTTGGGGTAAAGCATTGCAGATGGATTTCGCTTATGTGACTATTTTTTAATTAATTAATTAATTTTATTGATTGATTGATTGATTGATTGACTCATTGAATTTATATACAGTACTATATTTTTTAGTTTGCTTTTATTATCAAATGGATTTTGATCCCAGTCTCTAGCTCAGGGGTCTCCAAAATTTTGGGGGGCCAAGGGGTCACACCTGGGATCTTGAGAGAGCGCATTGGGCACCAGTCATAAAATGGCTGCCGCGGGGGACGTGTCTGCAATCAGAGATAGATGTGTGGGCCTGTTGAAGCGGGTGACTAGTGGGAGCAGGAACTGAGCAGGGAGAGCAAACTGTCCCTGGAGCCATGTGGATTTATTGAATCCCACCCTTGGAGTCGCCGGTGGGCACAACGGTGGCTGTGCAAACTGCGTTGGACACCCCCCCCCCCCCGTTGCCCAAGTCCTCTCAGGGGTGGGTAACGGATTCAAAAGATGGTGACAGTGAAGCAAAACGACTGCAGGACAGCAGGTTAAATGTACAGCAGCCGGATTTCAAAAAGAGGAGCGTTTTGTTGGTTAAATGGTTTCAAATATGGTTTGGTACGCAGGCTGAGACCCTACCTGCCCACGGACTGTCTCACCAGAGTGGTGCATGCTCTGGTTATCTCCCGCTTGGACTACTGCAATGCGCTCTACGTGGGGCTACCTTTGAAGGTGACCTGCAAACTGCAACTAATCCAGAATGCGGCAGCTAGACTGGTGACTGGGAGCGGCCGCCGAGACCACATAACACCGGTCTTGAAAGATCTACATTGGCTCCCAGTACGTTTCCGAGCACAATTCAAAGTGTTGGTGCTGACCTATAAAGCCCTAAATGGCCTCGGCCCAGTATACCTGAAGGAGCGTCTCCACCCCCATCATTCTGCCCGGACGCTGAGGTCCAGCGCTGAGGGCCTTCTGGCGGTTCCCTCCCTGCGAGAAGTGAGGTTACAGGGAACTAGGCAGAGGGCCTTCTCGGTGGTGGTGCCCACCCTGTGGAACGCCCTCCCACCAGATGTCAAAGAGAAGAACAACTACCAGATTTTTAGAAGACATCTGAAGGCAGCCCTGTTCATGGAAGTTTTTAATGTGTGACATTTTAATGTATTTTTAATCTTTATTGGAAGCCGCCCAGAGTGGCTGGAGAAGCCCAGCCAGATGGGCAGGGTACAAATAATAAATTATTATATTATTATTAATACTGTTGTGCTGTTTTAATGTTGTTAGCCGCCCTGAGCCCGGCTTCGGCTGGGGAGGGCGGGATATAAATACAATTTATTATTATTATTATTATTATTATTATTATTATTATTATTATTATTACTGTTGGTGACCCTGGGGGCTTCATGGAGCCACTGATTCAAGAGCCACTGACAGGCCACGGGGGCTCCCTGAAAACTCCCCGTTAGCGGCCTGTTTCTTTCCGCTTGCTTATCTTCAATCTCTTTTGGTTTTTTCCAGGACAACAAGGGTTTTCAAATCGGCGAGCTCGTCTGGGGGAAGATCAGGGGCTTTGCTTGGTGGCCCGCCATCGTCGTGTCATGGAGGGCCACATTCAACCGCAAGGCGGCCCCCGGGATACGTTGGGTCCAGTGGTTTGGTGATGGAAAATTTTCAGAGGTGAGGGGAAAGGAGCGGGAGGGCTGCCGATGGATGCTGGGGGGGGGCACTTGGTATCTCGTCCCCGAGGTAAAATGAAGAATACACAAAGGAATTGCTTTCAGTGGGCACCAGGAAAATCACCTGCACTCATCCAGTATATATACACGTGTGTATGTTTGCGTTTATCTCTCTCTCTCTATATATATATCTTTCTAACGATATACAAAAGTTCATACCCAAAACAAAGTATATTTTTTAATAATACACTGAAATAAAAGAGTGTAGAAAGGAACAGAGGCAGAAATAAGCAAAATGGGCAATAAAGGAAGAAAGAAAAAGAGAAAGGAGAGAGAGATAAAAAGACTTCCAGTTTTCTGTCCTGCAGCTAAATATAGTGTTCACTCTTTAACATCCAACCATTCCATCTTCTGTAAACCAATATTTTTTCAGTCCTCAAATCCGGATATGAACTGGGGTGTGTATGTGTGTCCTTCCCAGAGCTATATTTCTTAGCCTTTCTTGAAACATGATTCCTGGAGTTGAGCCGTTCAGACATTGGGACAGACACACGGAGTATTTGTAGACCTCCTTTTGCACTTCTGAAAGTGGCTACTCGCATCTTCCAAGTGTTAGGGGGGAACGATGGCAGATGGTGGTGGCCCTGGCGATGCTGAGCATTTATGCCATGCTATAGGATGGCAAGCTCACAATGAACCCCCTCTAAATATGGCAATCTGCAGGATGCGGGAGTTGTACTAGCGCAGCAGCCTTCACCCGTCTGGGTCTCCAGATGTAGTAGTAGTAGTAGTAGTAATAATAATAATAATAATAATAATAATAAAATAAAATAAAAATTTATTTATACCCTGACCTTCCCGGTTCAAAAACCGGGCTCAGGGCGGCTTACAACAAATTTAAAACACTTTATAAAAGCAACATAAAATACAGTATAAAAACATGAATAACAATTTAAATTCAAAAATTTTAAGAGAATTTTAAAATTCTATTAATTTTAAGAGAAGGAAGAGAAGGGGAATAAAAGACCAGGCTGAATTCAAATTAAAGGCCAGGTGGAACAGCTCTGTCTTACAGGCCCGATGGAAGGAGGTTAAATCCTGCAGGGCCCTGGTCTCCTGGGACAGAGCATTCCACCAGGTCGGAGCCACCACTGTAAAGGCCCTGTAACTGCCTCCCAGCCCAGCATCCCCTCTTGCTCCTCTTGAGGAGTTTTGCAGGGGGCGGTGGGTGGGTGATGTTCCTCAAAGCAGCCCCGTGGACCTGTCCTGATAGCGGGGAAAGCCCTCTTGTTCCCGTGGCTGAGCTTTGCCGTTTCCACCGCAGGTCTCGGTAGACAAGTTGGTGGGGCTGTTGGCGTTCCAGGAGCATTTCAACTCCACCACGTTCCACAAGTTGGTTTCGTACCGGCAAGCCATCCTTCACGTCTTGGAGGTAAGGGGCAGGCAGAGAGACGGGGAGCCTGGCTAACTGGGCCTGGCGCGAGGAGGGAGCCGCGGGAATAACCTTACAATACACCTTTCTCAAGGGAAAAGCGGGAGGGTCCTGGTCTCCACCTCTCCTGTCCATCTTCTAAGGATGAGGGTAAAAGCATCCTGAAGGTCTGTGGTGTAGCTGTGATTCCTGAATTGCCTAGTGTAGGACTAGAACTGTGGTTCCCAATGTGGGGCACACGCCCCATAGTGGGTCAATTTGATTTTTAAGGGGGGCGATTTTTAGATAGGTCCCCGCTTCGCCGCAGCGGTCAGACCCGATCCCACGGAGCTAGTCCCTCAGAGATCAGAGGGAATCCGCCATTATCGCTGGCGCTAACCCGGAAGTCCCTATTTTTACTTTGTATTTTTCTTTCTTCTTTTTTCATTTTGTAAAATTCTAATAAATATCTTTTTTTAAAAAAAAGATTTTTAAGGGGGGCAATTCGAGAATGAGTTATTAACAGTTAACGGCCTTTTAGGCTTCCTCCACGTGAATAGAAGCTCACTTTTTGAATAATAAGTACCGTTCCGGCTGGAAGGTAAATGGCATTTCCGTGCGCTGCTCTAGTTCGCCAGAAGCGGCTTAGTCATGCTGGCCACATGACCCAGAAGCTGTACGCCGGCTCCCTCGTCCAATAAAGCAAGATGAGCGCCACAACCCCAGAGTCGACCACGACTGGACCTAATGGTCAGGGGTCCCTTTATCTTTAAAGCATATTTACAAGCAGTTTATTCAGCATACATCAGGACAAAGAGGGGAAATGCATGTCTTCCCCCTTTCATGTCCAAGCAAGAAGCATAAAGCAAAAGCTATACACAAACGGAAGTTCCCAGCAAGCTGTGCTGGAATATAAACAGACATGTAACATACAACAGCTCCACAATCTGTTTAGGTGGAACGGAACATCAATATCCTAACACGAACAGCCCAGGACTTCCACACACACTGGTCAGGATTGTGCCCTGGAGAGGCCACGTCAGTCTTGCTGACACCCCTGGAGGTACACTCCATTGTCTCCCGAGACAGACGGATGCCAACCAACATTTTTGGGTAGCCTGGGCCCAGGGCATATGGGACTTTATAGGTCCTAACCTATATCAGGTAGGAGCTGCAAGGAGCCTTGCACATCTTGTTCTACCGTGAAGTAGCCAGGGGCGAGAATTTAGGCAGCACAATCCAGGATGCCCACCTGCTCTGCGACACCTTCGTAAGGCCTTCTCCTCTTCCTCCTGGCAGGTGGCAAGCAGCCGAGCAGGCAAGTCGTTCTCGAGTGCTCCAGGAGATTCTCTCGAAGACAAGCTGAAGCCCATGGTGGAGTGGGCCATGAATGGCTTCAAGCCCACCGGAGGGAAAGGACTGAAGCCCCCCAAGACCTCAGGTAAGGAGCTGGCCGGGGGGGGGGGGGGCTTGGGCGAGGAAACCCAGCAAGGAGGGCAGTGGGAGCCCGGTCCCTCGGAGAGCTCTTATACATCTGCCCCTTTTCCCTTATGGGGTGTCCAAGAGCCCATATAGAGTCCTTACGTGGGTTCCCTATTGGTAGGAGAAAATAACAGAGGCCAACCAGAGAATATTGAGAAGCAAAGCAGCTAGTAAGCCTGATCTTTATTGATCTGTTGCAACAGGGTCCTCACTCACCACCTCCAGATACATCATACCTACATCACAGAAAGGGTGGTCTACAGCAGAAATCCGAGTGCTTTGTTTACCTCCTGACTGCCAGGTTACCTGTTTAATGGTCACTTGATTGGATTGCCTGGGGAGCCTGGCCAGTCTTTTGTAATGATAAATACTTAGTTCCTGAGCCAGGTCACAGGCTCACCCTATTCAAACACAGACATACCCTTAAGACAGGATTTGTGAAGGAAAAGACAATGGGGAGGCTTTTCCATTTTCCTTTGACCTTGCAGAGAAAACATTTGGTCATTTTGGGACAGTTTGGGAATCAAAAATGGTTTCAGGTCGGTCTTCCTGTGCTGAACTACGTACATGCTTGGTTGGTACATTTATTATATATCTAAGACCTTAAAATTCTTATCACATTGTGGCCTGCTGCCTACACACAAATTCTCCTGATTTGTTCACAGTGCAGAATTATGGGGTTCACAGCTTGAATATTTAACAGGGAACCTGACCGTCTTGTCTTCAGCATAGGCTTGCTTGTGCTGGACATTCCTAATAGCTTTCCCTGTGCAGGATGCAATCTTTGGAGAAGGCCTCTGTGGCTCCTTGTGGGGATGGCGAACCCCACAATCCAGGACCCCCAACCTGCCACAAACCATTCCCCTTTCCCCTTTCTGCCTGCCAAAGAAGATGTCCGTCCCAACTAAAACCAGCTGTTCTTTCTCTGCAGACAGCAGTCTCCTCAGCCAGAAAAGCTCTGAAGAATCTGCCGCTCCCGACCTGCCTTCCCCTGAACCTGCCCCCCCAGCCAAGCGGCTCAAGACCAATGTCTGCAATGGGAGCAACAAGGAGCAGGCGGAGGAGAACCAGAGCAGAGGTAGGATTGGGGTTGGGGTGTGTGGAGGGAGGGAGGGAGAGGCACCTGCAGAGGTACAATGTTATTGAAACAAGAACAACAACCCTTACTGCATATCATAAAAGTGTATAAAGCTAAAATCCCTGACATGCTAGTGTTCTATGTGCAGGGAGATTTTTTTTTTTTTTTAAAGGATTATTTCATAAATTTTATATATCACTCGATTGCAGAGAAACGAACAAACTCATAGTGGTTTACAAAAGGAATACAACAAAAGTAAAAATAGCATTCAGATCATAATTACAATAAGTGATAGGCTGGAAGCAGATTAAAGCAGATGTCAGTGTTCTGCATATCTGGGTCGGAGTGTCTAAACCAGGGGTCTGCAACCTTTTAAGACAAAAAGAGCCACTTGGACCCGTTTCCGAAGGGGGGAAAAACTGGGAGCCGCAAAACCATTGCGACATTTAAAGCATGCGCGCCGCTGCCCTCCGATCTGACAGCGGGCGGGAAGGTGACGTCGGGATGGTGCGTGACTAATGCACGCACCGCCCCCATGCGACGTCACAGCCAGTACAGCGCCCGCCACAGTGGGGAGTGTCGGGGAGCACAATGCACCTCCTCCCCTCGCTAGTATCCACCCCGGAGCCGCTGCAAAGGTGTAAAAGAGCCACATGCGGCTCCGGAGCCGCGGGTTGCAGACCCCTGGTCTAAACAAAGTTTTTAGTAGGTGTCGAAAAAGTACCATGCAGGTTCCTGCCTGATGTCAGTAGGCAGGGATATGGAGTGTATATGTGGCATTTAATCCTATAGAACATAGAAAGCCGGTTCTTCATACAACTCTGAAACTCTTTTAAGGAGGCACAGTTTGCCGCCTGTGGGTTTTTGTCCTGGCCCCTCCGAGGGGAGGCACTTCACTCGCTAACTCGCCGTTGCCGCTTTCTTTCCAGAGTCGATGGCTTCGGAAGTCAGGCACAACAAGAAGAGCTTGGAAGGTAAAGAGCATTTTCAGCATCAAAACCTGGCCTGATTCAGGCCCAGAGGACCACCCTTCGCCTGCAGATACTCCCTGTCTATAGACAGTGTTATGTACTGAAGTTCTCACCCTGGGCCAGCAGGGGGATACTGTAGATAGTCCAGGTCCACATATGCAAATAAGGAATTGAAAGTGACGTTCAGCGATTGGATAGTTACAGAAAGTGGTTACTGTTGCTTTGTAGTGGAGCTCTATATGAGCAGGCTGGCTGAACCCTTCAGTTCAGTTCTGTTCTGGCCTGTGAATAAACAAGAGCTGTTTGAAGAATCGCTGTGTCGTCTGATATGTTCAACTACAACTTAACAGACAGGGCAGATTTGAGACTCGCCCATGTAGTTGTGGATGTGTCAGTAGCAGATGGAAAGGGATAATATTCAGGTTGCTGATGCTGACCACACAGCGCGTAGGTAAACTGGAGGCAGGGATGGCCACCAACCTGGATGACTTGAAAAGAGGGTTGGAGAAATTAATGGAAGAGGAAGGACCATCCACCTTGAGCTGCCCATGAGAATAGGGTTGCTATATTTCAGAAAGCAAAGATCTGGACGCAAAGTTGTTGAGCTTTTTGTTTTTGAGCTACTTCGCCAACATGGGATTTTCCTGGACATTTTTAGTGATTTCGGTCTGGACACTGTTACCCACAGCCGTATTCTGGTTACGTCAGGGAAATTCCAGGCGTATGGCAACCCTACATGAAAAACAAGTCTAGAGTCGGAGCCTAGGGAGATGTCCTCTGTTCCAGGAACTCTTCCCATTGTGAGACTTTTGTGGGTGAAAGGAGTTTGTTTGGACACTGGGGGAGAACCCGGAGGCTGAGGGGGATGGGTGAATTGATATTGGAAAATGAATTGATAATCGATTTATATGCGTTACTAACTTTGTATCAATGCCATGTTGGTGAATGTAACTGTATTTTGTAATATTTTATTTAGAATCATAGAACTGTGGAGTCGGAAGGTCTGCTGTTGCCACAGTTCTCTGCACTCTATTTAGAGATATTTTTAACATATTAAGCAGTATAGAAATCAATCAATCAATCAATCAATGAATGCCGTGTAAGACCATTGGCCTCTCTAGCTCATTGGTAGAATCTCTCCAGGCTGAACACTGGGACCATTTTGCCTTATGTCAGATGCACCCTAAGGAGTGCTTATTAAAACTCTACTGACCTGTCCTTCACTCATTGAACAGACAGCTGCTTGTCATGTTGGAAGAAGGATCCGGTGACCACCCACCCCCTGTTCGAAGGGGGCCTCTGCGAGACTTGCCAGGTGAGCGTCCAGGTGATTTGGGGGTTTCCCCCCCTCCAAACTGTTTCGCGCAGGGCCATTGCCCTACTTAACAACACGGAACCAGTTTACCTGCGAGATCGCCTTACCCCACGGAAGCCGCTTCAATTTGCGGAACTGGCACTGTTCCACATCTGTAAGAAGGCATAGAGACATAGGATTTTCCAGCCCCCTGCAATGCAGGAATCTCAACTACAGCATCCATGACAGATGGCCACCTGACCTCTGCTTGGGGAGTCCACCACAGTCTGAGGGGGCTTCTGTTAGTTTCCTTGTCGCTTCGTTCTTAATTTGTGCATTTGTAAGAGCTGATCTCCACTGATACCATAATAACCATGAAATTTGATTGTTCTCTAAATGGACTTTCATTTTTGCTGCTGTAAGAAGTTGTCCTTTCCTATAATAATCTTTCAAATATAAATGGTGTCCTTGCAACATTCACATTATATAATCTGTTTTTATTTTGAAATAGAGGACGATGCTGTATTGGAATTATAGGTGACAGTCCTGGAGCTAAAACTTTTGCCCGTTTTTTTTTTACCCTATTCTAAATCATGCGTGTGAACAGTGGTACCTTGGCTGTCAAACGGCTTGGCTCCTGAACGAATTGGTTCCTGAACGCCACAAACCCGGAAGTAAGTGTTCCGGTTTGTGAACACTTTTCAGAAGCCGTACGTCCAATGCAGCTTCTGCTTGAGTGCACGCCTTGGTTTTTGAATGGTTTCAGGAGTCAAACGGACTTCAGGAATGGATTAAGTTTGAGAACCACGGTACCACTGCATTGGGATTTGTAAACTTAACTCAATAATCAAAGCTTATTTTTCATTAAAGCTAATACCCTTATAGGATCACCATCAATTTCTATAGTCAGTGTTGACTACTGCATTCTCTTACTGGATGGCTGAGTTGGCTTGCTTCACAATAGCTACTTAAATTTGGTATGTCCCAACCGCCGAATAAATATTTTTTAATATGTGATTGGTTCAATTGAAATATTAACTTTTTTTAAAAAAAAACTGCCATTGTTTTAATTGTTTTCACTATCCTTTTATTCTTTTTGTTAAACTGCTTTGAGTTTTTTTGTACAACCAAGCAGGGTGTACATTTTGCTAAATAAAAAAATACTGCAGATGTCCCCAGCCTTGCCCCTTCCAGATGGTTCGGACTACAGTTCCCATCAGCCTCAGCTGTAGTCCGAAAAATGTGGACGGGGCCAGGCTGGGGGTGTCCGGCCTTCTCTGCGGCTTCTGATACTTAGTTTGGGGCTAGGGACACTCAGGAAATCGGAAACTGTTTAAATCTGCCACGGATCTCTTTTCCTTGCAGGTTCAGTTCCTAGAATTTTTCTACATGTACGATGAAGATGGGTACCAGGCTTACTGCAGCATCTGTTGTGCGGGGAATGAGCTGCTTCTCTGTGACAATGCCAACTGCTTCAGGTGAGAGACCTCACCTGTCTAAACTACAGCATCCATGACAGAACCCTTGGAACCAGACCCCTGAGCTAGCTGCGATTGTATTGCTGATCAGAAGGTCGGCGGTTCAAATCCCCGTGACTGGGTGAGCTCCCATTGCTCGGTCCCAGCTCCTGCCAGCCTAGCAGTTTGAAAGCACACCAGTGCAAGTAGATAAATAGGTACTGCTCCAGCGGGAAGGTAAACAATGTTTTCGTGCTCTCTGGTTTCTGTCATGGTGTTCTGTTGTGCCAGATACGGTTTAGTCCTGCTGGCCACGTGACCTGGAAAAAGCTGTCTGCGGACAAACCCCGGCTCCCTTGGCTTGAAAGTGAGATGAGTGCTGCACCCCATAGTCACCTTTGACTGGACCTAACTGTCCAGGGGTCCTTTGTCTTTACTCCGCCCGCATCGTTCTGCCCAGACGCTGAGGTCCAGTGCCGAGAAGTGAAGCTACAGGGAACCAGGCAGAGGTCCTTCTCAGTAGTGGCGCCCTCCCATCAGATGTCAAAGAGATAAACAACTATCTTACATTCAGAAGACATCTGAAGGCAGCCCTGTTTTTAGTTTTTAGTGTTTTTAGTGTGTGACATTTTAATGTATTTTTAATCTTTGTTGGAAGCCACCCAAAGTGGCTGGGGAAACCCAGCCAGATGGGCGGGGTACAAATAATAAATTATTATTATTATTATTATTATTATTATTATTATTATTATTATTATTACTACTACTACTACTACTACTACTACTACTACTAATGCACACTATATGGAAGAAAATTCCTCAGATACCCCCCCTTTTTTTTTTGCTGTACATGCAGAACCCTCCTTGTGCTTTATCTGGAGTTGTTTTTCTTTGTAGCACTCGGCCGTTAGGTTCTCCTTTAATTGGTTCCTTCCAGTTTTGTGGTCAGGTCGCACTCTTGCATAGTAATACCAGCCTTACTGATAATGCGTTTTGCAGAATTTCTACCTCCTGGCCATGGAGGAACAGAGGAGCTGCCCATCCTTACTGTCACGGTCCGGTCTACGGGCGATCGAAGTCCCGGCTGAGGACATCGGGACCGGGTCAAGATGGCGGGGTGGGAGCAGGAATGAGAGTCCAGAAGGGTCTGAGGGTCAAGAAGCAGGGAGTCAGGAGGTCAAGGGTCCAAGGATCAAGAAGAAGGAGTCACGAAGTCAGGGGTCCGAGGGTCGAGAAGCAAGGAGTCACGAAGTCAGGGGTCCGAGGGTCGAGAAGCAAGGAGTCACGAAGTCAGGGGTCCGAGGGTCGAGAAGCAAGGAGTCACGAAGTCAGGGGTCCGAGGGTCGAGAAACAAGGAGTCATGAATTCAAGGGTCCGAGGATCAGGAAGCAAGAAGCCAAACGCAGCAAGGCAGGGAACGTGTTGCTGTGGCAAAGAGCCACAGGGAAATGCTGACCTTATATCCCTTCCCGGCTCTTGCTACCAGGTGCTGTGAGTTACCAAGCAGCCTCACCTGTGCAGCCGTGCCTTGCCTCCCCAGAACAAACTCAGGAAGGCTTCAGTCTGCGAAGCCCTACTGGTCACAGGGCCTGGATCCTGACACTTACGGACACACCCTCGTTCCTCTTCCCTTGTTTCGTGCAGGTGCTTCTGTGTGGACTGCCTGAACCTGCTAGTGGGTCGCGGGGCGGCCGACACAGCCAGGAAGGAGGACCCCTGGAGCTGCTACATGTGCCAGCCGCAAGAGCGTCACGGGATGCTTCAGAGGAGGGGCGACTGGAACACCCGCCTGAAGGAGTTCTTCACGGACGAGAAGGGGCTGGAATACGTAAGGAAACGGGGGTGTTGTTAAAGGGGGGCAGAGTAGCCCACCTGCCCTAAAGTAGAATTATAGAATTGTAAAGATGCTCTGAGGTTCAGATCCTGCTTTCTGGCTTCCCATTGAAACACCTGCCTGCTGCCTGTGAGAACAGGATGCACTTCTGTTATGCAAAAATCTCAAAATGGGTCTGAATTTCAATGTCTAAAACTCCTGGTAGAGGACGAGGATCCAGACATCACGCTAAGGGTGGCCAAATTCTGTGCGAGTGCCATAAAACTTAGGGAACAAGCTGTACTACCAAAATGATTAAAGATTTAAATGATAATTATAGGTTACATTTTAAGGGATGCGGGTGGCGCTGTGGGTAAAACCTCAGTGCCTAGGACTTGCCGATTGCGTGGTCGGCGGTTCAAATCCCCGCGGCGAGGTGAGCTCCCGTCTTTCGGTCCCAGCTCCTGCCCACCTAGCAGTTCGAAAACACCCTTAAGTGCAAGTAGATAAATAGGTACCGCTTTATAGCGGGAAGGTAAACGGCGTTTCCGTGTGCTGCGCTGGTGCTGGCTCGCCAGAGCAGCTTCGTCACGCTGGCCACGTGACCCGGAAGTGTCTCCAGACAGCGCTGGCTCCCAGCCTCTTAAGTGAGATGAGCGCACAACCCTAGAGTCGGACACGACTGGCCCGGATGGGCAGGGGTACCTTTACCTTTACCTTTATAGGTTACATTTTAGTGATCAAGATTTAATATATATTTTTAACCGCCGCTATATCTGAATTGTCTCTATTATACCCATTTGCAATTCAGTGTATTCCTGTTGCATTTTATGATTTTCCTGATATTGTAAGTGACCTGGAACTGGTCTGTGACCGTAATAATAAAATTCTATCCTGAGAACAGGATGCCGGACTAGATGGGCCATGGGCCTGATCCTGCAGCCTATTGTTACGCCACGTTCTTAGGTCCAGTTGGTGACGTGAAACTTGTTCATTTGATTTTTCTTAATGGATAGGATTCACAATTCTTGCATGTGGCAACCTTAGAAGAGGCTTCCTATATTTGCAATGAACTTCAGCCAGTGGGAGAGATGGGCACCTGGCGGCTGGTGGTGCCATTTCCACTCTCTCTCCCCCCTTCTCTTCTCACAGGAGCCACCAAAAATGTACCCTGCCATCCCAGCGGCAAACAGGCGGCCAATCAGAGTGCTGTCTCTCTTTGATGGAATTGCAACAGGTGAGAGACCCCCCCCCCAACGAACTCTGATGTCTGAGAGTCACAGAATTATTTCTTGCACCCTGCCCATCTGACTGGGTTGCCCCAGCCACACAACGAAACGTCCAAAGGGCCTGTCAGGGAACTGACATCAGAGCAAGAGGCGAAGGGGAGGCTCCCAGACGATGCGGGTGAAGGACCCAGCAGCAGGGGGAGAAGCAGCTCAGTAGAGGGGGAAGGAAATCATCGCAACACCAGGGATAAAGGGGGGCAGATGAGGGAAGCGGAGAGAGGGCTCCGGGACTCTTCACTGGACATCAGTGAGGAGAGCACAGGTCCTCCGCTACCCACGCCCTCCCTGCGCAGAAGACTCCCGCACAGTGAGAGGAGGAGGAGACTGGGAG